>NC_088684.1:9315921-9626978 GCF_028017835.1 Emys orbicularis | reverse complement strand
TCTGTTTTTGGTTGTCAATGGAGAAGGTTAAGCAATATTTTGTGTTAGTTAACTTATATACTTCACTAAGATAACATCCATCTCGAAAGTAACCTTTTTGGCCAGATTGTGCCAATAATTAAGATCTACAATTTGGCATAAGGCATAAATGTGGCAAAATGCTTAATTCTGCAACCCTTAAATGAGTAATCCTTATCTGCATGAGTCCCATCTTATTTAGTCACTAAGCCTACTCACCTAAGTAAGGAAATCAAGAGGGGAGCTAGTTTCCTAAACTTAGAAGTGCATTAAAAAGTACCGCAGTTTTAAAAATGTATTAAAACTCAGGACAGTCCCAGCCAAACTGGGGGTGTTAGCAGGTGTGATTATTGTAGTGTACACTATTTGCCATTGAACCTTTTTTTGCATTTATGTTTTATACTGAACAGTAGCAGGGCACCTAATCTCTCTAATTTCAGATGGACAGTAATGTCACCATCTTTTCCCAATTTTTGAAAGTCAGTATAAGTCAAGCAAGCTATGCATTCCTTCATGCTGGGAAGCCTCAGCATTAAGTCATCAATTCTCTGCTTTGTGGCAACAGAACTGCAGAAAACTTTGTTCAAACTGCGTTTTACTAAGTGTGCTTATTCTGAACAAAAAAGGAAAGAACAGCCAACACTTGGGAGAATAAACTGACTCTGCAACTGAACTTTAGTGACCAAAGAAATCTTAACTCTTCGGCTACTGGATGGAGTCAAAGAAAATAAGCACTGCAGTAATCAAGACCACTGAATGGTCTACTGGACCTACTCCTGTACAATTCTGTTATGTACCAAAGTTCAATGCAAAACAAAAGGAAATCTGTATTTGAGACTCAGATTGAGGCACTTTAAATGGCGTATTCTTAAATTGTGTCCAATCTGCAGAGTGCAATATAAGTGTAATTATATTTTAGTCACACCATGAGACCCGTGTAAGACAGAGCAGGTATGCTTGTCATTACTATTCTTTGCCAAAAATGTCTGGCTATGCATGACTGCTATGCATGACTTTCCAAATGAGGAAACAAAACAGAGCGAACTCCACAATCTATCCAGTGCAACTAACTTTTGCCCATCATAAACAATCTGACTTCTGCATAGCAAAGGCATTTTGTACTGTTCATCTTAAAGCAGTGGCTCTCAAACTTTTTTACTGGTGACCCCTTTCACATAGCAAGCCTCTAAGTGTGACCCCCCCTTATAAATTAAAACCACTTAACACCATTATAAATGCTGGAGCAAAGCAGGGTTGAGGTGGAGGTTGGCAGCTCGCGACCCCCCCCGTAATAACCTCGCGACCCCCCCCAGAGGGGTCCCGACCCTCAGTTTGAGAACCCCCATATTAAAGCCTAGAGCTGTGTTATAAATATAATTAGAACTCTAAAGTAAAAAATGGGGGAAACGGTTTTCTGCACCTCCAATTAGTAAGTGGAAGTACAATTTTATATTATATATAACTGGCTCAGAAAAGGCTCAAACTGAAAAACATAGGAGCCATTTAAGGGACACAGAAGCGAACAGGATAAAAGGAGATGCAGGTGAAATCAACCTTGACAATTCTTCTGTAACATTAAAGCAAATAGTGGGGATCTGGCATTTTGGCAGCAAACACGCTGCTGGTATCAGAAACTGAAAATGGGTTGCAGTCCCATTTTCCCAACCATATTAAGCATCTGCAAGGAAACAGCCCTCTGGGAGCCTGAGAGCTGTTCATTAAAGTGACCTCAAGCCAGTTTTTTCAAAACAAACATTGTTTAGGATTCCAAAAGGTACACCGCTACCTGGATATAATGCGACCCGATATAACACGAATTCAGATATAACGCGGTAAAGCAGTGCTCCGGGGGGGTGGGGAGAGGGGGGAGCTGCGCAGTCCGATGGATCAAAGCAAGTTCAATATAATGCGGTTTCACCTATAACGCGGTAGGATTTTTTGGCTCCTAAGGACAGGGTTATCTCGAGGTAGAGGTGTACATAGGAAGCAGAAGAAAGGATGAACGCAATAGAAGTTTATATGCAGCTGGTCTCACCTAAACTTTACCAAAACTTGCAAGTTTTGGTAAACTCTATTTAGCCCAGCTACCTCCATCTCTGGGCTGCAACAGAGACCACCCTCCTGCAGTTCTCTGCCCCACCTGTCCAACCAGCTGCTGCCCTCTCACCCCCCCCCCCCCCGGCAGGGGTTAAAGATGTAGTGTTCTTTTGATATTAGGCGCTGGCCTTGGAAAAATAAGCCTGTTAAACTGACTGGAGACAGGCAGGTAGGCATGTTCCAATTAATAGCTCACTCATTGTTCTCTTAAAGACCCTCGGTATTGTTCCTGGAGATATCTTCTCTTTGTCGGTGTCTCCTTTCCTGTTTGCTTCTCCCTACCAGCCTCCTTTGTGTTAACTCCAAGCAGTGGAGCAGAATATTTCATGCAGGTAAACAGAGGTACATAAAGTATTCATACAACCCCCCCCCCCAAAAAAAAAAACCCCAAAACCAGATCTTTGTATTTTTTCCACCTTCTAGTAACTAAGCATTACACAAAATCTCACATGATACACAGAGCAAACAGAGGCAACTCCAGAGTTCATCTGCAGCTTTCACGTGATAGTTGTGCACACTACTGTGGCATTGCACTGTGACACGGACAGATCTCTGTCTGGGTGGACCAGGTCCCAGGATTACTCCAAACATTTCCCTTTCTTTAGCTTCTGAAGCAAGGAGACTTAACAGGTGAGACTAGAAGTGGATTGTCTTCCTCCGGATACAGAGTCCGGGTCTCCATCACTCTGTGCTGGACACTGCTTGTGGCTGGTAATTGCATGAGCCAGTGATTGACTTCTCTCCCTGCCCAGTGTTTTCTCTCCCTTACCCCCTGTGAGCTAGGCACTTCTGATTGGCTCAGCCATGTGGCAGAGGCAAAACTGAGTTCTTTCTCCTCTACCCTGCAGAGATTAACCCAGAAGCTGTTCCTCTTTCTCCTGCTCCAAGCTCATACCCAGTAGCCAAACTTCTCCCACAAACACACTATCTGTCCAAGACCAATGCATATTTGGGCATGGGCATTAGGATTGCCAACCCTGCAGGATTGTCCCGGAGTCTCCAGGAATTAAAGATTATGTCATGTGATGAAACCTCCAGGAATATGTCCAACCAAAATTGGCAACCCTAAATTGGGCAGGCTGTCCAGGCCTGCAATGAGTCTCCCTAGCATGTCTATGTCTACTTCTGAAGCTACACCTCTCTGACCCAGCCCCCATTGCTGGTCTGGTTTCATACTATCACTGACAGAATAACAGAAATCACCACCAACAAAATGAAACTTGCTTGAAAGTCTTCCTCTTCATCCACAAAGAGAGAGAGATGAAGAAACAGTGGTTGGGCAATAATTTTTCTCAAGTCAGCTTCTTAACTGTTAACTAATTGCATTTGGCATAGAAGTGTGCGTGGAATAGACACGCTTTAGCAGTTTGCTCTTTAAGATCTTATGTACAAGTAAAAGGTCATGTCACATGCATGTCCTAGATCTGACCAGGCTTCTTATATAGCCCATGAGATTTAGCTCTCCAACTAAATTCTTCAACTCTCATTGGAGAGCAGAGTGCATTCTCATGTGCATATATACTAAAAAAATTAGAACAAGGAAAATAATTCATCTGTTTCCTGATTGAGATTTTCAAATCCGTCTAGGGGATTCAGGTAAGTTTCATTAATCGTAGTGGAAAATATGCCTACATCCCTGCACTGCTTGAAATTCAGCCTCCATTTTAAAAATATTTTAAAGGATTAATTCAAGTTATACAGCTTCAAGAACATGAAGCCAGCTCAAGTCCTCATATTACCTTGAGTTGAAAGTTAGATTCACAGTAAGAACACAACTAATTTGATCCTTGGCAGAATGCACAGCAACATCTATTAATTTTGTGAGACACCTCAGGGGGCATGAATTAGTCCATTATTAAAAAAAAAAAAAGTGATAGGTGGGGATGTTTCAAGATGTTATTAACATTTGCCTCAGGTGCACTGTTTACAGTATTATAGGTTCACCACCTGAGACATGTATTAATGGAATAAAACATCACATCCTTTAGGCTCTTGGGATATAGATAAAATTAATGGCTATATGCCTAAATCTATTTTAAAGGTTTTATTCAGTTAAAAGAAGTCTTTCCATTCCAGCCTTACCAAAGATCTTAAATTTTTTCTTCAAGTTTAAAATACAAATTTTTTCGCTAGCTCCCAAATCTCTATTTTGCATGAAGAATTTTTACTCAGGACAGTAATAAGAGCCTAATTCACCATCTGTATTTGAAGAAGAAGAAAAAAAAAAAAAAAAAAAAAAAACGTGTTAAGGAGCCCAGGTTACCATGAGCAGCTGATGGACTGGAGAGGTGGGGAGCAGGCCAGAGCCATAACTTGAAGACATCTTTCTGAAGTCTGTGCACCTATTATCCAAACCACACTAAAGGCAATAGAAAGATGCCCATTGATTTCAATGGGCTTTGGCTCAGGCCCAAGAACTTCAAATGGCTCTTGGTTTTCCCTTCATCTTTCCTTACTATTTTGTCATTATCACTTTGATTGTTTCAAAGTTAGATTTGGGACAGGGATGGCCTTTTCATGCAGGATGACTGCACCATTTCTCCAAGCACAAGCTTGTACTATTGCCCAGTGCATCATTTTAATTTGAACAGTTTTGCCTGCACCTGGGCTATAAGATCATTTGAGCACGGATCACAGATCCTTAGGTTTGTGAAGTACCCAGCATGCTATTAGCACTATCTCATCATGCCTAAGTTGACAGACAGACCGACCAGAGGACAAAGGCTACTCTACATGTAAATCAGTGAAATAAGTGAAGTGCTTTCTTGATTCTACATTATATGATGAGAAAATTCAGACAAAAAATAACCTATTGTATTTTGCTTGAGTTGGTTCCACCTTTTCATTAGAGCCTATTAATTAGAATTGAAGTATTCGTTTCCTGAAACACTATTGCTTAGCGTCACTGCCTGAAAAAACATTATATTCAGAGGTAAGCCTGAAACAAACAATGTGAATATTTAATGTGCAAATGGCGAATGTTTACAATAAGTGGCCATTTATTCCCACATTACAATGTAATGCCATCAGATATCCACTTGAATATGAAACAATACATAAAAAAAAGTTAGCGGTGCTGTTGTAATAAAGCATGAATTTCAAAACTTGAAATATATCAAAGACCAATTGGGCAGCGTCACCTGAAATGGATACCCCTTATTCATCACATTAGAGAAAGAGGGCCTAGAGTTTGTCTCTCTTTTATAGGGAAACATTCTTACATTTCTAAGTCACACATAAAGGGTAGATGGGATAGTGTTAAAAATGTTCACTTGAACCTTAAGTAAGAGTTCCTTTTAGAAAAGGGAAATAAGTGAAGAGTAATACATTTAATCACGTATGCTGTTTTAGAAAGAGGGAGAGTGGAACATTTCTGTTGCTGACAATCAGTTCTGTGCTTATTAACTATTCATAGAATACTCAATGACATGGGGAAAAGCCTTTGAAATACAATAAAGGCTTAGTGAATCATTTACCATATTAACTATAAAAAACTATGGTACAGTTGTGACTGTTATAAACGTCAAATTTTATAGACACTGCTGAAACACCATTACTCAATTGCAAGGTTATAAACTTTTCTCTTTAAAAATATAATACAGTAACAGTTACAAGAGAGATTTCTTACACTGGAAGGCCTTTGGAATCTTCCTGATTTCCTGGGCATACAAAAGTTTTACCTTTTAAGAAAATGGTGAGTAGATTTACATGAATTAACAAACCCAGCAAGCATTTATGTCTGTTGGCCACATTATGCATACATTTCCCTATTTTCTAAGGATGTGAAAAGTGTTGGTAAAGGTCATGCACACTAACAGTCTAATGATTTATCTTTTTTCTGGTATTATGAACCAATTACTTTCTAGTTTAAAAAAAAAAAAAAATCAAAAACTTAGTAAGTTATAGCAAAGCAACATCAAAACTGCTAACCCTGTTTTGTTCCTTTCAAATCATTTCAGTGGTGTGGTAGACAGATACACGGTAGGAACGGTTTCAACTGAAGGAAAATTTATACCATATAGGGTTAAATGTTGGAAGAGCGTTAATAATGAAACGACATCATTTGTAAACAATGGTAGAGAACCTTAGGGCTGGTCTAGATGGGGCATTTTGTCTGGACCCACTCGTAGTTAGCATAGTCTGAAAAATACTTGTGTACGCACACACACACACACCCACACACCCCTCACAATTCATGGAAATCCACCAACTCTGCATTTACTTCTGCAGTCTTCTTTTGAAGTGTACTAAATTCAACGCTAGTTTAGTTAGTGCGGTCTAGTATTCTCATACATGCAATGCTACCACATGCTCCTTTGGTAGTCCTTCAACTGCTATCCCAACTGCTTTGGGGGCCTCTGTGACCAAACTATCTGTTGACCTTTGTGCCCTCCACTACTTGGAGTCAAACTGACCAGATGACCCCCTCCACTGTAAAATCTGGCACGGTGCCAGGATCAGCCCATTTGCTCCTGGATTATAATATAATGGCATTACAGTGATATTACTCCAAAAGCCTTTACAACTTGACTTGAGCAGCTGCTTGGCACCATGTTAAGACCCAAGATCTCCTTGCCATATGGAGAGAAGCATCAGCGCAGCAAGCTCTTGGGGCCAGCCACCAGGATAAAGGAGTGTTTATGGACATTGCTATTCAGATTCCCATGGGGGGGGGGGGGGCGGGTGTCGCAACTGGGATGCCGCCCAGTAATGGATAAAGAGAAACCCGCTTAGGAGAACTTGCATTAAAGCCAGGAACAATCCAGCTGTGGAAATGTAACCTGTCAATTTTTTGAGGCACTAACAGCTTTGAGCATTTACACCACCACCCTCCCGCCTAAGCAAGTTGGGGACCCTGGGCACTCTACACAAGGACAAGCAGCAAAAGCCATCCTTGACCCCTGACCGCCCCCTCCCGGGACCCCTGCCCCCAATCCCCATGCTCACTGTCCCCTGACTGCCCTCCCGACCCCTATCCACACACCTACCTCCTGACAGCCCCCGCCCCCCGGGACTCCCACCCCATATCCAACCGCCCTCTGCTCCTCATCCCCTGAGCACCCCCTCCCAGGACCCCCTGCCCCTAACTGCCCTCCAAGATCCCACCCTCTTATCCAACCCCCCCGCTCCCAGTGCCCTGACTGCCCTCCCAACCCCATCCACATACCCACCCCGACAGGCCCCCCGGGACTCCCACTCCCAACCCCCCCCAGAACCTCCGCCCCATCCAACTGCCCCCTCCTCCCTGACTGCCCCCCAGGACTCCCTGCTCCCTTACCCAATCCCCCCGCTCCCCACCCCTTTACCAGCGGCAGGAGCTTGCAGCCGCGACACCCGGCCAGAGCCAGCTACGCTGCCCAGCGGGAGTGGCAGGCCAGAGTGTGGCCCGCGGGACAGCAGGGGAGGGGCCGGGGGCTAGCCTCCCTGGCCGGGAGCTCAGAGGCCGGGCAAGACACTCCTGTGGGCCGGATGTGGCCCGCAGGCCGTAGTTTGCCCACGTCTGTGCTAAACCCTCTGGACACCATACAAGTGCCTCCAAGGCACAGCATAGACTGCAGTGTTGAAGGGGGAACATAATGCTATCCCTCTCCTCCCCCCACCCCCCTTCTCACCTCCCCAGCCTCCCAGGCATAACTGCAAATGCAGATGGAATACACTGAACATCCAAAAATCCCCACCTAGCCCTCCTCATGCACCCCACTTATCAACTGATGTTTCCCCCCAAAATGGAAAGAATCTCAGAAAGGGGTAAATACATATTAAAAAAGATTGACAAAAACCCACAAGTGATTCCTACTTCCCCAACCACAGCACCTGTAGCTGCCTGACCCTCAAGGACAGGGCCTTTATCAATGGTTGAGTGGCTGGCTAAACTGAGAGGGGAGAAATGAAAAACTGGAGATCAAGTGTGAGAAGAACTCATTGCATACGCTCCAAAAAACTGAAAAAGTAAGGGAGAGCCGGTTTCATAGAATATCAGGGTTGGAAGGGACCTCAGGAGGTCATCTAGTCCAACCCCCTGCTCAAAATAGGACCAATCCCCAGGCAGATTTTTGCCCCAGATCCCTAAATGGCCCCGTCATAACTATAAAGGGAAGGGTAACAGCCCTCCTGTGTACAATACTATAAAATCCCTCCTGGCCAGAGACTCCAAAATCCTTTTACCTGTAAAGGGTTAAGAAGCTCAGGTAACCTGGCTGACACCTGACCCAAAGGACCAATAAGGGGACAAGATACTTTCATATCTTGGTGGGGGGAAGGCTTTTGTTTGTGCTCTTTGTTTTGGGGAGAGTTCGCTCTTGGGACTAAGAGGGACCAGACATCAAACCAGGCTCTCCAAATCTTTCTGAACAAGGCCTGGTCTACACTAAGCCCCAAATTCGAACTAAGGTATGCAACTTCAGCTACGTGAATAACGTAGCTGAAGTCGACATACCTTAGTTCGAACTTACTGCGGTTCAGACGCGGTCCACACGCGGCAGGCAGGCTCCCCGTCGACTCCGCGGTACTCCTCTCGCCGAGCTGGAGTACCGCAGTTGACGGCGAGCGCTTCCGGGATCGATTTATCGCGTCCAGACCAGATGCGATAAATCGAACCCGGAAGTTCGATTGCCAGCTGTCGAACTACCGCGGTAGTGTAGACCTGGCCCAAGTCTCTCAGATTTCAAACTTGTAAGTAAACAGCCAGGCAAGGCGTGTTAGTTTTATCTTTGTTTTCTCAACTTGTAAATGTACCTTTTTACTAGGGTGTTTACCTCTGTTTGCTGTAACTTTGAACCTAAGGCTAGAGGGGGGTCCTCTGGGATCTTTACAGGGTAATCAAACTTAAAGTTATTTTCCATCCTGATTTACAGAGATGATTTTTACCTTTTTCTTTAATTAAAAGCCTTCTTTTTAAGAACCTGATTGATTTCTCCTTGTTTTAGATCTAAGGGGGTTGGATCTTGATCCACCAGGAGTTGGTGGGAGAACAGAGGGGGGATGGTTAATTTCTCCTTGTTTTAAGATCCAAGGGGTTTGGATCTGTATTCACCAGGGAATTGGTGAAGAGTCTCTCAAGGCTACCCAAGGAAGGGAATTAGCACATTGGGAGTGGTGGCAGCGGACCAGATCTAAGCTGGTAGTTAAGCTTAGAAGTTTTCATGCAGGCCCCCACATCTGTACTCTAAAGTTCAGAGTGGGGAAGGAGCCTTGACACCCCCTCAAGGACTGAACTCACAACCTTGGGTTTAGCAGGCCAATGCACAAACCACTTGTTGGAGATCAGAGAGGAAAGACACAAGGAACTATCAAGAGAGTGTGAGCGAGAGATGAAGTGGACAGAGACCACACTGTCATGGCAAGAGACACTGTAGTGAGAGACAGGGACATGCAGAGACAACAGATTGAGGCAATACAGAAGCAGAATGCTCGGGTACAGCATTTGCTGGTAGAGGATGTCCAGACAATTCAGTGTCCTCAACCAGGACACAGCCATGTTCTGTAGCCTCTGGACAAAGGGTACTAGGAACATTGGCACATGTTCCCTGCTATGCCCCTACAGCAGTGCTTCCAAATACTATTCCCTCCTGGGCCAAGGTCAGGGCAGGGAGAACAATTGTACCTGGGAGCCCAGCTCTTACAAGTCATCTAACATCCCTGGTAACTTTGAGCCCTGACATTCCCCACAGGAAGACAGAAGAACAAGAGGCAGCGGAGGAAACAGATGGATGTACAGCTGTACACTTTCAGGCCTGAAATTCAATGTAACCGCAATACATAACTCTGACAGTACTGACCTGGCTCTTGACATTTTCTAGTGAGTGCCTGGCTGGCTGCGTAAACTGCTGAGCAAGTCTCTGCACCTCAGCTACCCACCCACTGGCAAGGCTCTCCCCTCCCCCACCCCGGCTCTCACAAATATTGTGCAAAATACAACATGCAGCTATAATCTCAGGCTTTTTCCCCCTGCAACTTCCAACCTAGCCCATTAACAGTGCCACCTGCCTTTCAGATGGCCAAATGCACACTCCACGGTCATTCTACAACTAGTGATGTGACAGTTAAATAGTTCCTTCCTTCTATTCAAGCAGCCTGTGAATGACTTCATTAGCCAGGGAAGCAGAGGATAAGCCAGGTCTCCCTGGATAACCCGAGCAATCTCCACACAGTTAATGCCCATAGTGAGCCTGGGGGCAAACTGTCCATTATTCATTAAGGTAAATAGGGCTGAGTTCCAAAAGATCCTAGCATCATGGCCTTTACAGACCATCCTGCATTTGTGTTTGTAAATCTACCATGGTGGTCAACCAAATCATTAAGCACCATGGAGAAATACCCTTTTGTTTAGAAACTGAGGCCTTGTGCGGGGGCAGACTGTAGGCACATGGGTTCCATCAATTGCCCCAATACAGTTTGGGAACCCCATGTGTGCAAAGCCATCAATCTCCTGAGCATTATCAAGCTTTATAACCTACTGCAGCAGTACTTTATGGATAGCATCGAACGCCTGCATGACAATAGCTCCAGCAGTTGATCTCCCTTATGCTGAATTAGTTGGCTATGGACTGGTAGCAGTCAGGGGTGGCTAGCTTCCAGATGGCAGCAGTGAGTGGGGCACTCTGTTGCAGCTCTGGAGCGACTTCAGTACAGATATCCAAACAAGGTTGCTTTCACCATGCTGAAATTCTCTCACCACTTACTTGGTCCTCCCAGATGTACAGAATGATCATTTTCCACCAATAGATGCTGGCTTCCCAAGTCCTGAAACGGCACCGCATGAAGCTGTTCCAGGAACAGCTCTGTTGTAGCAGTTGCTTGGTGTCATCCTCTTCTTCCTCATCACCCTTCTGGTCACTGCTGGAGGAGCGGCTGCTGCTACGCCATCGGCTTGGTGGTGCAGCAGGCAAAGTCCAAACTGAAGCTACTCAGCTTAAAGAGGTCAAATAAAGCCCAAGCAGCCTCTGTACAGTAACTCCTCACGTAAAGTCGTCCCGGTTAACGTAAGGAACATGCTCGTTTAAAGTTGTGTAATGTTCCCTTCTAACGTCGTTTGGCAGCCGCCTGCTTTGTCTACTGCTTGCAGGAAGAGCAGCCCCTTGCAGCTAGCTGGTGGGGGCCTGGATCCAGGGTGGACTGGCAGCCCCCTATCAGCTCCCCGCTCCCCTAGAGTTCCCTGTGCAGCAGCTGCCAGCAGTTCAGCTGTGTCCCTCCCCCCACTGCCATGTGCTGCTCCTGCCCTCTGCCTTGGAGCTGCTCCCCCGAGACTCCTGCTTGTTGTGCGGGGGGAGGGAAGGAAGAGGGGGGGCTGTCAGGGTGTCCCCCTCCCCCCTGCTCCTGCACCCCACTTACCCCCATCTTCCACAGAGCAGGGCTCAGGATGGAGGGAACTTGCAGCAGCTGGGGTCTCAGCAAGCTGATCTAATTAACAAGGCTGTGTACTTAAGGGAAATGCGCATATCCCCCTCCATTCCTGCTGCCTTGCAGAGTGATAGAGTTAACCCCTGAGGGCTCAGCCCATTGCTAGTTCATCATTTAGCAGTAAGGGAAATATCCCACCCTCTGACTCCTCCACCACAACCAAGCTTCACAATCATCATTACTGTGTACCAGTATTAAATTGTTTGTTTAAAACTTACACTGTGTGCGCGCACACACAAAATACATATATAGTCTTTTGTCTGGTGAAAAAAATTCCCTGGAACCTAACCCCTTCATTTACATTAATTCTTATGGGGAAATTGGATTTGCGGAACATCGTTTTGCTTAAAGTCGCATTTTTCAGGAACATAACTACAACATTTGTGGTCGCGAGCATAGCAATGCAGCCAACCATTAAAAATGTTACTAGCCTGCCCAGAAAAAGAGGAAGCATGGAATCGAGAGAATAGAATCAGATTTTTTGAGAGTTTGGCCTCAAGTCCCAGAATTCCACAGGTTTCTGCTATGCATCTGACAATGTGTGAGAAAAATCCCAGAGTACACAATGCTCAGCAGTGATGCAAAGGATTGTGGACTACCTTCCCAGATTGCCATGCGCTTAGTATGCTGCATGTACACGATGCAAACTGAAAGAGGCCAGAGCTAGCATGCACACAGGACGTCGGTATGGCTTCTGTATAGTGCAAACAGCAAGTGTCAACTGAATGCAAGCTACACCCTACTCCCCCCCATGTAGACAAGGCCATGGTTCTCCTTCAGCGACGATTGTTTACTGTTGATATAACATGGTCACTCAGTTTCGGCATGTGCACATACCTTAATAGTTCAGTTGTATCTTTTAATCATAAAATGTTGAAATATATAAAATTAAGATACATGAAAAAAACCCACACTGAGTGTTACTGACTCACATCTTCTATTACTGTACAACCATTCAGCACTATCAGATTACCATATAGATTACCTGTTGGGGCAAGCCTAGAAAAAAAATGGTTTGAAGTTGTGAGGGAGGGGGAATTAAACATCTAATAAATTCATGCAGGACTGGGAAAAAACAACAACTAGTGTGCCAATATTTAAAGAGAGTATATGCTATGATCCACAAAATTATAGCCTCATTAGCCTGACATTGATTCCACAAACCAATCTTCAAGTTACCAAACCACATAGAAAGGTCAAAGTAGGACTCGATCAAGTTTGGCAGTATCAGGTAATGAAGCAATATTGTTTTAAGCTGTATTTTAAAGCATAGATAGTACATACAATAATTCAGACACACCACTAAACCTGCTCAAATTCTGCCCTCTTCCCATTCACCACTTGCTGCAGCAAATGATACTGAAGTGTTTATTAATCTAACACACTTAATACCTGGCCCTCACCTTTGGTTAGAAAGTCTGGAGTGTCATGTCCTTTAATGAGCCCAGCAATTATTTGGGAAACTGGCACAAGCACTTCCTTAATATGCAAGAAGCAGAACAGTCTACAGTCATTTTAATCCTCATTTTATTTCCATTACACAATGCACTGTGTACTGCAGCAAGGATGCCCAAAGTTGTTCTCTCCATTAATGGATTTCTTGTTACCAAGATGGCCAACAGGTAATCTTATGGACATCCTGTACCAATAACCCTGACCTAATTAAGAGAGAGAGTTGTTGGCAGCTAAATTGCAATCTAGTTTTAAAACATGCCAATAGTTTAGATCGGCAACTTTATTTGAGCAAACAAAAACTTTTAGATGTTTAGTTAACATTAGCCGTGGCATATTACTTCAGAGCTACACAGCTTCATGTTGACCATGAATCCATGCTATCTTCATTTGAGATTTTTCAGGCCCATTAAGCATAAAAAGTTGAAATATTGTAGGTGATGCCGAATGTTAAACTATGTAAGTGAGAGGTTGAACTGGGTATAAGTACTCTCTCCTTTTCCTCATGTGCCAGTTGCCTATTGCATAATATGGGCAAGTTCTTGGCACAATATCTCTTTGTATCGTTAAACATATAAAAAGAAAGATACCAAGCAAGAGCTTTACTGAATTACACACAAGATAAGATTCGCTAGAAGCTCAAAATAGAACATACAATATTATATAGATCAATAGTTATTGTCAAAGCCAAACCATACAATATTCTCAGCATTTTCTTGGGCAAAGTAACCTGATTAAATTTCCCAGTTCTTGTGTCAAGACTACCGAAAACAAGTTTGTACCTAAAGTCCGCTGGACTAAATATTTGTCCAATATGTTAAAATGGATATTTGGCTATAATCGGACATGATTTGTTTTCAATGCATTTTTAAAAACTTAACACATTTGAAAATACATAGGTTTTATATATTTGTACTGACAACTTAGAATATTAGCAAAAAATACTTGGTGCTTTTTCCTCAAATCTCCTATAAGAACTAACCCTATGAAATAACAAGCAAAACCATTATACAGATGGTATATGCAAGTTCAAAGTGTTTTACAAAATGTTAAAGATCACACAATTAGTCAGTAGCAGAGTCAAGAACAGAACTCAGATGTTCCAATTTGCAGCCCACTGCTCTAGCTGTAACAAAACCACTTCTTCCTATGGCATTAGCCAAAAAACAAAACAAAACATTAAGAACAAGCAATGGCTTTATGTTTAAAGCAGTATATTAGACATGAAAAAATGTACTTACCAATTTGCAACAATACTGGGGTTACCAATGCTGTCTCCATGGCATAACAGAATTCCCTGCCAAACATCACTGCACCATGCATCACCCACAGGCGTACTGGTATCCGGTTTATGGATCCTTCGCTAATAGTCTCCTCCCTACTCTCATTCTCTTTGTTTGCTGGTTTCTGAAGATCTGTCACAGGTAGCTCTTGAACTTGCATAGATTCCGAGTCAGCATTCTGGGGAGCCATTTTCATTACCATAAAAATATATATTTATTATAGCTCTATAAATAATACTATCATATCTCTAAGATGTCTTCTCTTTCAGCTTCTGTTGTGTTCCTGGTGCAAGTAATGCTTATATTCCTCTTGTACAGATAGGTATTTCACAACTTCTCAGGTAGGTATGAAACAAAGAACAGGAAGCTACTTAGTAGGAATTTCAACATATGGCTTGCTACGTTTACTGTGAATTAGAGTTAAAAATCCATAATTGCCATTCAGTTAATACCAGTTTCATAATTATTATTGACAAGGTGCTGAAGTTGTTATTCTTGCTACACAGAGGTGGAAAGGCGACACAAAAAGGTGCTCCACTGTTAATCCCCATCGAGTGGCTGATTAATCTGCAACAAAGCAATAAAGTGCAAACCATTAGATATCCAAGCAATAGATTGCAAGCTGCAATCACCCTTCTGAATGTATACACTAAACAAACGTTTTCTTCACTATCAGCACCCCTGCCCAATATAGGGCCTTTATCCCAAAGCACTTTAAAAACAGTGAACAAGCTTCACATCACACATCATTAAAATGCAGCTGCTGTTTAACTGTACTAAACACTACTCTATAGTTTAGGGCATGAGGTGAAGGTTATTTAAGTTAGATGATTTGCAGGAGAAAAATCTAAGTAAGGGTAATTACTATATTTAGGCTTTGGCCAGAGTACTAGGTAGAAGACTCAGTAATTCACAAGTTCTTTCGTGAACTCAGCTTTAGGTTCCATTTAAGAGATGTCACAGCATACGCCAACACCGCTCTCCAGGACACAGGTTCAGTGCGGACAGGTGAGACCACCATGTACTGACTCACCAAATACCACTTTCTGAAACACCTACAATAGCCCTCCGAGGTCTCAATGATAGAAAGTACTATACTTTAAATACCTGAGAGCTCCACAATTGTCATTTACACTAAGCACACAGTAATATCCATTATCCCACGGTTTCCGCCCCAAATCTTCATAATACTTGAATGCATGATCTATTGTACAGGTTGACTTCTGTGGTTTACTTTAAAAACCTGAATACCCAAGAGTTTTTATTTATTTTATTATTAATTATTAATTATTATTATTATTAAAGTGTGGAGCATTCTGATAGGAAAAACTTGATTATCATGGTCTTTCCTGTAACAAATTTAAGCAGAAGTGTAAAAAAGTCACACAGCTGGGAAGAAACTTTTGACGTTCAATACTTCAATATTGAACTTCTGAATATGTCATGTCCCTAACGCTTACCTCTTCTCCCTACAACACCAAGACATCCAATCACAGCCCTTATCTTTCAAAGCCTGTCAATACTGCTGATTCTAAAGTTGATCACAGTGGAGTGATGCAATGCTCTCCGGCCTGCACAGTATTCCGAGACTACGTTCTGCCCAGGGACTTCTCATGTCTCCCATACAGCAGGGCAGAGAGAAGCATCACTGAGCCACAGGAAACCTTAAGTAGAACTAGCCATAACGCTATATTTTTAGCGAGAAGGATAAGGATTTTGCAATAAGTGCAACTGTTAATTTCCAAGGAGTCAGATTTGACATATTAATTTCCATGTTTGTTTCAGAGAGATGTGTATGAAAATCTAACCCAAGCACAAAATGTATTTGATTCTACTGAAAGAAACAACGTGGGTGAGGTAATGTCTTTTGTTGGACCAACTTCCACTGGTGAGAAGCTTTCGAGCTCAGAGTCTTTCTTCAGGTCCACAATGTTATTTTGTAAGTTACCCACATGCTAGGTTCTCTTTGAGAAAGGTCTGAGCAGTCTCTTGACCCATAACCAAGGCACATTCCCTTCCTGTTTATCATCGACTCTAGATCCTGTACTGTGGATCATCTACTCCTATAGGTTTCTCATCTGGACAAGCATTATCTCCCAAAAGCATAATTCTGACAAGGGGTCCGATTTAAGGAAAACCATGGAGATTAGCTCAATCTTGTTAAAAAAAAAAATTATAGTGGTATCATATTGAAGAGTTAATCTCAAAATTCAAGATCAAAGTTGCAATATGTTGAGGTTTTTTTTTTTTTTTTTTTAAATATAAACAAAAACCCCACCCCACACACCCTGCAACTGAATTTTCACCCCAGCACAAAGATCCCCACAAAAGAGTTTAAGTGATGCAGAAAACCTTAACACAGAGTTTATGAGATGCACAGGGCCCTGTCTGCCCTCTGCACTAGGGCGAGTTTCACCCTATGAGACTGGCATTTTATTCCTGTCTTTTACCAGTGTTTTGGTCCTGCTGCTCCAGCATACTGTCTGCCATTGCTTTACAGCACTATAAAACTATAGCGCTATTTGTATGGCCTTACCCAGTATATGTTGTCACAACCAGATAAAAGAAGGCAATGAGCCCTCATAGGAAGTATTTTTCCATGGCACAAAGGTTACCAAGTTCATCCAGACTGCAAGGCAGCTGAGTATTTTGGTCAGACTAACATCCCAGGGTTTTAACAGCTGCACTAGAAACCCCACAAAGTGACTTTTTCTTCTAAACTATTAAAATTACAGGAGCTCTTTAATGTAATCATTTGATAACAAACCTTAACTACTATAATGTGCTCCATATGTGGCTAGATCTTGATCACTTGGAGATATTAAACCTGTGTTAGAATGCAGCAGCTTGTTTATCATGCTGAGACCACTTGTGCTTTAGGAGTGCCAAGTGTCTGTTTAACCTAGAGAGCCCTAAACAGTTTTGAACAGGGTTACCTGAGAGTAGGGTGACCAGGGGTCTGGTTTTTTGACTGGAACACCTGGTCAAAAAGGGACCCTAGCAGCTCTGGACAGCACCGCCGACCAGGTTGTTAAGAGTCTGGTCAGCAGTGTTGTGGAGCTAAGGCAGACCAGCCCCTACCTGTCCTGGCACTGTGGACTACATTGCGCCCCAGAAGCTGCCAGCAGGTCTGGCTTCTAGGTGGGGGGAGAGAGAAAATGTGTATCTGTGCGCTGCCTCCACCCTGAGCACTGGCTCCACACTCCCATTAGCCAGGAACCGTGGCCAATGGGAGCTAGGGGTGGGCCGTGCCCGCGGGCAAGAGCAGCACAGCGTGAAGCTGCCTGCCGCGCCCCTCTGCCTAGGACCCGAACCTGCTGGCCGCTTCTGGGGTGTAGCGCAGTTCGCGGTGCCAGGACAGGCAGGAAGCATGTCTTAGCGGCACAGCAGGGGGGCTGACTGGGAGCTGTTGCAAGTAAGCCTGCACCCCAAACCCCTCATCCCCAGCCCAGAACCCCCTTCCACACCCTGAACCCCTCATTTCTGGCCCCACCCCAGAGCCCGCACCCCCAGTTAGAGCCCTCACCCCCTCCCACATCCCATCCCCTGCCCCAGCCCAGTGAGAGTGAGTGAGGGTGGGGAAGAGCGAGCCACCGAGGGAGGGGGAATGTAATGAGCGGGGGGCAGGGCCTTGGGGAAGGGGGGGGCTAGGGTGTTCAGTTTGGTGGGATTAGAAAGTTGGCAACCCTACCTGAGAGATCATCTCTCCCACACAGCAGTACTACTGCAGCAGAGATGTTTAGCTTGGGACTAGGACTTATAAAGCACAGGGAGCTGCTGGCTGGAAATCCTCCACAAAGACCCCTCGGTTTTGGAATTGGTTTCCAACCTTGATCTGCCTGCATAGTCTGTGGACATTACTTCCTTTGTGGGGGAGGGTAAGCGGCAGGCTGAGGTCAGGTGAGGGGTGTAATTGTTATTATGGTTTTAGTATTAGATGTGTGCACCTGTTGACTATTCAACCGGATAAGGGGCAGTGTTATTTGTACTTGCATATTTATGGTAAATGCAAATATTAAGAGGGACATCATATTTTTATGAACAAAAAAAAAAAACCCAGCTGCAAACTTGTAACAGATGCTAGAATAGACAGACAACTACCTTTTAAATACATCCAAATATCAATTTAAAACACTACTAAAAATAGTATGAAATGTGTTTTAGGACCTGTCACTCAGCAGCCTGTCTTAATAGTATTAAAACACCAGTATTTGCTAAAATACCAACATTGTGTTGTTTGGCACTGTGGAGGAAACAAATATGAAGACATTCTCTGCCCCAAGGAACTTATAGTTTAAGACTCATCACTATAGGAAAGTGCAGACTTGAGTTTCTGCTTTGTTTCCTCTCATTTTACTCTTCAATAATGTAATGATGAGTTGGAAGGGGGATTTGACTTGGGTTTTAATATGTCTACACTGCAAAAAACCTCATGGTAGTGAATCTCCAAGCCCAGGAAAATTGACTTGGGCTCTTGGGGCTCCAAGATGCTCCCCCTCACTGGGTTTCAAAGCCCAGGCTCCAGCCCAAGGCCAGATGTCAACACTGCTCTTTTTAGCCCCGCAGTCCAAGCCCCATGAGTGCAAATCAATTGATCTGGGTGCAGACTCTGTACCATGGGTTTTTCTTTGCAGCATAGACACACCTTTATAATAGTCATGGGATTCTCTCTGAAGATATTTAGAAGGTATTGGAATGAAACCCGAGTGGTGCTTAGTTTATCAGATTAGAATGTTTTCCCATGCATGGGGCAGGATTAGGGAGAAGGATGAGGGTGGGGGCTGGTATCATTGGCAGAGTGAAAGGGATGAGAAGATGAGATCAGAGAGTTAGGCCAAGATACAGTTGAGCAAGACCCTGAAGGTGAGACTAAGATGATTAAACTTGATATGGATGACAAGGGGGAGTCAGATTCAAAGAGTGGAGTGACAGGCTGTGATTGATAAGGGATCCTGGCTTTCTGTGATAATCCCTCTCCCGCCCCCAAATTATCCAATAAACCCCCCCCCCTCAGAAAAATCCATGTTTTTCTGCGATTAAAATTAAATGCAGAACTTGAGTTTCCCTAAAGCGTGCGCTCTCTAGATTATATCACTGGAACACAATGTTTTATTGATTTACAATTTTTAAGCAAGCTCAAAGCCTACCAGTGCCATCAATCATAATAAAATTAAATACAATTGCAGTTTGTATTTCTTACATATACCAAATACTTCTATGTACTGGGCTCAGCACTGGGTTGTTTAATATGGAGAGCTGGATAAACTGGATTTTACTGTATGTTTCTATTTTTTCACAAAGTGTAAAAACTAAATGGTTTTCTGTCAAAATGTAAATTCCATGTTTTTCCACAGCAAATAGATTTCTAGGATCTCTGTTGAGCAACAAAGAAAATGTTAACAGCTGCATTTTTCTTGGACTGGAAAGAGACAATCTGGGTATCAGAGTTTGAGGCCACAGAGAAAGTAGTTATGGTAATCAAGACAAGTGACCTGGGCATGGACAGGTTTTATCCACTGGAACAAGAAAGGAGGACTAAAAACCCAACAACATCTGCTTGATGGTGAAGGATTACAATAGCCTTCCCTCACTACTGCAATTCAACTCCAAATGCAAATCTAATGCAAAAATACTATCTTGGAAGGGACTATCACATCTTCATAGTGAGGTCTTTTGCAAGATTTGAGAAGTATAAACACAACTAGTTTATTTTATAATAATCCTGCTTCCTCCTCTCCCCCACAATTAACTTTGCAGTGACACAAAGATTAATACAGGAATAAAGTTTGCCAGGACAAGAGGTTAATGCTCATTTACAGAACCATGGGGGAATTTCAGGAGCAGTGGGTTCTTCCTTACAAAGATTCCAGGTTATAACAGGTCTTAGAGAATCACTGGTTTCATTTTACTGGATCTGAAGGCTATAGGGAGAGATTAATTCCTCTGCATCACGCTCTGCTCTTCTCCCCGCCCCATGGCATGTGGAAATCAGAAAACAGGAATACCAAGTAAGTTAATTTCTTGGCTTTGGGGCCAGCTAGGGTTGCCAACTTTCTAATCGAAACCAAACTGAACACCCTTGCCATGCCCCCTGCCCTGAGACCCCACTCCTGACTCCCTCCATCCCACCTCACTCGCTCTCCCCCACCCTCAGTCACTTTCGGGCTGGGGCAGTAGGCTGGGGTGCAGAAGGGAGTGAGGGCTCAGGCTGGGGGTGTGGACTCTGGGTGCAGGAGAGGGCTCAGAGCTGGGGCTAGGGATGAGGGGTTTGGGGTGCAGGAGGGGGTTCCGACCAGGGACAGGAGTCCAGGAGGGGGGTTCAGGGTGTGTGCTCTGGCCAGGCAGCAGCACAGTGGGGCTAAGGCAGGCTCCCAGAAGTGGCCAGCACAGACATGCAGGGTCCAAGGGGCTCTGCGTGCTGCCCAGGGTGGCAGGCGCCGCCCCGCAGCTCCCACTGGCTGTGGTTCCTGGACAATGGGTGCTGCGGAGCCAGTGCTCAGGATGGGGGCACCGCAGGGAGGCTCCCTAGCCCCTGCGCCTAGGAGCCGAACATGCCGGCCGCTTCCGGGAAGCATGCGGAACCAGGGCAGGCCACCAGGGTCCCTTTTTGACCGGGTGTTCTGGTCGAAAACTGGATGCCTGGCAACTCTAGGGCCAGCAAACAATGGGGAAAGTAGCAAGTTATCTAGAAACATCATAAAACTTCATAGCTGAGAAGAGTTACTATAGTGGTATCACTTCAGAAGTAGTTAGTTATTTGAAAGATAGAGCGTTTGTGGCCATTTTTAATACAGTAAAGCTTCAGTTACAAAACATCAGAGTTATTAACCGACTGGTCAATTACACACACCTCATTTGGAACTGGACATATGCAATCAGGCAACAGATACAAAAAAGCAAATACATACGGTAAACACAGTACAACTACTGAAAAAAGGGAAAGTTTAAAAAAGATTTGACAAGGTAAGGAAACTGTTTGTGCTTGTTTCATTTAAATTAAGATGGTAAAAGGCAACGTTTTTCTTCTGCACAGTAAAGTTTCAAAGCTGTAGTAAGTCAATGTTCAGTTGTAAACTTTTGAAACAACCATAACGTTTTGTTCAGAGTTATGAACAACTTCCATTCCCGAGCTTCTACTGTATTATGAAAATCCTTTTACTAGTGTCTAGGGCTCCAAAAATCTTACATTTCATGCAGCTTCCATTTAACAAAGCAGTCTATTCATTTTATTTTAAATATACCAATAAGTAGCACAGGTCAAATTTCAATGAATTTCAAAATTCGGTTCAATAATATTAAATCTCAGTTATACTTTTAGAAGCGATGAGTTTGGTTTACATTTTACCTGGCATTCAAGCAGTTTAGGCATTAAAACAGCTGGCTTCCCTTCCTCAAGTAGTGCAAGCAGAGAGGCATAGTAAATAGATGGCAGTGAAGGTCCCTGTGGAAAACTATAATGTTATAAACAAGCCACAAGGCATCTTAAATGTAAAGGAGGACAGAGTCAGCACATTATGCTAACTTTGTAAAACATTTGACTCAGGAAAACTAAACTATTCCTCCACCCTGCCATACGAGTTCACTAAGCTTTCTATCACTGTTTTTGTATCATACCCAGCACCGTAGTATCTCAGCGTGTTCCATAAAATAGTGTGAACAATTCTACTACATTTATCTATTGCCTACCTAGAGATAATCTTAATAAGCATGTGGCTTTTTACGCAACCTTTATACAAGACAATTTAGATACGAACAAATCTAAAGTGGTAAGATGTGTACTGGGGAGGATGGACTGCTTACATAACAGTTCTTCTCCAACACTGATTTCTATGCATACTAGTATTTTACCTTGACCTTTAGCCAAATAAAGACAGTAACAACTATAAGTTTAGTTAATATTTCAACAGGAATATTAAGTGAGCATTATTTTATAACATTCTAGTGCAAGTTCATCTGTGCTGTTTTTTCACAGATATCCTGAGAAACATGAGAACTCTAGAAGGGTGGTAATCTTATAATTTAGTGTCAAGGTTTTGGGTAGACTAAAAAAAAAAAAAAAGAGGGAACCATTATTTGTGAAAAAAAAATTCTATCTTTCACAGCTTTCTGGTCAAGCATTTACCATATCTTTTGATGCTGCCCAATGAATGATTATGGAGATGGTGAAGGTCTATAAGCAGTAGGGAAAATAACTGGAAGTTGAGGGAGGTGGCAAGGAAGAGGAATAGTTATATTGGATCAGACTGAAGGTCCAGCCAATCTGGTGGATTTTCTCCAATGGCTAGTATTAGATGCTAGAGAAGTGTAAAATGCTCAAACAATTACACACGGGTACGAATCAGGCAATTGCCTATGAACCCTCATGCTTCACAGCATGTATTATGCCAGGGGGGGCCAACCTGAGCCTGAGAAGGAGCCAGAATTTACCAATGTACATTGCCAAAGAGCCACAGTAATACATCAGCAGGCCTCCCCCCACCCCCACCCATCAGCTCCCCCGCCCACCAGCAGCTCTGCCAATCAGCGCCTCCCCCTCCCTATCAGCTGTTTCCTGGTGTGCAGGAGGGGGGGGGGGAGGGAGGGAGATGAGTGAGGGCACAGCAGGCTCAGGGGAGGAGGCAGGAAGGGGTGGAGTGGGGGCAGGGCCTGTGGCAGAGCCAGGGGTTGAGCAGTGAGCACCCCCCGGTACATTGGAGAGATGGTGCCTGTAGCTCAAGCCCTGGAGTCGGTGCCTATACAAGGAGCCGCATATTAACTTCTGAAGAGCCACATGTGGCTCCGGAGCCACAGGTTGGCCACTCCTGTTTTATGCTTTTTGAGAGAGGTAGCCAAATATTACACTTCTGCATCTGTGACGCTCTCATTAAAGAGATCAGAGTGCATCACATCAATCCCAAATTGGTGAATTCAGGGGAGCATAAATAGTTAGAATTTTCTGGAGGAAAATAGTGGTAACCTTGAACATATTTTAAACATTTGTTCTCTGTAAGCAAAAAACAATGATGGGATGTAGAAAATGGATTGTTCTACAAACAGTCTCAGAGAATACTAACAATCATCCCCATGATTAGGGCTAATAGTCATCCTCCAGAGTTGAGGAGATGCCAACTTTTTTTTTTTTTAATTTTATTTATTAAATAAAGTAACTGGGCTTTGCAGATCCAGCTACAGTCTGCTGAGGATCTGTCCGTTCCTTGTAATGCAGGACACTCTCTCCATTGATGCTTTGTGTAGTTGGCTTCCAAAGAGGCTAAACTTTAGCACAGTCTAAAAATTTAGACTGCATTCTTTAAAAAGCAGTCTTAAAAACGTATTTTCAAATTATTTTCCCAATTGGATTAAGTATTTGCTTGGACTGTTTACAGTCCAAACATTGCTGCATTATTCTGTGCAACAGTGCAACTGCTAGTATGTTTTCATTAGCCAAATTAAGTGAGAGACTAAGTAAACTATTCAAACGGAGTATTTTAAAGATTAACTAACATTGTAGATTATAATAAATAAGGACATTGGATAGCCTGACAAGTGCTCCTTTGTAAAAGGAAGTCATAGAATATCTATTGCTTCTCTCCATTTAAGAAGGGGAAAAATGGAGATAATCTGGACTTCCTTCCACAATTCTGAGTATTTAAACTTCCAGACTACTTAAGTACACAAGTGAACTTAAAGTTCATTGCTTAAATACAATGCAGAAATTCTGTAGAAGTTTAATAAAGTGTTTTAAATAACCCCTCATCCAATGGTACCCAAAGTAACTTATTTTATAAAGTGACATGTTCGCTAAACTGCATGCCTGAACTCCTTAGCCAGAGAGGTGTTGTGCTTTTGGGATATATTGCTGGGTGTTTCTGAACATTCAGGGACAATATTGTTATGATTTGCAAACACAAGGGGAGAAGCAAAATACAATTGTTGAAGTCAACAACTTCCTCTATTGTCCTGTTTGAAATTTAAGGGTAAGGGATGCCAAAACACGTGACTCTGCTAATGCAGTAAACCCCAGCTAATGAAAACATGTTTACCATATATTTGCTAAGCACGAGTAGTACTACAGATCAATGCTGTGGATACAATTATTAGGACTATTCAGGTGCCAATTCCTTCCTCTATTAGAGATTTGTTATTCTCTATTTTAAAAGCAATACTTAAGGTTAAAAATATGGAAACTCACAAAAAGAATCCTGTATAGTAACAGATACCTAGAGAATATAAACAAGTATACCTAGTTGCAAGGAAGAGGCTCTCCGAAAGATACAAGTTCTAGCCATAGAAAAAATAGGATCACCCCAAAATATTCCTTGAGATCTAATGTGATGCTATAGTTAGCCCAACAACTTTCCTAAAAAGCCTTTAAGCTCACTGGTCTATTTGTGAATTCCTTACCCATCATGATTTCCAAAACCAAATATTAAATATAAAACAGAAAAACGGGGCTATTAGAATACAAGTGGAACAGCAGCACGACAGTTCTACAGTTGTGTTAGGGAGCGAAGACAGACACTTAACCATGACTCCTCTGCAACAATCATGATATTAAGAACTTCCTCCACTTCTCTCAACTAGGCCGGTTACTCTTGACAGGTTTAATTCTTTGGGTGGAGGGAAGAGGAACTTCTGCTGGGGCAGGGGGAGTTATCCTGCCCTTTTCCATCAGTCAATATTCTCTGTAGCCCCAAAAGGCAGATTTGAGTATTCCGGATTCTTAGATAAGGTCAGAAGGAACGATTGTGATCATCAAGCCTGACCTCCTGTATAACATAATTCAAGGAAGTCCTATGGCCTATTTGAACTAAAGCATCTTTTAGAAAAAAGAAAAATCTAGTTTTTTTGTTTTTTTTTAAATCAAAAGTTTCCAGTGATGGATTACCAATCACAGCCCCTTGGTAAATTGTTCCAGTGGTTCATTATCCTCGCCTGTTAAAAATTCACACCTCATTTCCCATCTGAATGTGTCTAGCTTTAGTTCCAGACATTGGGTCTTGTTATACCTTTGTCACTGTAGAGCCTGGTTATCCAATTTCTATTATTCCCTATGTAGGTATTTATGAACTGTGATCAAGCCACCCCTCAACTTTTTCTTTGACAAACTAAATAGATAGACTCAAGGAGCTCAAATCACTATAAGGCATGTTTTCCAGCCCTATAATCATTTGTGTGGCTCTTCTCTGAAGATTCTCCAATTTATTAACATCCTTCTTTAATTGTTGACAGCAGAACCGGACACAGTATTCCAGCAGCGGTGGCACCAGCACCAAATACAGAGGTAATATAGCCTACTTACTTTGACTGAAGATTCCTCTCATTATACATCCAAGAACAGCTTCATGCTGGGAGTTCATATTAAGCCAATTATCTGCCATGACCCTGTGTCCTTTTCAGTCACTGATTTCCATCCTGTAAGTATGGCCTGCATTTTTAGTTTCTAGATGCATACTTTAGATTTGGTCATATTAAAGAATAGAGTTTGTTTGCACCCAGTTTACCAAGCAATCCAGAAAACTGCACCACTGACCTGTCCTCTTCATTATTTACCACGCTCAGATCGTTGGGTCACCTGCAAACATTAGCAGTGATGATTTTATATTTTCTTCCAGGTCATTAACATTTTTATCAATTAGGAATTGATTCTTGGCCCTATGCTACAGGACCACACTGGAAAACACACCTGCTTGATGATGGTTCCCTGTTTACAGTTACCTATTAAATGGCTTAAAAACTGGCTGACATACCAAGTCAACATGGTACAGAGACTGTTTTTTTTTTTTTTTTTTTTTTTAAATCAAAAAGGTCATGTGGTACCAAGTCAAATGCCTTAAAGGTAAACCTCCTATATTATCTTCATCAGACCTGTAATCTCAAAACAAGATAATTGCTAACCAACATGGGTTTATGGAAACTAGAGCTTGTCAAACTAACTTGATATATTACTCCCCCTTAATTCTATATTTAAGGGAGTACCATATCAATTGTTAGTTTTTTGTCCAGGACTGATGATGTGAGGCTCACGGGCCTATAGTACCTAGGTTGTCCCATTTACCCTTTTTAAATAGTGGCACAACATTAGCTTTCTTCCAGTGTTCCAAGTCTTGCTAAAAATCCTAACATTACTGGCCCAGCAAGCTCCTCTTCCATCTTTTAAAACTCTTGGAATGCAAGTTAACCAGACTTGCTGCTTTAATAATGTCTAGCTTTCGTAGCTACTGTTCAACACCCTCCTAAGCTATTATGGATGGAAAGTGTTTCATCAACACCTCATCTAGTTTCTCCTCCCAAATATAGAACAAAAAGTATTTATTAAACACATCTGCCTTGTCTGCATTATTGCTAATCCTATCATTTTCATTTAGTAATGGACCAATATCCTTTTGCTCCTTATATAGTTAAAAATACTCATGGTTCTTAGCGCTGATTAAATCATGCCTGTAGCTTCCAACGAGGTTGGTGCTTGTATATTAGGCAGAGGCATGCTGTCTAAAAGGGAAGGGAGGTAGACAACCTGGGAGTAGGAACAGAGATATCCTGCAACGTGAAGCAGGATAGCTAGGATGAACAGGCAATCTAGGAAAGGAGGAACTTGGATGTTCCCCATAAGGTAGATGAGGCAGCTTGAAGAGAATCTTGGCATGCACACATGGTGGGCTGGATAATTACGCTCTTCCTTCCTTCCCCACCACCAGACCGCTACTGTGATGTTCTGAGGCCACAATGTAAACGCATCAGCTGCAGGGAGTCAGGATCTCAGAATTTCCCAGTACTCTATACCATAATACTACTAGTTTTTAAATCTAAACAGGCGACTAACAACAATTTAACTTTGATAGGCAACGCAAGTGTGGGTTAGTGTTAGTATGAGAACTTATGCATTTCCTGATACTCAGTAAGCTATTAAAGTAATAAGGTTGTAGATAAAAAGTAATAAATACCAAACTCTTATCTAGGTGCTTTACATCTGCCAATCTCGAAATGCTTTAAAAAGGAGTTCAGGATCATCATCCCCATTTTACAATGCAGGAACAGCAGTAGGGAGAGGTGAAAAGATTACTTTCTTAGTGCACGCATTTTTGTATTTTAGATTTATTAAGTTTTGTGGCTCTCCGCTCTATTGGATTTTTGAAGTGGCTCTTCAATTGTTAAGTTGGTGGAATGCCACTGCAGTGAACAAATCCACACTCGCTTGATTTTAATGAATATTTTCAGATGATCTAATTACAACAACGCTTCTCCCGCCCCACCACTTTGAAAAGACTCACATTAAGTGGCACAAACATTTCTTAAAAGATTTGATAGACAGAAAAGAGTAACAAAATGGCTACATCAGCACAGGAGTTCACATCCATTTTAAAGTTTAACGAACAGGAACTTCTTAGGTATTAGTGATATTAGTTCTGCTGAGGGGCTGGTCGGTCTGTTTTGATTGTTCTAGCTGCACATAGCATGAGTGATTAGTGAAGAACCTTTCAAGGACTTTGTAATCATTTCTCTGGGGTCACATCTTTCATACGCCACCAAGGGCGGTCTTTCTTCTGCATTTGTACAGCACCTGGCATAATAGGTTCTTGATCGATGACTAGGGCTCCTAGATATACCAAATACATTTGTATTACTGTATTGTCTACTTTTCCCCCTGCATGGGCAGAAAAAAAAAAAAAAAAAAAAAAAGACTAAAGTGTCTTACAGGAGACACTTTGGGCTTATACTTTAAGGTGAAAGTATGCGCTTTCCAGCTAGCCATTCATAACCTTGGTTACGTTTTGAATAATGAACTGAAAGTGCAAAGTTCCTTATTGTGCAAATTAGCACAGACTGAATTGTGGTGCTGAAGAAGTTTATCTTTAAGCATTGGTGTACTGTATGTCAGTGACACCTCAAAACTGAAGATCCATTTCAACCAATGGCATCACAGAGCCACAATATCATTCCAGGGCTGACATTGTGCTG
This sequence comes from Emys orbicularis, assembly GCF_028017835.1. NCBI lineage: Eukaryota > Metazoa > Chordata > Testudines > Emydidae > Emys > Emys orbicularis. The sequence continues at coordinate 9,598,791 of NC_088684.1, read as the reverse complement.
CTTGTTGTGACACTATCTTCTTGACTTAATGCTTCCATGCATTATGCAATGAAAAATCCCAGTGAGAAGAAAGCACTATTAGGACATTCTGATGCAGTTTTGTGACTCTGAATTTGTTCAACAGTATTTCTCTACTCCTCTTTCCCATGTTCTCGGTGGGAGGTGCTATGTTCCCTTCTCCAAAAAAAGGACAGCTATCCAAAAATCTCTAGGAAAAAGCCTAGGGACTCAAGTATTTTTGTTCAATACTCCCAAAGCCTAGCTGGAGTCTGCGAGCATGGGAAGCACTCTTGGGATCAAAGCTTTGCTGAGATATTAGATCAGTAGACTTCTCAAGAGCCATAGAAGGAGGGCACCAGAAAACTATTACTGCATATAGAGCACTATTTGAAAGGACCTCCTCTTTCACAGCCTTTAATAAGGCCAAGAAAGTACATTTTTCAGAGCAGCCTCTTCCTTCCTTTTATTATAAGGAACAATAGACAGGAGGTAGTGTTCTGTTCTTAACTCACTGAAGGCCAAAACCATAAAAAGGATTTAAAAAAAAGTAGATAAGTTAATGGAGAATTGGTCCATCAATGGCTATGAGGCAGGATGGTCAGGGATGCAACACCATGCTTTAAGTGTCCCTGGTCTCTGTTTGCCAGAAGCGAATAGTGGATGACGGGATGGATTGATGATTGCCTGTTGTGTTTGTTCCCTCTGAAGCACCTGGCATTGGCCATTGTCAGAAGACCGGATACTGGGCTAGATGGACCATTGGTCTGACCCAGTATGGCCGTCTTATGTTAACTCCATCAAAAACGCAAAGTTCTTTCTTAGGCAGTGGTTCTCTAGGTAGTTCATTGGGAAGACCACTTTATAAAAGAAAAATTTCACCAAGACTCCAGCACGTGATTCTCCAAAGTAAATTCGAGACACACATTAAACTAAAATTAACGGTGAGCACATATTTTTACCTTTTTAGGTTATTGATATTTTTCACAGCCAGGTTATCCCAAAACCAAGCACTACAAACGCAGGAAATTCAGAGCTAAGTTTAAACCTGAAAAACTCAAAACATGTTAAAAGATGGAAATACAGTTAGGCACCCAAACAACCTTAATTCTGCATTGTAGCAATGCCATGCAATAACCATATTAAGAGCACATTAAAATGTGTGTTCAGCATTACTGAAAACTGACTTTGAAAGGATCTCCCCTCCCCCCTTCATTTTCCCCCCTGTGAAAAAAACACTAGAGATCAGAATTAAGGTGATTTTGGGGTACCTCAACTACACTTTCCCCAACATGCTGGTGGTTTGGGTGGCAGGGGTTGGCGTGGACCTCAGAATCTGCATGCCCAGGGTGACTGCTACCAGCAGCATTAAGGGAAGGGGTGGGTGGGCTTCCTGTGTTCTTTCATGGCCGCAACACCACTCTCCCCCCGAACTGCCTCGGACAAAGACTGTAATTTGGGAGGTTTAATGCTGGTCCCTGGTCTCAAAGCAGCATCCATGTTGCTAGGGGGAGGGGGCATTGTCCACCTGCTCACTTGTGCTCCTGACGCAGGTTTCCCACAAGTTGCAGCACAGGGCCTGTTCCCCATGCTGCTAGGCCATACTCACCATGGCTGGAACAGCAAACCAGTTAGTTGAATAGTTAAGGATTCTGATTATGTTCTGGCCTGCACTTGCGTTAAATAGCAACCTTGCACTAGACCCAGGGAATGCACTGACAAAGATTGCCTTGTGCTTTGCATGCCTTACAGTGGAAAGCTTGGCCTTCAGCACATCCTCTGCACCAGCAGAGAGGCTACAGCAGATTAGAAGGCAGAAATAGAATACGTGATGACATCTTCAATGAGATCATTAAGGCCTCTGGGACAGATGACTGGAGGATTTCATTTTCAGAAAGACTGGACATGGGGATGCTCTCCTGCTCTCAGGAGCTTGAGCGTGCCACACAGGATGAGATGCTGTGGATCATGATGGAACAGACGCATTGACGCGTCTGGTTGAACTTCAAGAAAAACAGCTTGAGGCTAGACTCCCTCTGCAGTCCCTACACAACGGCCTGCAAGCATCACCCTGTTCCCAATTCCCCTTCCCCAGATGTTCCAGGAGGCCGGTACTAAGAACAAAAGGCAGCTATTCAAAAACCTTTGATGGACAAGTTGTTTGGCAGCCGCCTGCTTTGTCTACTGCTTGCAGGAAGAGCAGCCTGTTGCAGCTAGCTGGTGGGAACTTGGAACCAGGGTGGACCGGCAGCCCCCCTAAGTTCCCTGTGCAGCAGCTGCCCAGCAGGCTAGCAATTGCAGCTGTCCCTCCCCCCACTGCCATGTGCTGCTCCTGCCCTCTGCCTTGGAGCTGCTCCCCGAGACTCCTGCTTGTTGTGCGGGGGGAGGGAAGGAAGAGGGGGGCAATGTCAGGGTGTCCCTGTCCCCCCTGCTCTTGCACCCTGCTTACCCCATCTTCCATAGAGCAGGGGGGACACACCAGGGCTCAGGACGGAGAGAGCTTGCAGCAGCTGTGGTCTCAGCAAGCTGATCTAATTAACAAGGCAGTGTACTTAAAGGGGAAATGCACATCTCCCTCCATTCCTGCTGCCTTGTAGAGTGAGAGAGTTAACCCTTGAGGGCTCAGCCAATTGCTAGTTCATCATTTAGCAGTAAGGGAAATATCCCACCCTCTGACTCCTCCACCTCAACCAAGCTTCACAATCATCACTGTGTACCAGTATTAAATAGTTTGTTTAAAACTTTATATAGATATATTTATATCTACATAGAGAGAGTCTTGTCTGGTGAAAAAAATTTCCCTGGATCCTAACCCCCTCATTTACATTAATTCTTATGGGGAAATTGGATTCGCTTAACATCGTTTCGCTTGAAGTCGCATTTTTCAGGAACATAACTACAACGTTAAGTCTCTACTGTACATCATTTTCATAGCCTAAGGGACATGTTAAACCCTTCAAGTTCTTGCAGAATTCACTGCACCAAAGCTTTCTAAAAAAATCTGCTACAGCTGCTGAATGTTAAGTCTCCAGGATTTTCTGACCGCAGCACAATTTACCCCTATCCACACAAATACTCCTAGTAGCATCCCCAACCTCCACCACAGTCTGAGAGCAAAACCACTTGTACCCTCTCAGCCTCTAGACTGAATTCAAAGTCACTCTTACAAGTGTGTTGTGAGAAATTTATAGCTAAGGCCCTTCCAAATTCACGGTCAATTTCGGTCAATTTCACAGCCATAGGATTTTTAAAAATAGTAAATTTCATGATTTCAGCTATTTACATCTGAAATTTCATGGTTGTGTAATTGTAGGGGTCCTGACGCAAAAAGAAGTTGCGGAGTCCGCAAGGTTATTGTGGGTGCGAGGGGGTGTCGTGGTACTGCTACTCTTACTTCTGTGCTGCTGCTGGTAGCAGCGCTGCCTTTGGAGCAGGGTAGCTGGAGAATGGCAGCTGCTCGCTGGGAGCCCAGCTCTGAAGGCAGAGCCGCCACCAGGAGCCAAACAGAAGTAAGGCTGGCATGGTATGGTATTGCCACCCTTACTTCTGCGCTGCTGCCTGCAGAGCTGGGCCCTCAGTAAGCAGCTGCCACTCTCCGGCTGGCCAGCTCTGAAGGCAGCAGCACAGAAGTAAGAGTGGCATGGTATTGCCACCCTTACTTCTGCACTGCTGCTGGCAGGACACTGCCTTCAGAGCTGGGTGCCCAGCCAACAGTCACCGCTCTCCAGCCCCCTCCTCCCCCCAACTCTGAAGGCAGTGCAGAAGTAAGAGTGGCAATACCACAACCCCCCTAAAATAACCTTTTGTGACCTCCTGCAACTGCCTTTTGGGTCAGGACCTCCAATTTGAGAAATGCTGGTCTCCCCCCATGAAATTTGCATAGTAAAAGCATACAAGAGACCAGATTTCACGGTCTGTGATGTGTTTTTCATGGCAGTGAATTTGGTCGGGCCCTATTTATAGCCCAGGCACAATTACTGCCTACTATTTACTACAGTGATGAAGTCAGCTTGGGAAAAAAACAAACAAACAAACAAACAAACAAACACCCTTAGTCTTTCAAAACTGAAGCCCATGCCACCCCCCAGCCCATATTTGCCCCAGCAGTATGAATAGAGGACTTTTAGCTTGCTCTCATTTTTTCCCAATACTCCCTCCTCCCCTCTCCCCCCCCCCCCCCACCCATATAAGGGGGAAGCTATTGCTGGTCCAGGGTTTCTTATTAAAATGAGAGGTCATTCTCTCCTATCACCACTTAGTGAGGGTCTCATCTGAGTGGCATTGTTCCATATAATCTCAGAGAAAAGGAAATTGGAATATTTAGTTAGTGGTCCAGCTCTGGAATTAAAAAAAAAATCCAGTTGCATTTAATCTGACTGCAGATACAAAACAGGTTAAAATGCTGTCCCACTTATTTGTTAATAAGGCATATGGAAAACATCACTGGTAAAAGGGTACAATGAGAACTGTATTTAATATGCTTTCATAACAAGGCTACGTTCTAAAACATTAGGTCCTAACATTTAATCTGTAGTCCTCAGGTGATCCAAAAAAAATCATAAAAGTGTTTTGTTCTGAGTATTCGATGGCTAGCGGCTCCTAAACGTTTGACACTAAGTCATAAATAACATTTCTACACAAGACGGTTTGTAGCCAATAGTTGATATTTCTTTAAAGAAAAAGTCTGTAAAAGGAAAACGAGTGTTCCAGTGTCAGTTTGACTGACCACTGCAGTGCATAAAAACACTGTAGTACCACCTAACTGACCCAATTTCAAAATAGCAGTCGATGTACAAGGTCTAAGTAACGGAGTCCAAAGAAATAAGATTAAAAGAGCAAAATGTATAATTTTACAGTGCATCCAGAAGCTAGTTTTAAGCCTTTATGAAAATGGTTCTTCATCAAGACACTCATTTTTGCCAGGATGACTTGTGTACTCATGTCAGTTTGTAGAATGTTAGTTGTTTCCTCCCTTCCAGGAGGAAAGAAATTGAAGACATCTACCTCCAGGAGTCTTCATCCACTAATCTATGGGTGACTTTTTATATCCTCTGCATCACACGCCCAATTCTTGAGGTCAGCAAGGTCTCTTGTACAAGTCATCCACACTACTCCTTAAGGTCAGAGGCATGGCTGTTAAATAACCCAAGTCTTGTACTCCTACCCCAGGAGGCAGGCATGCTGCTTCTGCTACTTTCCTGACAGTGCAGGCTTGGAGTGAAAAATATGGAAAACCATGATCCCTTCCAAAACAATGTGGAGCACTACAACCAGGTGACCAGGCTGGCCCAAAGTCTGGGTCATGTTCTCCTGCGGGTTTACTCCAGGAACAGAGGAAGCTATGAAGGAAACTCTGTCACCTTGAGGAATCTACTCCAACCTCCATAGGAAAAGATATTAATCCCCCACCAGAGCACAAAGTTTTAACTACATGAAATGTAGGCTACTTGGTGGTGACTATCAGATCCTCCATGAGGTTTCCTGGCTGTGCTGTTGTGGGAAAGCAGTAACCTCCCCATGAGTCATGCTGCCACTGTTCTCTCCCTCATCTTATTCTACTAGGAAAGGCAGGGAAGGACAGTTCATTAACTTACAATTCCTGATGAAAACAGTATTAATTATGCAGATTTACCAAAGGGAATCCTGCTGGTAACTGACAGCAGCCTGCCATGTACAGCAACTGTTTCTCGGGTTGGCCCATTTTCTGCCCACACATATATATTTCTTCATCCCCTAAAGACAGAACTCAACTGTACACAATAGGCATGGAAGGCTTCCACGGGGTCACTGGACAGAAGTGTCATATAAGAAGCACTACTTCCTCACTTTCTTCTGCAAGACGGCCCATTAGGAGTTAATGGGTAGGGAAGTGGGTTCTTTTATCATCCTTGAGAGAGTTCTGAAACACTACTGGGAAGACTTTTACATTGTAGTTTTTGTTTTTGTTTTTTTTAAAAAGATGCTCTGCAATGGCAGTCACTAACAGATTCGATCACATTTTTCCCTTAAAAAGGGGGGGGGGGGGGGGAACAAAGACGATGAGATAGCGAACCCGGATTAAACTACTTTGGTTTATTGCTAAACACAACTTCTGGTTTCTTAAAAGCAGATTTGTGGCTAAATGTGCCTAAGTACCAGATATATGACCACATATAGTTTGAAGTACGACTGTTTTGGAAATAAGTAATGTAAAAATTTGGCTGATTGATTAGCTACTGCCACCCACAGTGGTCTTCATTTTGACTACACTCCACAACACAACACTAGTTTGCACTGTATTAATGTTAATTAACAAAATCCAACGATAGTGTGTACAAATACCACTTTAAATGTGTGTCATTGATCGAGGGGGGGAGGGGGGAGGAATGGGAAAGTGAAAAGGAGATTACAATAGAAATGACCATTGCTGGTCATAGCTAGATAAGTCCCTTGGAATAAAAATAAATGTCCTTTGGAATAAAAAAAAAAAAAAGTATGTGAAGTGGAGAAGTATGGACATTGAGTGAAATTAATTAATTCTCTTCTATAAACCAACAGAAAGGCATAAGCTCCTGTTGACTTATGGCACTGGGGTCTCCAAATAGCAGGTGCTGTCCAATATCAGGATGAGGCTCATGAGTGTCATTTTGCATAGCCAGGTATAAACTGTTAAGGGCTTTAAAAACAAAAAAAAATACCCAGCAACTGTTTAAAACCCATCCACCATTTATAGGCAGCATCCTGAAAATTTAGAAAGTAATAGGACTGAGGATGCTCAAGTCAGTGAGCAAAAATGTGCTGCTGCATTGTGAATAAGCTGCAACTGACAAGATTTCTGCTTAGTTGAATTCCATTTTATTTAGTTATGGGGTGCTCTTGGGAGTTCAGCAGGTGATAAGGAGACCGCGCAGGTAAACCATATTACTAAAAAACTCGGTCTCTGACTGGGATCCTTCAATAAACAGGGACACAAAAGAAGAGAACCTTCATGATCACTTAAGGATATTGCCAGCTGGATGCACTGGAGCAACCTCATCATCCTTGCTACTGGGAAGAGGCAAAGAATAAGCCACCAAAGGTCCATTGGCAATAGCTATTCAACTGAATCCATATAAAATCAGTGCTACTCTGGCTCCATACTTGCTAAGTATTTCGCCAAGAGCTTTCAAAGGGTTGCACAGTATGGGAGAAGAGTTTATACCAACATTGCAAGAGTTGGTTAATTGCTCTCCAGTATGAGCTATGCTTTCAAGTCATGGAGAATTTTATGTTTTGCATAGATTAAAATACAGACCATAAAAAAAAAATCAAGTCAAAAATTGACTAGTCAAGGATGCATAGCCTTAGTTGTTCCCTTGCATGTATTACAACACTTTAATGAATACATGCTATTCCTTAAATTGTATACTAATTTTCTCTTCAACTTTACATACAGGAATTTAAAAGTACTGTAATCAGTCTTATAAATAGTCATCTCTGCTTGTATAATTCAAGTAGATTAAGTCAGTTTCTCTTTGAGGCTGTTCGTATTGTCAATTTTTAAAGATGACTTACTCATGTAAAATTTTCCCATAACAATACATCTCATCATAGTTTAAAACCTTGTGGAAAGCTATGGGGATCAGAATTATTTACAGTAGATGCAGATTTTAAAAAGTTATAAATCTTTAACTGTCAAAACATTGTATATTTTGACACGCGGTGTTGACAAATATCCTTAAATCAAACTGGCAACTTCTCAAGCAGCCTCTCTTACTTTATCTGTACATTTTAAATCACTGCAAATATTTGTCTGTGTGCGCACACACAGTGAAATTGGTGTTTTATGCATACAGTACTATAATTAGGCTTGGAAGATTAGATTTAATGGAAACATTGCAAAGATTCTTACAATTTAAACCCAACTGTCTAACCTCAGCTATCCAAAACCAGATCAAGCCCAAATTCTACATAAGTTTGGCTAAAGGGAATTTTCAGTCTTGTGACATTTGGATAGAGCTTGAACTGTTCCTAGCTTCCTAATATAAAATGGAAATAAAGTTCTCTTGCTTGCCTTCTGTAACAAACACATCAAGCTGCCATTATTATTCTCCACTGTCAAATACTTATGGATACACCTAGATCTTTATGGATGTGCAGAGAAATTTTACTCTTCTACAGTGCAGTCATTTGTCATCAGTGACCCTAGCATGCCATGTGCAGGTACTGTACACAGTACAAATGCCAACATTCATTTAAATGGCTTCAAGCTCAAGGTTTATCACTCCTCGCTTATATTTAGCTGCTTTTAGCCTGATGTATGATCTCTGACAACAGAAGAAGGCTGACAGGTGAATCAGGTTTAGTCTCTTGTAAAGATTCTACATATATGCAAGCCTTATCATAGCTTAAAACAGTCAACCACTCAGTGAACCATACTTTTAAATATGCTAAGGCTAAAGTGCCATATTGTTATTATGAGGTATCCAGTTTGCCATTCACACTGCAGGCACAACTGCATCAGTGTTTTGCTCTGTAGTTAAGCTTCATAGTAAACCAGAATTCCCCCAGGAGTGTCTACTGAACCTATGCCAGCATAGCCCCCAGTATAGATGCAGCATAAGCTGACAGAAGGCAGAGTTCTGCTGCATAGGAACCTCCCCTTCCCTGAACTATGTTAGCTATGACACCATATGGTTCTTCTGGTCGCATCAGAGACTTTGAAAATGCTGTTGGAGCGGTAGAATTAAGTTCCTATTCTTTTCCTCTTCTGTGTGACTAGACCCACAGGATTTGGTTTTTTCCTTCATTTTCCTCAGTCTCTAGACAACCCCCTCGGCTCCACTAGTTTCTAAAGTGTTTATGCGGCCTCATTATCGGTTCACTCCTGCACCATCCCCTTTATTCAGTCTCAGGTTTTGAAATCTCTTGCTTCTTAGAAATCAACACAGCCAGGACAGGAGGATTTATTTACTCCCTCCCGCTCCCACGGTATCCTATTACCTCGTTTTTGAGCTCTCTCCCATTCTATTAATCTCTTAGGCTTGCAAGATCAGTGTTATTTTACTATTTAATGCACATCCAGACTGCTTGTAGGTTCTTGGTGTTTCTTTCTCCACAAGATTAAAAACAAACAAAACACAAAAACAACACACAAAATGATATCCTGATGGCTAGATTAGCTTGTCCATACCCTTGTTACCTCTTGCCTTGTATTACTGCAACCTCCTCTCATCTAGCTTCTCAATACCCACACCAATCCCTTCTAATCTAACCAAATCACCACAACCAAAGTGAGCTTCCTCGCCTGCTCAGGCCACATCCATCCCATCTTTGAGTTGTTCTGCTGGCTGCCACTTGTCTGCAGTATTGCCTTTGGCGCTGACCTGACCTCCAGCTACCTGTTATTCCCTCCATTTGCAATCAGCCTTATCACCCACTTTGTCCCTTCTCACACTCGTGTCTTCTTTCATTTTTCCCCTTATGCACAGAAAATTTCCTAGTTTGTCAGAACCTTAAGATCTTGTGAGTAGTAGGGGCTTGAATGAATAAGTCGGAAGTCTAAGGCAACTCCTTCCTCTCCCCACAATGCATCTTCTGAATTGTGAAATCCCTAGGGTAGGGCTGCCTTGCACAACACTAAGATACATATGTAAGCACCAACAACGTATGCCTAAAGATGCTGTAGCCAGGGGCGACTGTTTTTTGCCGCTCCAAGCATGGCAGGCAGGCGGCTTTTGGCGGTGCGCCTGCGGGCGGTCCGCTGGTCACATGGATTCGGCAGCATGCCTGCGGGAGATCTGCTGGTGCCGCGCCATCAGTGTCACCGCCGGCGAATTGCCGCCAAAGCCGTGGGACCGGCGGACCTCCCGCAGGTGCGCTGCCGAAAGCCGCCTGCCTGCCGCCCTCACAGCGACCGGCAGGCCGCCCCCTGCGGCTTGCCGCCCCAGGCAGGCGCTTGCTGCGCTGGTGCCTAGAGCCGCCCCTGGCTGTAGCATTACACTTTACTTAGTACCCATATAATTGAAAATATTGCTGAGGAACTGGATTATAAATGTTTCACTCTTTAGGAATTCAGTCTTAACTGTTGAAAAGTTTACACTGGAAAAATGTTTGCAAGATTCCTTAACCCCAGCTGAAGTGTAAAAACTATTAATACTATAACCACTGGGGAAGAGAAATGTACATAAGGATTATGCGCATTCTAAACTTCAGTTTTGTTGTCATAAGCCAGAGAAAGAATGGGAGGAAACACCTATGAGACACGTTTTGACAGATGATAGAAAAGCTCATTTTTAATGAAAAAAAGTCTATCCTTCTGGACTAAGTTTTATTTTGGCAAGCCTGTTCAGGAAGAACAGTCATCCTCGCATTCATTTCAGTGACAGCACTACTTTACTGTGATAAACATGTTATAGGACTTGTATAGCAACTGCCAAAATAGATGTGCATTCAAACCACCATACATGATGCAATATATGCTTACTTGTATACATTACACAGGCAGGAAGCCTGCAGAACGTGTATACATACAGGAACAAAATGTGTATGTAAATACTGCTGTAGCTATATTTTAACCATTATTCCTTTTCTTCTGTCATAAGCTCAAGTGGGAAGCATCAGGTCACTTTATTTTCTTCCACCATCCTCTCAATTTGTCTATTGAAATAAAAGCTAAACAATGTTATTTCTCCCTCTTCATATCTTGTCCTAAATCATACTGCTTTGCAGCTGTTCGCTTTCACCACAGATACCTGAATCTCACTGGTGGCTGAAGCATTTCCTAGATGGAATGTGTTTTGGCATAAATAAATACTACCTGATAAATATGCAAAGGTCATGTTGGAAGGCAATACTTTGATCCACACCAAATCTTTTCTGGAAGGAGGGGCGGGAAGGTTAATGAAGCAGGGAAATAAAGTTAAATGGGAAGGACTCACTTAGGGCAGGAACCATCTTTTTATTATGCGTTTGTACAGCACTGAGCACAAGATCCTGGCCCACAATTATCTGCATTACGTAGCACTTAATAGTTCAACCAATAAATATGATAAAACTTGTAAAAAATTAAGGCACAGGAAATCATACTTACAATGATCTTGGGTCTTGAATTAGAGACAGGAAAACTCAGAGCAAAAAAATTCAACTAGGCCATTCTGAACTTAAATAGAAAAACTACAATACCTAATCTGAACGGATACCTGTCAGGGAAGATATAGAAATGTTGTGACAACAGGCAAGGGAAAGTCAATCTTTGTCCTTGATGTTTTCTCTAATGGTAGTTATTGGTAGCATTAGGGAGTAGTGTATTTTTACATAGTGAAATGGTGTTTTAAAGTGTTGCAAGATGGATAATTAGCATAACAAGTCAGAATGAAGGTGACACTACCATGGAAACACCAAGTCTCTAATTACATTCTCCAAAATAGAAGCAAAGTGAGTCAGTAAATCTAGCCTCACATCTTCTAGTTAAGAAGTTGCCTTTTGCAGAGGCTGCAAAAAAGTTACCGTAACTGTTTTAGCCAGGAGTTAATACAAGACAATTAGACTACAGTAACTTTAAACCACAAAGTAAAATGGAAACAAGCATCTACCTTGTCAGAGCTCAGTACAGCAGCATGCCTATGTATTAATAGCCCAGTTAAACATTTTTTCCTACAAGTTTTGGTGCTCATAGTAAATTGTAAATGGCACCCTTGATTCAGACAATCAAGAAACCTTATCCATATGCATAAAACAGTTACTTGTTAAAATTGAACAAGCCACAATCAAAGGCAGCGGCAGGAGTTCACAAAACCTGTGCCGAAGACGACATAGTTTAACATTTAAATTCCATGTTTACATTTAATTCCAGGCCAACAAGGGCTGCGGGAAGCGGCACGGCCTGAGGGACGTGCTGGCCGCCACTTCCCGCAGCCCCCATTGGCCTGGAATGGCCGACTGCGGCCAGTAGGAGCTGCGATTTGCCAAACCTGCGGACGCTGCAGGTAAACAAACCGTTCTGGCCCGCCAGCAGATTTCCCTGACAGGCTGCATGCCAAAAGGTTGACGATCGCTGCCATAACTCCATATTAATACCATTGTGTGTTAATGCCTCTAGTTTTTGGGGAAAACATTTTGATGTTTCCTTTATCACTAGAACTATCAGTCTTCCTTATTTTGAGACCAACTCTTGAGAAGCTATACTGCAATTTTAGTCCTTGGCCTATGGATCCACTTTTTAAAAAAGTTAACTTTCGCTAATGGTGCCAAGAGTCCACATGAAATTGTGCACAAGCCAAATTTGAATTTTGCTGTTTTCCCTTTAACAGATTCACCAAGAAGGTGGGATTGGGCTCCAAAAATTCTCTAGCTGTGGCCAGTTCAGAGCAATCTTCAAAAACAAAAAAGTTAGTTCAATATCAAAATGTTTGAAGTTGTGATTTTTTGTGAATTAGCCAGTATCCTTGACATTGACTTTTTTTTTTGCGCGCCATGCAAGCTCTTATTTATCCTTACTAGATTATATTTGTGCTGTGCATCAGAAGTATGGAAGCTTTATGATAAAGTGTTTTGATATATCAGTGCTGGAAAAGGAGGTTCTGGTACAGAATGATTAAAGAGTTGTTACCAGGACCAGATAGTGTTCACTCCAGAGTTCTGAAGGAACTCAAAGAAATAGTGGAATTACAAACTGGAAGATGTAACCTATTGCTTAAAATCAGCCTCTGTACCAGATGACTGGAGAATAGCTAATTTAATACTGGATTTTTTAAAAAAAGGTTCCAGAAGCAATCCTGGTCATTACAAACCAGTAAGCATAACTTCAGCACCAATCAAATTGGTTGACTATAGTAAAGAACAGATTAGACGCAGATTAACACAACATATTGGGAAGAGACAAAGCTTTTGTAAATGGAAATCATGCCTCAGTCTATTAGAATTCTGTGACAGTATCAACAAGCATGTGGACAAGGTTGATCCAGTAGATCTAACGTACTTAAGCTACATCTACACTACAGGGGGGGGGTCGATTTAAGATACGCAAATTCAGCTACGCGAATAGCGTAGCTGAATTCGACGTATCGCAGCCGACTTACCCCGCTGTGAGGACGGCGGCAAAATCAACCTCCGCGGCTTCCCGTCGACGGCTCTTACTCCCACCTTCGCTGGTGGAGTAAGAGCGTCGATTCGGGGATCGATTGTCGCGTCCTGACGGGACGCGATAAATCGATCCCCGAGAGGTCGATTTCTACCCGCTGATTCCGGCGGGTAGTGTAGACCAGGCCTTGGACTTTCTGAAAGGCTTTGACAAGGTTCCATACCAAAGGCTCTTAGGCAAAGTAAGCAGTCATGAGATAACAGGGAAGATCCTCTCATGGAACAGTAACTGGTCAAAATATAGGAAACTAAAGGTAGGAACAAAGGGTCAGTTTTCACAGCGGAGAGTGGTAAATAGCAGGGTTCCCCAAGGATCTGTACTGGCACTAGTGCTGTTCAGCATTCATAAGTTATCTAGAAACGGAGGTAAACAGTGTGGTGGCAAGTTTGCAGGCAATTACTCAAGACAGTTAAGTCCAAAACTGGCTAAAGAATTACAAAGGGATCTCTCTAAATTGGATGACTGGGCAACAAAATGGCAGATGAAATTCAATGTAATGCACATTGGAAAACAATCCCAACTATACAGACAAAATGCGGTCAGTGCCCCACAATGTCAGTTAAAAGTGGCAGAAGCACTCCTGGTGAGGATGTGCGCTGCTGACAGAAGGAGGGTAATGTGGACATAAGAAATCGATTTAATTACTGCAGTGGCTGTACGCTGACATAACTTAAGTCCACTTAATTTTGTAGTGTAGATTTGCCCTTAGAAAAGATGACTAAATGGGGATATGATAGAAGTCTAAGATAATGAATGGTGGTGTGAAAATGAATGCGGTAAATACTTCCCTTTTACATAAACACAAGAACCAGGGACCACCCCAGGAAATAGGCAGGTTTAAGACAAGTCAAAAAAACTACTTCACAGAATAGTCCACCTGTGGAACTCATTGCCAGAGGGATGTTGTGAAGGCCAAAAAAGTATAACTTGTTTCAAAAGAATTAGATGGGTCCATCAATGGCTATTAGGCAAGATAGTCAGGGATACAACCTCATGCTCTGGGTGTCCCTGAATCTCCAACTGCCAGAAGTGAGGAATGGATCACTCAACAATTGCCCTGTTCTGTTCATTCTTTCTGAAGCATCTGGCACCGGCACTGTTGGAAGACAAAATTAGGAGTGTGGCTCTCCCTCAAGTATTAAGGAACCACCTTGCTGGTTATTTTTCAGATTGCCAACTACACTACATTCCACTTAGAAACAGATGCAATACTAACAAGCTTGAACGCACAAGCCCCAAAGATAAACAGATATTGCTTACATTTTTATTACAAGGCACCTCTACTCTGACAGTATTCAAACCTGAAATACTTGGCTGCTGCTGAGGAGAATAAGTTCTGGCTGAATGTTTCAAAGTACCATCATGACAGAAGGAAGTGTTGACAGCTAGAGTGCTATTTAAACTGACCTAAGCAATAGGATGCTAGTGTATTTAGAAAAAAACTGGTTATGATTTACAACTGTTCTGCAAAGGAAATTGTATTTAATATGACATGCTTGTCATCTGTATTTAAAAAAAAGTGTTAGAAAAGAGGTGTGTCAAGTCATTTTATTAGAGCAAGTAAATGAGAACTATAGGGAATGGGTTGTTTATATTGGGAACTAATCTGTTCTCATCTGTGTACTGGACCTCAAATAAAGCTATAGCTTATGCCTACATATGTGGAGCAGTACAGAGATCTGTCATGTATATTTGAGAGTTTTGTCCTTGCTACAGTTTGAAAGAAAACATCTGAGAAATCTACATAGACATGAGTATTTCAGCAGTAAGTCTGAAGACTTCTGAAACTATTTTAAACCATATCAGCCCAATGCTCGTACTAACCAGAACTAGGGCAGAATATAAGGGTCAAAACACAGCACTACATAGGAGTGCCAATACTGCATTCAGCATGATATACATGGACAAAGTCTCTATCCTGAGTTTACAATTAATTCAGCAAGTAATACAGCCTCTTTTCTTTTTAAACTGTATGGCATCCAGTATTTGGAGATAATTAAAGGCCTGATGAAAATAGTGTTTGAAAGATGGACTAGAAGATGGTAATGAGATGAAGTTGTAAAGGGTATGAAGATTGGGAAAAATAAAGGATTTTTAGGAGATGAGCAGGAAGAGGAGAGCAAAAAAATAGATGGAGCAGAATTTTAAGAGTTCCTAAAAGGTGGTGGTGGTGTGGAAGGCAAAGGAATTTGAAGACTGGCATAAAAGGAAAACTAGCAGCAGATTTCTGGTTTCGAGTAAGGTGAGAAGGCTGGCAAGGAGAAGGGAGGTAAATGTTCCTACAGTTGATGGACAGGCCACAGTGGGTTTTAGCAAGAGATGGATAAATTCATGGATTAAGCAAAAATCTAGTCACTAAGAAATTGAACCAGCTTTTTTTTTTTTTTTTTAAAAAGCCATTTCAATATCCTTCCCCTTCCTCTACTTCCAATTTTATTTAGTATAAATACTCTACCTTTTATTTAAAAATTCAAGTGAGTCACTCAACTAATAAACTGACTATTTTAGCTGGGTTTTAACGTCAGAGTACTTTGCCAACATGTACATACATCTACACCTGCTAACCAAGTAGATTACGCTGTAGATATTTAATGAGCTACATATACAACATCTGCCTGGTCACTGGGCCTCATTCTCACTCCACTCTAAGCTCCTGCCAACAAAACATGATTTAAAAACTCACGTGGATAAAATCTTTAAAAGGACCCAAACAATTGATCTGCTGACACACACACACACACACACACACACACACAAAAAAACTGAATGAAAGGTTGGGAGTTCAGAACACAATGCAACTATTGCTGTAACTAATGCCCCAGTTTATCAATGTAACAATGACTTTCATTCAAAAGATTAATAAACTGTTTGAATTAAGCCAGGACTGTAGATTTCAAGATATTTTACAGGATAAACATTTGTTTGGCAGTATAGCTAGTTAGGAAGTGAAGATTGCTAAAGCTGCAGTTTTTAAGTGGGAAATGAAGTGAATGGTGCAGTTGTCTTGATAACCTACAAACCCTTCCAGACTATTCTGATAAGTAAACATACATATTATTTCAGGATATTGCAATTTTGTATGACTGGTTTCATACCAAGAACAAACAAGTATTAAGAACTCACGTGAACTACATTATTTAGCAACCCTGTGCCCTCTGCTCCAACTCTATTGTAATTAGCTTCAATAGCTGTAAAATAGCATATGCTGAGAACATGGGACATTTCTATATTTATGAAAAATATGTATGACACCCCCCCACACACCCCACCTCTGTATTGTTATTTATGTCCAGGGACGAGGAATAAGATGGGTGTGGTCACACAGGTATGCCTAGGCGGATATAAATGAGCTATCAAGACCTGTCAACATAGGACTACAATTACCTTGGAGATACAATGGAAGAACCAGGACACTAACTTTTAGTGACTGCAGGTGGAAGGAGGCAGAATAGTGCCTAGAGCCTGAAAACAGAACTGAGGTGTCAGGACATTGGAATAATAAAAAACCCTCTGCTGCCCTGTGCTGGTGGAAAAGATTGAATCTTGAACGTTTTGGACAGAGGCAGGTTATGCTGCTGGAATGGACATATAAGCTTTGCTTTTCCATTCTAAGCAAAGAACCCTAAAATATTGCATGCCAGTGACTAATAAATGCTGGTTTGTTTCAAAAAGGCTGTCCTGTGTTGGTACTAATATACACTGATTGCATAGAGCCTAAAGGGGTAAAGTGCCCAGTAAGTCCAAAAGAACTTGAACTCCTGTTGAAGGAGCAACAGCAAGAGATAGCAGTGAAGCACTCCCCTTCCCCTCCCCCCCAAAAGGGCACTAAAATTAAAAGTTCAACTTTTGTAGTTTCCCAGAGAAAGTGTTAGAGGCAAGCTCACCCTCTGGGTCTGTGACAGCACAGGATGGAAACCAAGACATACGGATTATTTTAATGTATTGAAAACTGGTATTAGAATCTGATTATCTAATGGAAGTTCTAAAACATCCAGCCCTACATTTTAAACTGAATGTCCATTTTATGAAGTCACAAGTTTAACACTTTACATAAGTGCTATTGGAATAAGTGCGTATGTAGAACTAAGTTTGTCTAATTTGGCCACAAGAATACTACTTTCCCCAGTAGGTGAACAACATATATGTGATGCTCACACCACTTTCACAGTGGAAGTGCCTCTTAACACATCACTATGTTACTGTCTGTAGCTCAGTGGTTTGAGCATTGGCCTGCTAAACCCAGGGTTGTGAGTTCAATCCTTGAGGGGGCCACTTAGGGATCTGGGGCAAAAATCAGTACTTGATCCTGCTAGTGAAGGCAGGGGGCTGGACTCGATGACCTTTCAAGGTCCCTTCCAGTTCTAGGAGATGGGATATCTCCATTAATTTATTTATTTTATTTATTTAAACTATTTTCTCTTGGATGAGGCAAGTGTGCCTTGAAGGCATATTCAGAAAACTAGGCCAGCATTGCCATGTTTACACTGGACTGACAGACAAGTAGTCTCTCTCCCCAGTGCCTTTTACTTCAGAGGAGACTAAGAAGGGGAGTGGATTTAGTTTTCAGTCACTTCACATTTTAACAAAAGAAAGGGAATCTTCCCTTGTTTTTGATGGAAGGAGCAAAGCTACCTAGTCAGTTCTTAAGAGAAAGGAGTACTGAAAGACAGAGGTAGACTCTTACTTGGGCTTTTGTTCTGCAGATTGAAAGCATCCAAGTAGCAAAGACCTTTCCATACATTCACAGACTATAAGTAGTGAATCAGACCACACCCTTATCCCTTTAGGCTACTGAAAAGGCATTAACATTTTATTCTATCCACAGGTTGACTGCCCCTACTTCATCATGTTCCCATTATGCCACTGGCATTTACAGCAGCAACGAAGCATCTCCCCTCCTGTCCATTTCTGGCAAGTCTTTCAATGGTTCCCCAGCTGTGCCCCAGGTTTTTCAGATCAGCTTCCACAGCTCTTCGCCATGTTGTTTTCGGACAGCCTAGTTTTCACTTGCCTTCAGGTGCCCCTACTTACTACCCTCAAAATTACATCTGTCCTCCCCTATCAAAAAGGGAACATTGCTGTTAAGATATTTGCAATGCTACCAAACAGTCACGCCTGGAATCTAGAAGAAATACTTAGATATTCTTGCATTATACTGAAAGCCAAGGCTTGGTCTACACCAGCTGTTCTCAAACTGTGGGTCAGGACCCCAAAGTGGGTCACAATCCCATTTTAATGGGTGTCACCAGGGTTGGCTTAGACTTGCTGGGGCCCAGGGCCAAAGCCCTAGCTTCACCACCTGGAGTTGAAGTCCAAGGGCTTCAGCCCTGGGCAGCAAGGCTCAGGTTACAGGCCCCCCACCTCAGGATGAAGACCAGGGGCTTTGACAACCCCTCCCCCCCCCCACCAGGGACAGCAGGGCTTGGACTTTGGCCCCACCACCTGGGACGGCAGGGCTCAGGTTCCCCCCATCCGGGGTTATGTAGTACTTTGTCATCAGAAGCAAACAATGTGTTTTAATATGGCTAAATGTATACATCTAGGAACAAAGAATGCAGGCCTTACAGACAGGATAGGGGATTCTATCCTGGGAAGCAGTGACTCTGAAAAAGATCTGGGGGTTGTGGAGATAGTAGGCTGAACCTGAGCTCTCAGTGTGCTCAGTGTGAACCTGAGCTATACGACTCTTGGATGCATAAAGAGGAGAATCTTGATAAGGAGTAGAGATTACTTTACCTCTTTATTTAGCACTAGTGCGATAGCTGCTGGAATTTGGTGTCCAGTTCTGGTGTCCGTAATTCAAGAACGATGTTGATACAAAATGATTAAAGGTCTAGAAAACATGACCTATGAGGAAAGATTGAAAAAAATGGGTTTGTTTAGTCTAGAGAAGACTAGACTGAAGGGGGAATATGATAAGAGTTTTAAAGTACATAAAAGGTTGTTACAAGGAGGAAGGAGAAAAATTGTTCTCAACCTCTGAGAAGAAGATAAGCAGCAATGGGCTTTAATTGCAGCAATGGAGGTTTAGGTTGAACATTAGTAATAAAGAGAAGGTTAAAGGGTGATTTGATTAGTCTGAGTACTACATGGGGGAAAATATTTAATAAAGGGCACAACTTGCCAAAGGTGGTTGTTGATTCTCCATCACTGATGATTTTAATGTCAAGATTGGATGGGTTTTCTAAGAGATGCTCTAGGAATTATTTTGGGGAAGTTGTACGGCTTGTGTCATACAAGAGGTCAGACTAGATCAGAATGGTTCCTTCTGGCCTGAGAATCTACAAAGTCCATTATGGTCTGAAAATGAAGATCCAGCACTTTGAGACTATTAATTCCTTCTGTAAGTCACCAAGGCAAAAAGCAGGTGTTAAACAGTCTTAAAGATGAAGTATTTTTCACAATAATGCTGCTTGTGTATAAAAATACTATTAGAAGGAATAGGAAGTTAACTGGCACAGAAGTTTGTTTTACTGTTCTGCAGTAAGACATCAAGTGACCCAACCACTGCTTTCTGGATATGGTCCAGACAATCTGATCACCTATTCAAGGACAAAGAACAAGAAAAATAACTCAAGTGTGAGCATAGCAGTAACGTTTTGTAAAAAACAAACGGCACTCTGGGTTCAGCCCCCAGCTAGGTCATTTATTTGGCACTCAAGGGTGATAATGGATTTGTTTTTGAGCTTCTCAAAATAAATGAGCTAGTACTGCATGCAGAAGTAACCCAGGCTGGCCAACGGAGGAGAAAGAATATGCAGTGTCAGCAAAACACTGGTTTCATATTCAGCTACAAAAACAGAGCCCTTATTTAAAACAAAATGAAGAAACGGAGTTAAGGAAGAAAACCCAGCTAAGGACTCCAGTCAATTTCCCAGCAACATTAACTTAAAAGCTTAGTTAATAAAATAAGTTATTAAAAGGTTTTGCTATTTATAAATCTTAACACAATTAGCATTTATGTACTTATTTATAGTTCTACTTTAAACAAACAAAAAAACCACGCATTACTACCAATCCTTATTTGATCAGATGATCTTCCATTCTCTTTCTTCTTGGCTAAGAACTTCCCATATCCTATTTTTGTTACCTGTTCTGCCTCCTTACCTCCCCATTCCACCCCAACTCACGTGTTTGTCATCTCATCTACCTGTTAGGTCTTTTAGATTGCAAGCTCTTCGGAGCAGGGACTATGATTTTCCTATGTTTGTACAGCACCTAGCACAATGGGACTCCAACCTGGTTGACCTCTAGGCTCTACCACAATATAAAGTGTTAGTGTGCAGCTAAAGGCTAGTAAATGATGTCAATGCACCTATTTAACTTTATTCATACCACTTATCATGCAATTAGCACTGCTGTGTTTAACGGCCAGTGCCCATTGACAAGACAAGGGGATAAGGTCCGGGAAAGTGAACCTACCCATATTTAAGTGGTATTTAATTTTCCATCACCTATCACAAGTGCACATAATAAAACTACATTTTAAGGGCCTAACTTAATAGTCTTAGTGCCATTACCATAGGACAGCATCATTCCCTAGCAGAGCATGTTAATACAAAAAGCCAACCCACAAACCAAAACAAATACATTGGAACTGCACATTAAGCTAAACCAAATCATTGTTAAAACTAAAGAGAGCCTTAAATTATGCCCTGAAGCGCGCCAAACTGGCAATATGCCAATACAGCCAGTTTCAGATTAGGAGATCCTCAGATAACAAGTCTCTGCAGCTGGTCCTGGAAGTGTTGTACACTTATATATTTCAATGTACATTGAAAATTAGTTCCTCCTTAAGTCCCAGACAATTCATGATTTCAGAGACTCACCAACCCCTGGAAAGAGCGCTATTGCAGAGACTTGAACACTAGCATTAGTACTCAGAAGTCCATTCTATACAGGAAGTAGGAAGCCATATGCTTCATCAGCTGAAGTTTCTGGGTGGTCCTTGCGCACACTCCTAACCACAGCACAATTCTAGCAGTACAACTTGAACCTACAGATGTGTGGTTAACTATTACAAGCTCTAAAGTGAAGAGAAGCAGCTGCAGCAGCTGTCCAGGGTTGATTTTAAAATCTAAGTAGATCTCATAGTGCAAAGATACTGCTTAGAGCAAAGTTTTATTAACGACAGAGTGCACAGCAATACCAATTTAGGTTACTTCAGTGTTTTCATCCTAGGAGGGTCAACTTTATCAAACTTAGCTTTCAGACTAAAATTTGACACGTTTGTCAGTGTGACTTGGAATAGATTGAGCAGAAGTGATTATCTGAAAATATATTGTAGTGTGTGTGTGTGTGTGTGGGGGAATCACAAAGCTCTTTACAAATTGACACAGCTATGGTACCTCAGCATGTGTCATCAAATTGGAAGGTATATAGTTAATTAGTCAGAGATATAACTCACTGGTCCTCTAAAGAATTTGATTTGATAGGGGGTCCCAAAAAACCCACAAACAAAACCAGATACTTCATACATGAAGTTATACCAAGAAATGAAACACTGGCAGATGCTTCACTGACACTGTCACTTCACTTATATGTGCACAAGTTTTCAGCTTGGAAAAGAGATGGATAAGGAGAGATATGATTGAAGTCTATAAAATCATAACTGGTGTAGAAAAAGTGTTGTTTACTACTTCTCATAACACAAGAACTAGGGGTCACCAAATGAAAAGAATAGGCAGCAGGTTTAATACAAATAAAAGGAAGTATTGCTTCACACAATACACAGTCAGCCTGTGGAACTCCTTGCCAGAGGATGTTGTGAAGGCCAAGACCATAACAGGGTTCAAAAAAGAACTAGATACCTTCATGGAGGATAGGGTCCATCAATGGCTATTAGCCAGGATGGGCAGGAACGGTGTCCCTAGCCTCTGTTTGCCAGAAGCTGGGCATGGGTGAAAGGGGATGGATCAATTGGTGATTACCTGTTCTGTTCATTCCCTCTGGGGCACCTGGCACTGGCCACTGTCAGAGGACAGAATACTGTGCTAGATGGACCTTTGGTCTGACCCAGTAGGGCCATTCTGATGTTATGTTTATGTTCACAATCTCCACTAAATAAATTTTAACTATTCTCCTGAATTGCACTTGCATGCTTGAGTGTGGAGTGGAATTTCAGTTGCAATATGTAAGGACTTGCAGAATATGCTGGGTATTGAAGGATGGAGAACCCCAAAGGAATGCTGTCAAGTCAGTTCAGATTTGATTGATCTTGTCTGCAAAATAAAGGACAGTCTCACACAGCCAGGCACACTGAACTGTAACTAAGACAAAGTAGTATGGATTAATCAAACTGCCTATCATTTGGTTGAGTTTTCACAGGCCTGGATTTTAGAGGTGTTATGAACAAGAGGAAGACAGTTCCATTCAGCAAGGCCACAAGCACAACACAGGCACACAAAAATTCTTTGATGCAAAGCAAGCATGCTCAGACTAACTCCCCCTTGACCATTTAAACTATTAGTCTCTCTGCCTCTAAACGAATGGTTCTCAAACTTTTATACTGGTGACCCCTTTCACATAGCAAGCCTCTGAGTGCAACAACCCCCCTTATAAATTAAAAACACTTAATGTATTTAACACCATTATAAATGCGGGAGGCAAAGCAGGCTTTGGGGTGGAGGCTGACAGCTCACGACCCCCCATGCAATAACCTTGCAACCCCCTGAGGGGTCCCGACCACCAGTTTGAGAACCCCTGCTCTAAACCATGGTTGCAAGTATATTGCAGGGGGACGGCTTCTAGTTGCCTCTGCCTCCGTGATCATGGAAGATAAATGGTTGTGAAGTTTTCAACCATTTGGAGTAGTTGTTTACATCAATGTGACTGTTAAGATGCCTGCTAGTACAGAATCAGGTACCACCATCTCTAAACTAAGATCTCAATTGCCTTTTTGGAACATGGAACAAAATCTTATTCTTGTACTGCCCACAGGCATTTATTCATACCGCTGATAAAAAATTCGCCATTTAATTCAGTCAGTGATGCAAGTTTGTGAAAGGCAGTGTTTTGAGTACAATACAGATGTTCCAAGTTAAAATAGAGCAAGTGGCTAAATAGATATTAGAAAGCCTGTATTAAAAGTCAGTCTCTTTAGAGTCATGGGAACTTGGACACTGAGGAAGTGGAAACTTGAGAAGTTTCCATCTTTTACTTTCTAAAAAAATAAAAATAAAAAAATCTGTGTAGATTTGCATTAACCTTCAATGTAAAATTCTGTATCAGAACTTTCTGGAAACATCTATTTATAGTCAATATTCAGAAGTACCCTGGCATCAAGGTTATATACATTTTTACCTTTTGTAGTGTCAGCTGATCCATATGCATTTTCAGTAAGAAATACTGTAGTTGATATTTAATGACATTGTAAGTTGAATATTTCCCATAAGTGTTGGCAAGTTTAAGATGGTGAAGTCTACCCAAAAAGTAATTTTACATCTTCCAAGGTCACAACTAGTAAGCTAATAATCATGGCAGTGTCATCAAGTCTAAGTCCATGTTCAAGCTTTTTTTAGTCTGATCTCTTACAAAGGTCATGTAAATTCCAATTGTCTGGGGGCGAGCACCCAAAGAAAAGTAGATTTATTTTAAAGAGTCACAACTACCATGTACTCAACAGCAACCCTACAACTAAACAATTCCCACTCCAAGACATGGGTATGTGACATTTGCCTTTTGGAATAAGGGTATAAACAAAATACAAGAGGGCAAGCAAAACATTAAGATCAAAAATGTTAAAGAAAATTGTATATGCCAGTAAGCTTGCATTTTTTCCTAGCCACACAAATCAATAATATCACCATAATTTACATAAATTCCAATGGGAAGCAAGTGTTCTTTTCCACTGTTAGTAACCCAAGTGTTGCATCATTGTGTTGATACATGAGAACTAGGAAGTGGAAGTGAAACTGAGTGGTTTATTTTCAATCAATCAAGATAAGAGAAATAAACCAAGGATCAGAAGCTACATAGACCTGGATTAAAAATTTCTCTGTTTCAATCATTTATGGTGCTATAACACAAGGAAAACTGTCTTTAAAATGCTATACTTGCATATTTAGCCTTAAAGCCTGTTTCGTGTTAGATTTTCTATCAAGCTAAAGCAATGCACAACAAAAAGCAAGTATATACAAGATGATCTAATTCAGTTATAAGTCAGCCAACTGCTAATGAAAACAAATTTCAGCTTCAAAAGATAACCCATTATTTTAATTATGATCAGTGTGACAATTGAAGACTCATTCACCAAATAAACAATTTGCAGATCTAGCTCATATCATCAGAGTTCAGTGTTAAAACAAATGTAAACACCTGCAAACATACAAAGTGTCCCTTCAGGAGTTTAATAGAAAATAGAGAATGCACACTTCACACAACTCAGAAAAAGGCTGTACACAAAACAGCAAACTCTTTCACCTGACTTAAGGCCCTTCAATTGTCTACATACTGTCTTCCACCTATACGTAGACAAGAAAATTGTAGCCTCTTCTTTATTCAAGGACACCTGAACTGACCTGAATGTAGATTCGCTTCCAATAATCCAAGTACCTAACTAAGAAATATCAATTACCAAATTAATGCAACTATCCATTAGGTCATGCAATTACTCATTACTGTAATGAAGTCTCCCTTGAATAATTAAATTAAAATAAACCCACCAACTTACTAAAACCTATACACTATAGATTAAAGCTATGGATTTGAGGGTTCCAGTGTATTATTTCTAAGACAACAGCAGACAGTACCATTATAGTAATTTTCATATCTATTCCCTCATTTGTCTTTTGGCAGCCTACTTAATGTAAAGATCCCTGGATTTGCTTTTTTTAAGCCTGAACAAGGCTGGTTCCTTTGTTGTGAAGGTTGATGAGTCAATCTCAAGACTATAAACCAACAGTATCTTTTTTTCTATAAAAGAAAACATTTATTGTTAAAAATTGTCTTATTAAATGTAAACATATTTAAACAATATGCATCCGAAGAAGTGGGTTGTAGCCCACGAAAGCTTATGCTCTAATAATTTGTTAGTCTCTAAGGTGCCACAAGTACTCCTGTTCTTTTTGCGGATTCAGACTAACACGGCTGCTACTCTGAAACCTGTCATATTTAAACAAGTAGTTTCAAAACTTTCCGTTCATACTTTACCAGTGCAATTTAAAACAGATCCCAGAAGATGGTGTGTTCATTGATTTCTAGTACAATAATTAAACCAGAACAAGCAGACCTTGTCTTTTGTAGGTACTGCCCCCTGCAAAAATACTGCACTATGCAGTACTACCTTAAGGTCCACTGCAGATGCTAGAGAACACATACTACAGCTTAAAGTGATTCTTTCCCTCACATTTCAATCAGGTATGTTTATTTAAGAAATCTTGCAGGTTGCAAAGCAAAAAAGAGGTAAATAATCCACCAATTCATGCTTTAAATGAAGCGATCGCTAAATTGTTTTATTAGACTAACTTCTGTTGTAATAGACAAGCTTTTGAGCTACACAGAGGTGACCTGAAGAGCTCCGTGTAGCTCAAAAGCTAGAAGATATTACCTCACTCACCTCATCTCATATCCCAGGATCATAATGGCTACAACACTGCAAACATTAAATATTTTAGCAGCACTGTCTGAGCCAGGCAATGAATGTGGAGCAGATAACATTTAGACAAGTTAATATAAGAACAGCATGTTATGCAAGTTACTGTGACCATACACACTTGTAACAGTGAGCTCTCTTCAGCCACTAATACTCCTAATGGATATTTGCAATTCTAGATTGTTTTTCTACTCTACTCCCTACAATCCATTTCATTTCAGGTCCACTTCTGAGCTGGGCACATCCCTTCTTTGTGGGCAGAATCAGACTATTCAATATTGCCTAACTTAGCATGACAGACAACTTGAAATATCTTTATTAAGTTTCTTTCCTGACCCCTCCTACTAGTCACTAGCAGCAACACTAGACTTCCCCCTCTCTGCCTCCAGACTTGAGTCACAGCCAAATCTTCATTCTCTCAATGCACTAATGAAAGACACTAGCAGAGGCACTCTCCCAACAGATAACATAGAAAGCTACAGGACTTATTGAATTGTTTCTATTGCAACAAAGAGTACACACTGCCTCTTCTGGAGCAATCTCAAGGTCAGCAGCACATTTTTCACCTTCCATTAAGAAGTTTCTCGAAAAGCACCACACCCATCATTAGACACCTTAAGAACTTCTTTTTATAATAGGTAGTTGTGTACTGGATTAACATTTTCTTCCACAGATTAAATTGATACAACTCAGTTCAAATTTCAACCTATCAAGTGGAAGTGAAGGGAAAATATTCTATTACTGTAACCTCTTACTGGATTCAGCAACTAGCAGATCCCTTTACCCTCCACCAGGATGGTGATAAGTTAAGCAGAAATCTGCTCTCATGAAAATAAAAGGATTAAATCTGGTTATAGTTAAAGCATGCAAACATTTAACAGGAAAAAGAGACCAACTCCAGGTCTCATAGCCTGGCTGCTCAAGGACAAATCCACACCCTCAGAACCCTGCAAAGGAACTCATCTCCCACACCAACCAAAAACAGCACCGGGGCCTCCCATCTACAGTACTGGTCTCTTCTGGCTCCTGTTCATCTTTCCCTTTCCATCTCCCTCCTGCTGCTGCTATTCACTCCCCCCCACACACACACTTTATTGTATCTGCCTTACCCCAGTAACCACCACTTGTTTCCTACTCCTCACCCACCCTGACATCCAGCCTTTGACAACTCGCTGTTCAACTGTTATCGTCCTCCTCCTCCTCTCAGTAGCCAGCCCCATCTCCTTCACCCTCTCACCACTCAGCCCCATGTCCAACTCACCTTCCACCTCCTCATTTTACCCATTGCCATCCCCAAAACTACGTGCCTTACCCTATACTAGGCCCCTGTGGGGGTAAGACCTCCCCTTCCACCTGTCATTCCTCAGCCCTTTTCCCCTCCCTTGTTGCCCCTCTACCAAGAGCCCCCATTCACTTTTATGTGTCCCATACCCCCAGCACCTCACCCCCCATTTATCCCCTCCACCCAGCACCTCACCTGCTTGGCTTCCCCAGGATGTGTCCTAATCCAGCAAAACAACTCCCTCACCTTCCTCCCAAGCCCCTCATCCAGCCACCCACCTGTCAGCCAGCCCCCCTGATCCATTTACCTCCCTCCGTCCACCTGTTCTGTCCACACTTCCCAGTCCACCTCCACCTGCCAACTACCCATCGCCCTCCACCCCCCATCCATTTACACCCACCACCTATCCCAGCCCCTCAAGCAGCCACTCCCCCTCCTACCTGTTCCAGCCCCATCCCCACTGCCAGCCTCACCCAATCCCCTCCCCTCACCCAGCCACCACTCCCTGTCCCAATGCCCCCATCCCCTCACCCAGTCCTGTCCCAATCCACCCCCCCAGCACCTCATCCGGTCCCATCCCACCCCCCTACCTGTCCCAGTCCCTCACCCAGCCACCTGTCCCAATGCCCACGGTGCCTCACCTAATCCCATCCCCTCACCCAGCCACCACCCCATCCCCTCACCCCAGCTACCTGTCCCAATCCAATCCCCCCTGCAGCACCTCACCCGGTCCTGTCCCCCTCTTCCAATCCCTCCCCCTCCAGCGCCTCACCCAGTCCCATCCCATCCCCCCTACCTGTCCCAGTCCCTCACCCAGCCACCTGTCCCAATGCCCCCGATGCCTCGCCTGATCCATCCCCTCACCCAGCCACCACCCCTGTCCCAATGCCCTCATCCCCTCACCCAGTCCTGTCCCAATCCACCCCCACCCCCCGCACCTCATCCGGTCCCATTCCATCCACCCCCACCTGTCCCAGTCCCTCACCCAGCCACCTGTCCCAATGCCCCAAGTGCCTCACCCGATCCCATCCCCTCACCCAGCCACCGCCCCATCCCAATGTCCCCAGCCCCCTGTCCCAATCCAATCCCCCCTGCAGCACCTCAGTCAGTCCTGTCCCCCCTCCAATCCCCCCATCCCCTCACCCCAGTCCCCCACCCTTCCCCCCAGCACCTGTCCCAAAGCCCCTAGTACCTCACCCGATCCCATCCCCTCACCCAGCCACCCCAATGCCCCCAGTCCCATCCCCCCTCACCCCAGCCACCTGTCCCAATCCAAACCCCCCAACTCAGTGCCTCACGCGGTGCCGTCCCACCCCACCCCTACCTGTCCCAGTCTCTCACCCAGCCGCCCCCGGTGCCGTCCCCCTCTTCCAATCCCACCCCCCCACCTGTCCCGGTCCCTCACCGGGCCGCCCCCGCCACCTGTCCCAATACCCCCGGCGCCTCGCCCGGTCCCGTCCCCCCCACCTGTCCCGGTCCCTCACCCAGCCGCCCCCGCCACCTGTCCCAATACCCCCGACGCCTCGCCCGGTCCCGTCCCGGTCCACCCAGCCGCCCCCGCCACCTGTCCCAATACCCCCGACGCCTCACCCGGTCCCGTCCCCCCCCACCTGTCCCGGTCCCTCACCGGGCCGCCCCCGCCACCTGTCCCAATACCCCCGGCGCCTCGCCCGGTCCCGTCCCCCCCACCTGTCCCGGTCCCTCACCGGGCCGCCCCCGCCACCTGTCCCAATACCCCCGGCGCCTCGCCCGGTCCCGTCCCCCCCACCTGTCCCGGTCCCTCACCCAGCCGCCCCCGCCACCTGTCCCAATACCCCCGGCGCCTCGCCCGGTCCCGTCCCCCCCACCTGTCCCAGGCCCTCACCCAGCCGCCCCCGCCACCTGTCCCAATACCCCCGGGGCCTCGCCCGGTCCCGTCCCCCCCACCTGTCCCGGTCCCTCACCCAGCCGCCCCCGCCACCTGTCCCAATACCCCCGGCGCCTCACCCGGTCCCGTCCCCCCCACCTGTCCCGGTCCCTCACCCAGCCGCCCCCGCCACCTGTCCCAATACCCCCGGCGCCTCACCCGGTCCCGTTCCCTCACCGGGCCGCCCCCGCCACCTGTCCCAATACCCCCGGCGCCTCGCCCGGTCCCGTCCCGGTCCCCCCAGCCGCCCCCGCCACCTGTCCCAATATCCTCCCCACCCCACCTGCCCCGGTCTCCCAGCTCCCCTTGTGCCTCCTTTACCTGCCGCCGGGTCTCCCCCTCTGCCCGGTACCTGGCCCCTGTGGCCGCGGAGGGGGTGGCTGGCTCCGGCAGGTGGGTCGGTCAGGACGGGGCGGCTGGGGCCCGGCTGCTCCCCGGGGGCGGGTCAGCGCGAGTCGGATCGGGCCGGCGCGGGCTGAGCGGACGGGTGCGGGCAGCAGCGGCCGCTTTATACCGGGCTCCTCGGAAACCGTCTCCCTGCAACGCTTCCGCTTCCGCCCCCTCCTCTGGGCTCATTAATATGCAGAGAGGGGCGGGGCTCGAGGGCAGGCGCGTAGCCAATGCGGGAGGGGGCGCCCGGAGGGATACTGCCCGCCCCCTTGGCTACCCCGCTGTCCGGCGGGGCGGGGCGGGGCGGGGGGGTGCGCCAGCCAGGGCATCACTCAGGCAAGAGCGGGAGGCCAAGGCTGGGTCACTGGGAGGGGGTTGTTATGGTAACCTGGGTACCCCTAGCGAGTGGGGGTAGGGACAGAGGGGGCCCAGCTTGGCAAGCAGGAAGGGGCTGCCATAGGGGGTAGCACAAAAAGGAAGGCGGGTCCCCGCCTGGGCATCACTCAAGGGAGGGGAAGGAGAAGGGAAAAGGAGGAGGCCCCACGATAAAGGGGAGATAAAGCAGGAGGGAGGGGCACCAATAAGGAGAAGGGGGTCCCATTTTGGGCAACATTAATGGGGAAAGGGGTCCCTCCTGGGCATGAGGACTGGTGGGAGAGTCAGATTAAACACTAAATGACATGGGATCCTAGCCTGGGTATTTGGGGGGAGGAGGATGTCCCAGACTGAGCGGGGCAAATGGTGTCCCAGGCACAGCATGCCAATTCTGCCTCTAGCAAAAACGCAACACCTACAAAATCTAAAGGAACCAAATATTTTATCATATAGCTTTCTCTCAAAACTCTATACAATAATTTTAATATCTCACACTAATTCATACAAGGGTATCAATAAGGGCCCAGTTTAGTAATGATAGGAGCTATTTATAACAAGATCATCACTAGAATCCTTGAAAAACAAATGCTGAGAAGCCAAAGTCAGATTTAGTGGCAGCGTTGCCACCTCTTGGTGAACAAACTCATCTGCTTCACAGTGCAGCATCAGCGCAGGGCAGTGCTGCCACTGAAGGTATTGCCTTAACAGAGATAACAAAGGAATACGGATACAACCATGGAAACTGCTGCCTTTGGGACAGCAGGGCACAGTTTTCAGTTTTCCAACCCTGGTATGATCAGGAGAATCCCACAGAACTTGGGGTAAGTGACAGGCACATTTTAAGGCAGGAAGGGACAATTATGACTATCTAGCCTGACCTCCTGCATAACAGACCACTGAACCTCACCCAGAAATTGGCTTCAAGCTCATAACTTCTGTTTTAGCTACGGCATATCTTTTAGAAAGATATCCAGTATTTATAGAAGAGACATGATTTAACTGTTTGGGGAAGGAAAGAGTGCTGTGACCCAAGTTAAATACAAGCCTTCCACATTTAATGTACTATGTGAAAATAATACCACCTGAAGAGTAACTATACATGACTCTTACATATTGTGCATTTAGCATTTATATCATCATCCTTTACAGACTTGATGAGCAGGCACCTTTCCCAACCTGCTGATCTACAAACACAGTCCACACGTTGTAAGTCCAAACTCACTCCCTTCCTGATGTTTGGCTTTACTATCTGAGAAAACAACAATACCTTAAAGCTCAACCCAAACCTTCTCCCCAGAGTTGGCTGCTCGTAACGTTCCTTGCTTAGGACTGCTCCACCAACACCCTACAAAGCCACTCTCACTTCTTTACATCCAGGTGAGGTACCTGCCTCAGTGAGTCCGTAAAACCCACTTACCCCTTTCTCAGCAAGATCGACGTATTTTAACAGGGTGGGTTGTAAATACCGCTGTACAAACGTTAACTAAATTATATAAATTATATAATGCACAAAAACCCTCAGGAAATTCAGAAGCTTAGGTTCTGACAGCAACCAGAACTCTGCTACATCATGCACATATACTGTAAAGTGGATATCTATTGTTACACAAATATTTTCCCTATGGCCACACTTTTAGTTCCACACGTTATTCACAATTAGCCATATTTCCTTGATCCAAACAGTGTGCTTACAGCATTGGGCAGGTTAGCATGAAATTTAATTTTCTTTAATCAATTAAACTACAGCAAAATATACTGTATATGGTATTTGCTTATTTTAGAGTATGTTGCACCATTGTATTATTATTCCTATGACTATACATGCTATTAATATATATTCCAAATCAAAATCTTTGTTAAGTTACTCTGAAGATTGCTCAGTGCATTCAAGAATAGACAGACCATTGAACATAAGTTTTTTTTTTAATTGAAAACTGCAGAAGTAAAATTAAACAATTACACGTGTACATACTATTAAACAAAAAAAAAATCTGTAGTTACAAGAATCCAAACAACCTTCATTCTGCCTCTAACACAAAAATTACAAAATCTAAAGGAACCAAATATTTTGTCATATATCTTTCTCTCAAAACTGTATATAAGAATTTTAATCTCTAACTCAACCATGCACAATCCACAAAATCAAATAGATTCAGGTAGCCTTGATTTAAAGTATATTTATTCTAACAGTTTTATAGCACCTATTGCCATAGTTTAGAAACACATCCAAATTATTAGTTTTTTTTTTAAACTGAGCGAAACAATTCTATATACCTCTATGGAGAAATATCACAAGAGAGGCAAAGCTACCATGCAAATTATAGATATAAACAATTGTCCTAAATAATAAAACAACATCCATTTTATTACAACAGGAACTGTTCATGTCTTAATGAGACAGCAAATGTGACACTACAGATAAAGTAATATATACTGGTATTAGAGTATCCAAATGTATAATGTTAAAGAGACATAAGGATTTAGGTTCCAGCTCCTATTGGACTTTAGGCCCTTGGGTTGGAGGTTAAGGAAAGACACGCCCATTGACATCAGTGGAAGCTGGATGAGACCCTAATACAAATGAAAGGATCAAGTTTATGTATTCATCCGTGCTCTTGAAATTCATTTAGCAAACTTCACCGTAACACATTTATTTTTCCTTTTTGATTTATTGCAGATTAGGCTATCAAGAGGTTCTGGCACCTAGTCACCATGGAGACAGATGCCTTAAATATATCTAAGATAGATAAACGTTCTTTCACTATTAGTTTGCATAACCTTTGTTGCGGCCAAGTGTGATCCTCCACCTACCCCTGAGATATTAGTCACAATTAGGCAGTATATCCACTATACCTCCTCATGTATTTTATGACCAGTGGATAAGCCAAATGCCAGGGAAGACACTTCCATAAAGAAAACATTTTAGTTTCAAGCATTCACAGTGTTATGAAGTGACATTAAAAAAAATCCCCACCCTAGACAGTGAGACCCCAATCCAGCCCCAAATTTGTAGTCTTTAGTAACAGCTGCTGCTGGGGTCTCTACATGGAAGAAGTAAAGAATCCTCCCTTCTCTCAACCTATAGTGCAGCCGAGGAACTCTTCCATGGTTGTTACTCCAGCTTCATGACTGCAGTAACCTCTGTAGCTCTTGTGACCCTGTTCCATGTGGTCCATAGTACATTGATCTGTGCAACAGCAAATGCATTGATTCCACTGCTTACCTGTCTTGCCCCAAAAGAGCTTCTGCACAGCGAGCTGCAATGGAGTTGCATTCCTAGATGCACACTCCCTGTGCAGCCTCCTAAAATCCCTCTCCTCTTCCCATCAAGCAATGGAATGAGTTTTGGGGGGGCGGGGATCCTCCACATGCCCATGGAGGAAGGGAATAGGGAGGGGCAACATTTGTTCCTAGCAGCACTGTGCAAGTTAAAGTAAATTGTAATCTAATTGGTCAAATTACCTCTTGCTCAATGATTATCATCTTGAAATCAAACTAAGTGTAAACAAGTTAAAAGAATTGCAGTCATGCAAAGGGCAGGAGACATATTAAACTCTGACCAAAAAAAAGCCACTGTGGTTTTATGCATTTCATGGATCACAGTGTGGGGAAATGGCAAGTCTGCAGGGCCGGCTCCAGGCACCAGGCAACCAAGCTGGTGCTTGGGGCGGCACCTGGAGGGGGGCGGCGCGGCGCTCGGGCCGCCGGGGAGAGCGGGGCCACAGCCGGGCTCGCCGCCCTCCCTCCGGCGCTCTGGCCGCCCTCCCCCCCCGCGCCCTCCCCCCGGCTGCCGGGGGGAGAGCCGAGCCCCAGCCGGGGCTCGCCGCCCTCTCGCCGCCCTGCCCCCGGCGCTCTGGCCGCCGGGGGGAGAGCCGAGCCCCCGCCGGGGCTCACCGCCCTGCCCCCGGCGCTCTGGCCACCGGGGGGGGGGAGAGCCGAGCCCCCGCCGGGGCTCGCCGCCCTCCTCCCAGGGCTCCGGCCGCCCTCCCCTCCGGCGCCCTCCCCCCGGCCGCCGGGGGGAGAGCGGAGCCCCCGCCGGGGCTCGCCGCCCTCCCACCCCCGGTGCCCTGCCCCCGGTCGCCGGGGGGAGAGCGGAGCCCCCGCCGGGGCTCACCACCCTCGCCCCGGGGCTCCAGCCGCCCTCCCCCCGGCGCCCTCCCCCCGCCCGCCGGGGGGAGAACGGAGCCCCCGCCGGGGCTCGCCGCCCTCCCCCCCCGCGCCCTGCCCCCGGCCGCCGGGGGGAGAGCGGAGCCCCCGCCGGGGCTCACCACCCTCGCCCCGGGGCTCCAGCCGCCCCCCCCCGCGGGCTCCGTCCCCCCCCCCGCGGGGGGGGGGGGAGGCGGGCGGCCGGAGGCTTTTTTGCCTGGGGCGGCAAAAAAGCCAGAGCCGGCCCTGCAAGTCTGTATACACATCAGAAACCAGGAGATCTCTAGCCTGGTCCAGGATGCTGTCAGCTGTCTATGTGACATCCTCCATCTAGACACACAAAATGGAACTGCTGTCTCCTCCTTGTTCAGGGATGCTTTAATTAAGCTGAATGTAGGTCCGTTGTCAAACAGTCACCAGTTACCATGCTCCACTACATGGGTATTTTCACTGTAACTTGTAAAACTGTCATGAAAATTTACTAGCCAGGACCCAACATCTACTTGCCTACCCTTTTCCACGATTATTAGGAGGTAAAACAAAAAGTGTAATGCAATTTTACTTGCACGTCAAAAGAAATAACTCGCCCCAGGCTAGTGGGTGACAGGGTTTTGCAAGGTTGCTTATGAACCCCACCCCCAAACCGTTAAATAAATGTTGTATGAGGAAAGGGACAGAAAAGAGGAGACAGTTGGTTAGTAATTAATTAAAAGTTTTACCATTATCATGAGATAATGGATTATTTAGATGATTATTCTCCAGTGTTCAGATCTGGTGTGAATCGCTTGCATGAGATGCTGGCATGCCTAGATTATTTTAACCTTACTTGCCTCCACTGCTCAGTCCCTTAAAAGCCCTGGCTTTTAAAAGACTAATTAATCAACAGAATGGGCTAAATCCCATGGATTGTTTTGTCTGGCAAACACTGGGGAGGAAAGTATCATGGCAGGTTTTTTTAAAAGTATTGTCTTCTGACATGGATCACTTTTCAAAGTGGCTTATAATTTAGATGACGCCATTTTAAAAACAACTGGAGCTTGATTTTAAGAAGTTTAAGAGCTGAGCACCCACAACTCCAATTCAGGTGTCTCAAATTGGACACCCAGAAAATGGGAACATCCACAATTAGTGGCCACTTTTGAAAATGTGGCCCTTCTTCCACAAGAATCTCTTGCAAAAAGCTTCAGATTCTTGTTATTGGAGGGAACACAACATCCTGGGCTGGAGACTGAAAATGGTTTTTTTACTCTAGTGTTTTTGCTGCCAATTTGCAGTCATTAGTTTAGCACTTTAATTACTGAACCTAATGGTTATCTGTGTAAAAAGGCCTATAGCTCTTTATGTCACAGTATTTTTCCTAAAGAGCATTTGGGAAAATTCTAGATTTTTCTTAATTGAGATACAGGATATAGTCTCAGGGTAAACCAAAAAAAGATGTTTTGTTTAGACAGACAAGTCATAACAAGACCTTGTACAGCAGGAGAGAGCGAGAATGAGTGTGTATCTCCCTCTGTTTCCTACTTAGGAGCCAAATTATGAGATGGAACTTAAAGGATTCCCTCAAGAATCACCGAAGGCCAAGGGGCAAAATCTTTAGCTCCAACTGGCCAGGTCTGCCAGCTGCTGACATAGGCCATGAGGTGATGTAATGGACATATGCTGCTGTCACCGCCATCCATGAGTTTATGCCCTGAAGAATGAGATTTGCCTATAATTATTTTCCTGATTTGCACTGTTAAAAATTATGTTAGCCATCATAAAATTATCCTGCCCTTTTAAATTACAGCCTCACTATATGATTAACTTCACTGTAAAACATCAAGGAATTAAGCTAATATGCAGTTTACAGTTAACAAGGGATGATTTGGTAGACCTGAAAGTAACTCAATGGATAGCTATGTGCTAAGAGCAATTGAAATACTAACACACACACTATGAGAACTGAAGTCAATGTTTAATTTAGTCATTCTGCTCTTCAAAGAACATTGTCAAGAGAATCCGAATGTCTAAAAATCTGCTTTCCCCCTCCATTTATGCTGTTTGTTTACTTTGATTTCTCTCAGCCTGTACAATGCAACTAGATTAGTTGGTTTCACTTCCTGGTTGTCACATAGTTGCTCTTGGCTGCTGTTTGCATTTGCTGTATTGAACAGGTATATTTAAACTCTGATCGTTAAGGTTTATTGAAAGCAACATAAAAATAAAAACATTCTATTCATATTGGGTTTTGTAAAACACTGAAAAAAATCTAAATTTTAAGCCTAAACTACTACCCAGTTTCTACAAGGTTGCTAGCACTGATCTCATTCATAGAAGTTTTAAACTGGTGCAACTTCACTGGAATTACACCTGATTTGCACTTGTGAAAGGGAGAAGACAATCAGGCCCCAGAACTTCTGAATATTAATTCTGTTCCCACATGAAATCCTGAGTAGAGCTCGGTGAAATTTTTTTGACTAATTTATTTTTTAATTGAAAAATGCATTTTTCGGGGCCTAACATTATTTATTCAATTCAAATTAGACAGTTATTCGCATAGCTGAAGTGGCGTAACTTAGATTGATCACCCCCTCCAATGTAGACCATGTCTTAGTATTATTAGACGTAGTTGTTTTGATCATTTAGATTATTATAGTGTCTTTCTTGGAGGAAGTACTTTCTTCTTTGGGCTGGTCCACACTAACCCCCCACTTCGAACTAAGATACGCAACTTCAGCTGAAGTCGAAGTACCTTAGTTCGAACTTACCACGGGTCCAGACGCGGCAGGCAGGTTCCCCCGTCGACTGCGCGTACTCCTCTCGCAGAGCAGGAGTACCGGCGTTGACGGCGAGCACTTCCGGGATCGATCCCAGAAGATCGATTGCTTACCGCCGGACCCGGCGGTAAGTATAGACGTACCCTTTGTTCTGACATTGCATTACTACCACGCATCAAGCCTTAACTGATCTGTATCCCCTTGCCTAAACAGTTCCAAGTCTACAGTAGAAAACGGTCTGTTTTCCATCAATGGTGTAGTTGCATCACTACTAGTAACATTATAGGAGCTAACACAGACAGGGCTCAGGCATTTTTAGCACGGTCATGAAATCCTGCAGCTGGAAAACAGGTGTAACAGGTGTAACAGTCTCTAGTTTAGACAAGGCCTGGAAAACTGCTTGGTGTGTAGAGTTTGGCCTGGTCTACACTATGACTTTAATTCGGATTTAGCAGCGTTAAATCGAATTAACCCTGCACCCGTCCACACAACGAAGCCATTTATTTCGAAATAAAGGGCTCTTAAAATCGATTTCTGTACTCCACCCCGACGAGCGGAGTAGCGCCAAAATCGATTTTGTCATTTCGAATTAGGGGTAGTGTGGCCGCAATTCGATGGTATTGGCCTCCGGGAGCTATCCCACAGTGCACCATTGTGACCGCTCTGGACAGCAATCTGAACTCTGATGCACTGGCCAGGTAGACAGGAAAAGCCCCGCGAACATTTGAATTTCATTTCCTGTTTGCCCAGCGTGGAGAGCACAGGTGACCACAGATAGCTCATCAGCACAGGTAACCATGCAGGCCGATAATCGAAAAAGAGCACCAGCATGGACCGTACGGGAGGTACTGGATCTGATTGCTATATGGGGAGAGGGTTCAGTGCTAGCAGAACTTCGTTCAGAAAGACGAAATGCCAAAACTTTTGAAAAAATCTCCAAGGGCATGATGGAGAGAGGCCACAATAGGGACTCAGATCAGTGCCGCGTGAAAGTCAAGGAGCTCAGACAAGCCTATCAAAAAACAAAGGAGGCAAACGGTCGCTCCGGGTCAGAGCCGCGGACATACCGCTTCTACGCCGAGCTGCATGCAGTTCTAGGGGGGGGCCGCCACCACTACCCCACCTCTGACCGTGGATTCCCAGGTGGGGATAATCTCATCAGCTACACCTGAGGATTCTGTGGACGGGAAGAGGAGGAGGAGGAGGACGACGAGCTTGCAGAGAGCACCCAGCACTCCGTTCTCCCCAACAGCCAGGAGCTTTTTCTCAGCCTGACTGAAGTACCCTCCCAACCCAGTATCCAAGACCACGACCCCATGGAAGGGACCTCAGGTGAGTTTACCTTTTAAAATATAAAACTTGTTTTAAAAGCAAGGGTTTTTAATGATTACTTTGCCCTGAGGACTTGGGATGCATTCACAGCCAGTACAGCTACTGGAAAAGTCTGTTAACATGTCTGGGGATGGAGTGGAAATCCTCCAGGGACATCTCCATGAAGCTCTCCTAGAGGTTCTCCAAAAGCCTTGCCACAAGGTTTCTGGGCAGTGCAGCCTTATTCCGTCCTCCATGGTAGGACACTTGACCGCGCCATGCTTGCAGCAAGTAATCTGGTATCATTGCATGACAAAGCCTGGCAGCGTATGGTCCCGGTGTTTGCTGGCATTCAAGCAACATCTGTTCTTTATCTTGCTGTGTAATCCTCAGGAGAGTGATATCGCTCATGGTAACCTGGTTGAAATACGGGAATTTAATTAAGGGGACAGAGGTGGCCGTTCCTACTGGGCTGTTTGCCTGTGGCTGAAAAGAAATCCTTCCCTGCAGTTAGCCAAGCACGGGGGGGAGGGGAGGGGGGGGGGAATTGGCCCAGAGCTTTTCGCGTTTGGCTAGCAGGGATCTTCCCTGATACCAGCCACGCGGTGGGGGGAGGGGTAAAGCGATCATCCCAGAGAATTCATGGCGGGGTGGGGGGTGTTAGTTTGGTTCCTGCAGGGATCTTCCCTGATACCAGCCACGCGGTGGGGGGAGGGATAAAGCGATCATCCAGAGAATTGGATGGTGGGGGGGGTTAGTTTGTTTTCTGCTGCTGAAGGTTAACAGGAAAACCGCAGCACTCAACGGGCTTTGCTTGGTATGTGGGAAAGGAGGGCGCAGAAGCCGAAAGACAATGGCTTACCATGGCTGCATGCAAGCCGAATTCTGTTGCCCGGACCTGCGTCTGTGATCTCTAGCAGCAAAGCCACAGGCACTCAATATTAAGAGGCAAAATGCGACCTTGCACAGAAATCACATGTGCTATGTAATGTGAATAGTGTTGGTCACCATGAAAGAGTATAAGCATTGTTCTGCAAAATGTATCTTTTAAAAAAATTCTCTCCTTTTTTCCCTCCCTCCAGCAGCTGCAAATTCTTTAAGCCTCCCTCCTCTGTCCCGAAGGCTATCCCAGATAAGGCGTCGGAAAAAGAAGACGCGAGATGATATGTTCGCAGAAATCATGGAATCCACCCGCAGTGACAGAGCTCATCTGAATGAGTGGAAGGACACGGTTTCAAAGTATAGGAAAGAAGCCAGTGAATGTGAGGACAGGAGGGACCAACGTGAGGACAGGAGGGACCAACGTGAGGACAGGAGGGACGCTCGAGATGAGAGGTGGCAGCAGGAAGATCAGAGGAGGCAGGATGCAACGCTGGGGCTGCTGCGTGAGCAAACAGACATGCTCCGGCATCTGGTGGAGCTTCAGGAACGGCAGCAGGATAACAGAGTGCCGCTACAGCCCCTGTATAACCCCCTCCCCCCTCCCCATGTTCCATAGCCTCCTCACCCAGACGTGTAAGAACGCGGGGGGGGGGGGGGAGGCTCCATACACCTTCCCATTCCACCCCAGTGGACAGCCCAAGCAAAAGGCTGTCATTTTTTTAACCTTTTTTTAGTGGCCTTTTCCTTCCCTCCTCCCAAACCCCACCCGGGTTCCCTCCCTCTTTTTATAATCTATGAATAAAGAATAAATGATTTTTAAACGATAGTGACTTTATCTGGTTTGAAAGCAAGCTGGGGGAAGGGGGAGGGTGGGTTCCTTACAGAGAATAAGTCAATAAAGGGGGCGGATTTTCATGAAGGAGAAACAAACAGATATTTCACACTGTAGCCTGGCCAGTCATGAAACTGGTTTTCAAAGCTTCTCTGATGCATAGCGCTTCCTGGTGTGCTCTTCTAATCGCCCTGGTGTCTGGCTGTGCGTAATCAGCAGCCAGGCGATTTGCCTCAGCCTCCCACCCCGCCATAAAGGTCTCCCCCTTACTTTCACAGAGATTGTGGAGCACACAGCAAGCAGAAATAACAATGGGGAGATTGGTTTGGCTGAGGTCTGAGCAAGTCAGTAACGATCGCCAGCGACCTTTTAAACGGCCAAATGCACATTCTACCACCATTCTGCACTTGCTCAGCCTGTAGTTGAACAGCTCCTGACTCCTGTCCAGGCTGCCTGTGTATGGCTTCATGAGCCATGGCATTAAGGGGTAGGCTGGGTCCCCAAGAATAACTATTGGCATTTCAACATCCCCAACGGTTATTTTCTGGTCCGGGAAGTAAGTCCCTTGCTGCAGCCCTTTAAACAGAGTAGTGTTCCTGAAGACGCGAGTGTCATGAACCCTTCCCGGCCAGCCCACGTTGATGTTGGTGAAACGTCCCTTGTGATCCACAAGTGCTTGCAGCACCATTGAAAAGTACCCCTTGCGGTTTATGTAGTGGGTACCCTGGTGCTCCGGTGCCAAGATAGGGATATGGGTTCCATCTATCGCCCCACCACAGTTAGGGAATCCCATTGCAGCAAAGCCATCCACTATGACCTGCACATTTCCCAGAGTCACTACCTTTCGTAGCAGCACCTCAGTGATTGCTTTGGCTACTTGCATCACAGCAGCCCCCACAGTAGATTTGCCCACTCCAAATTGATTCCCGACTGACCGGTAGCTGTCTGGCGTTGCAAGCTTCCACAGGGCTATCGCCACTCGCTTCTCAACTGTGAGGGCTGCTCTCATCTTGGTATTCTGGCGTTTCAGGGCAGGGGACAGCAAGTCACAAAGTTCCATGAAAGTGCCCTTACGCATGCGAAAGTTCCGCAGCCACTGGGAATCATCCCACACCTGCAACACTATGCGGTCCCACCAGTCTGTGCTTGTTTCCCTTGCCCAGAATCGGCGTTCCATGGATAGAACCTGCCCCATTAACAACATGATCTCCAAAGCACCGGGGTCCGCGGTTTGAGAGAATTCTGTGTCCGTGTCCGTGTCCATGTCCATGTCCTCATCACGCTTGTCGCTGCGCTGCCGCCGCTGCCACCTCCTCGCCTTGTTTTTCTGGTCCTGGCTCAGCATAAACTCCACGAGAACGCGCGAGGTGTTTACAATGTTCATGACTGCTGTCTTGAGCTGAGCGGGCTCCATGCTTGCCGTGGTATGGAGTCTGCAGTGTTCACCCAGGAAAAAAGGCGCAAAATGGTTGTCTGCCGTCCGTTGCTTTCATGCAGGGAGGGAGGGAGGGGTGAGGCTGTACCCAGAACCACCTGCGACAATGTTTTTTGTCCCATCAGGCACTGGGATCTCAACCCAGAATTCCAATGGGCGGGGGAGACTGCGGGAACTATGGGATAGCTATGGGATAGCTACCCACAGTGCAACGCTCCAGAAATTGACGCTAGCCCCGGTACATGGACGCACACCGCCGAATTAATGTGCTTAGTGTGGCCGCATACATTCGACTTTATACAATCTGTTTCCCAAATTCGAATTATATAAATTCGGATTAATCCCGTAGTGTGGACATACCCTTTGAAGCTGCATCTCAGCTAGCGGTCGTAGCTGTAATTCACCACCAGCGCTGCTCCACTGATGACAGTCTACCAGGCGGGGGTGTGTGTGTGGAAACTGGGGATGGGGATCTTTGGCAATATGCTGTATAACTACTACACATTCCCCCTCCTCTTGCACCTCAGCTAACTCTTTGCTAAAGCACAGGCCAGAGTTCTATCTTTTCAGGATGTTTCAGAAAACATTACACAGGGTTAAACATCAGGGCAATTGTATGGTAAAAACAACTCAACTATTACCATCTCATAAAATGGATGGTAATAGTCCACAGGAAATTTCAAAGAGTGAGCACCATTCACTTTCTGAGTAAAACAAACATTTAATGCAGGCAGAGCCCATTGTAAGTAGTATAAATATTGTAAACAGTCTTTGGAATACTATGAATAACTTTTCAACAAAAGCTATTTGTGGCCCAGGATCCTTTTGGTGCTGACAAGCAGAGGGCACAGGGATGCATAAGGGTTACTAGGTCTACATACTGCTTTGCCAAAGGGTGTAAATGTAACATCTTTACTGAAAGCCTGTGTCACACCGGTCATCATAATAATTGCAAGATGTATGTACAGCTAATACATAAGGAATTATGTATGTAACTCATGCCTGCTTGGTGTAGAGCTCTGTCCCCCTCTAATGGCACTTAGCCCAGCTAGAGATTGATGAGTCTGCTACAGCCTTGGCTAAGAGCCATGTGTAGGGCCCTACCAAATTCATAGTCCATGTTAGTCAATTTCACAGTCATAGGATTTTAAAAATTGTAAATTTCATGATTTCAGCTATTTAAATCTGAAATGTCATGGTGGTGTAATTTTAGGGGTCCTGACCAGAAAGGAGTTGTGAGGGGGTCACAAGGTTATTGTAGGGGAGGTTGCGGTACTGCTACCCTTACTTCTGCGCTGCTGCTGGCGGCGGCTCTGCCTTCAGAGCTGGGCGGCTGGAGAGTGGCAGCTGCTGGCCAGGAGCCCAGCTCTGAAGGCAGAGCCGCCGCCAGCAGCAGCGCAAAAGTAAGGATGGCATGGTATGGTATTGTCACCCTTACTTCTGTCCTGCTGCAGGCGGGGTCCTGCCTTCAGAGCTCAGTGACCAGCTAACAGCCGCCGCTCTCCAGCCGCCCAGACCTGAAGGCAGTGCAGAAGTAAGGGTGGCAATACTGCGACCCCCCCCCCCCTTAAAATAACCTTGTGACTCCCCTGCAACTCCCTTTTGCATTAGGCCCCCAATTTGAGAAACACTGGTCTCCCCTGTGGAATCTGTATAGTATAGGGTAAAAGCACACAACACACCAGATTTCACGGTCTGTGACTTGTTTTTCATGGCTGTGAATTAGGCAGGGCCTTAGCCAAGTGGCATTTAGCTCATGCATTAGAGGCTCATACACTAAGCTTCAGAGGCCCCAAATTTGCTCCTGCCTGCCGACAACCGGGGATCTGTCGGTGCTACAAGTGGGGGCTCGTCCAGGATATCAACTGGGAAGTCTCTGAAGCTTGGGACATGCTTCCTCAGCTAGGGGAAGTATGTAACCCATGCCTGCTTGGCATGGTGCTCTGCCCTCCTATAGTGGCACCTAGCCAAACTACAGATTGAGGAGTCTGCTACAGCCTTGACTAAGCATTGTTAACTCGTATACTAAGCTTCAGAAATCCCAGGTTCAATCCTGCCTGCCAACAACTGGGGTTTGTTGGTATTACATGTATACATACATTGTGTTCTTAAGGTCTGTGAGTTGGGACTAGTCACCAGAAGATGATAAAGCAATCCCTTTCAGGCAAGAGTTGTTTTATCTGTCTGTCTGGTTATATGTAAATTGAGTATTATGTGCTTCACAATAAGAACAGGAGCACTTGTGGCACCTTAGAGACTAACAAATTTATTTGCGCATAAGCTTTCGTGGGCTACAGCCCACTTCATCGGATGCATAGACTGGAACACACAGCAAGAAGATATTTATACATACAGAGAACATGAAAAGGTGGAAGTAGCCATACCAATTGTAAGAGGCCAATCAATTGAGATGAGCTATCATCAGCAGGAGAAAAAAAAAATTCATGTTCTCTGTATGTATAAATATCTTCTTGCTGTATGTTCCAGTCTATGCATCCAATGAAGTGGGCTGTAGCCTACGAAAGCTTATGCTCAAATAAATTTGTTAGTCTCTAAGGTGCCACAAGTACTCTTGTTCTTTTTGTGGATACAGA
Organism: Emys orbicularis; assembly: GCF_028017835.1. NCBI lineage: Eukaryota > Metazoa > Chordata > Testudines > Emydidae > Emys > Emys orbicularis. Next base: position 9,555,194 of record NC_088684.1, on the reverse strand, counting down.
CTAACAAGGCTGCTACTCTGAAACCATGTGCTTCACAATGGCTGCCTATTTACAGACTGAGCAAATGCTAATCAAAAGTTTGCAAAAGCTGATTTTCTACAGACCTCCCCACCACACACAAGCAGCAGGGGGTGTCCTGTTTGCAAACAGACAATTGAATGTTTGAACTATAACTGGAAGTAAAAAGATCTTTCCACTAGATCTTTCCACTGAGAAGGCAAGAGGACAATGTGTCTTGTCTCATGAAAGCTGTGATACGCTGGAAGGATTTTGGGTGACCTTTTGCTCTATTAGGAGATGACAATAACCAGTTAAGCAAGGCTAGATTCTAGAAAACACGTTATGGTTTAATTTACATGTATCCAGCTGTTTCTAATACTTCTATCTACTTGCTATTACCTGAATCTCTGTTCTTTGTTAAATAAACATTCTTTTTTGTCCACTATAAACAAATTTAAGTGCTGTGTATTAAGCAGAGCTGTCTGTGTTTGAAGGAGTAGCTGGTAAGCTGAGGTTTACTCTTCCTTTGGGAACAACTTATCTGTGAATACTGGGTGTGTCCAGCCGACCAGGGGCTGAACACAGAGAGCTTGGGGGTTGATGTGTTCACATCACTAACATGCAGAGAGACAGCGGAGTCTGCGTAGGCTGAGAGGGGCGGGCTGGTAGAGCCTATGGCTGGCAGAGCTAGGGAACAGACTACTGGAAGGCACAGACAGGGACAGGTGGTAGCGAGGTGCCTCACAAACCTGGGTACCCCCAGGAAACATCACACTGTTAAACAGTAAAGCTAGTAGTGTTCCTTATTCAGCCTTTCCCCCTTTTGTTTCTGTTACAAACCTTCAGATAGAAGGTTTCAGCATAACATTACCTATACTTTAGTACACATACATCTAAACACATCACCTCCGATCTTCTCTCAGAGATGATTTCCTCACTCTTTATAGGGTGACCATAGTATGTAATGTGGGTCACCTGGACTCTTAAGAGCTTGAGAAATGGCAGCACCTCAGTCCTTTCAAACACTTCAGAACCTGGTCAGCAAACTGTCCGGGGATCTCCACAGCTAGCAGCATTCCAGCCCGTGGGTTGATAGCTGACTGGTCCTCTCAGTTGCTGGTGACACAAGTCTGGAGCCTGTACAGAGTGGTACAGGGACTGGGATCAGCATATAAATTATCCATTTTCCAGCTCTCTATCAGGTTCTTGCTCTATAAGGCACCATCTTCTCCCCATACACCCAGTGAAGTCAGGCAAGAGTTCACAAACCCTCGCCTCACTAAATGCTGCCCCACTTGCTCTCTTTAACTGAGACAGCATGCCAGTCTAAAGCAGTTCACTGATAGCTCAATGTAAATTACACAGCCCCTGTAGCCTCTAGGGATAATAAAAGCTCCCCCAGTTCTCCCTATAGGTCCATAAAACACACTGGGGTGGACCAAACATCCTAATGGAGGGCTTCCCTAGTAAAGATGGAATAGCACTGACCTGTATCCAAAGTAATACAGGGATTGGGACCTAGCCCTCACAGCACAAACATCTCTTGGTCCTGGGTAAAATAAATAAATTAATGGAGATATCCCATCTCCTAGAACTGGAAGGGACCTTGAAAGGTCATCAAGTCCAGCCCCCTGCCTTCACTAGCAGGACCAAGTACTGCTTTTGCCCCAGATCCCTAAGTGGCCCCCTCAAGGATTGAACTTACAACCCTGGGTTTAGCAGGCCAATGCTCAAACCACTGAGCTATCCCTCCCCCCAGATCAGTCACTGAATCCACAGGTCTTTCTGTCATTCCTGTAATTATAACCTTTTCCCCTTCTGCTCTGATTGGCTCATTTCTCAGAGGGTGACTAGTGTCTGACCAGCCAGGCGGGTTGCTCACACAATGAAAACTTCTTATACAGCCTCAGAAACAGCTTCTGAGCATATCAGGTTACTGCCACACCCTGTTCTGGAAGTTTCTGGGTCTTTCTAGCTGAGGTGCATTGCTTTCTGCATTGCTTTCTGCATGTGTGCAGAAACACAGAATATCCAACTAAGATCCTGTCTCCTCTTCACTGTTCTCTCCCCAGCCCAGGGAAATGCAAAGTCAAATGCTGCTGTATAAACAGGGCCGGCTCTAGGTTTTTTGCCGCCCCAAGCAAAAAAAATTTTGGCTGCCCCCCGTCCCAGCCCTGGGCTCCTCGCCGCCCCCCCCCCCCCGCCGCCCCAACCCTGGGCTCTCCCCCCCGACCCGCACCCCCCTGCCACCCCAGCCCTGGGCTCTCACCCCCCCACCCGCACCCCCCTGCTGCCCCAGCCCTGGGCTCCCCCATCCCCCCACCATTGCCCCCCACACACACCTCCTGCCGCCCCAGCCCTGGGCTCTCCCGCCCCGCCCTGCACCCTCCTTCCGCGGCAGCCCTGGGTCACTGGTAACTCGCTCCCAGGGCGGGTCATTCAGCAGGAATTTTGAGTGTGCACAGAACACAGACAGGATTGGTTCCCATATGGTTACAGAACTGCAGTAAAGTGGAACAATTTTCAGCTTGTGTGATTGGAGGATATCTAGATGCATATTATAAGACTGTCCTACATAAATGAGGAAAAGTTGAGGTGCCTTTATTATTCTTTTGTTCCACTCTTTCTTTCTATGGGGAATGCGCCAATGCAATATCACTGTCTTCCTTTTAAACGAACAAACAAACAAACAAAAGGCAATGGCTGTTGAAAATAGCAATTCCAGTCCTAATAACCACTGGAAGCATTTCTTGCTCAATTTTATCCTACTTTTTCTACAGCAAGTTACAGTGGATCAGTATATTTGATTTGGGAGAAATGAAGTAACAGCGCCCAAACTGAGCTTGAGCACTCCTGAATTTTGAGGTGTTCAAATCTGGAAGGCAGGTGCTGGGGGGGGGGAGGGGGGGGGGCTGTGGCTCCGCAGGGGAGCACGGCAGCATATATGCAGCAGCGTGTCTGGCGCTGCACGAAGCCAGACACGCTGGTCTGAGTGGCACGGTAAGGGGGATGGGGGCTTGGAGAAGGGGTAGGGGGTTCCGGGGGGGCAGTCAAGGGACAGGGAGAAGGGGGGGTTAGATGGGTCAGGGGTTTGGGGGGGCAGTCAGGGGACAGGCAGCAGTTGGATAGGCATGGGAGTCCCAAGGGTTTGTCAGGGGACAGGTAGGGGGTGGGGTCCTAGGGGGGAAGTTGGGGGGGTCTCAGGAGGGGGCAGTTGGGGACAAGGAGAAGGGAGGCTTAGATAGGGGGTGGGGTCCTGGGGGGCAGTTGGGGCAGGGGTCCCGGGAGGGGGTGATCAGGGGACAGGGAGCAGGGGGGTTGGATGGGTTGGGGTTTCTGTGGGGGGCAGTCGGAGGGAGTGGATGGGGGCAGGGTGGGGCTACCCTCCCTCCCCGTGGAGTGTCCTATTTTTTTAATGTTAAAACATGGAATACCTACTCACAGTGCAGCTCTCCATTCAAAGCAGGCTGCAGCATGAGGTCTCAGCTTCCTCATTCCCTCCCCCTCTTTCCAGTTGGTAGTGGCCAAGGGAATGCTGGGAAATATAGTTCTTTCCCTGCTCCAGGGCTGGCTCTATAGGCAGGGAGCTAACCAAGGAACTACAGCTCCCAGGGCCCCCTGTTGGTTCTCAGCTCCCATGCTGGATCCCTGCCGCCCCTGCAAATGGGCTGCCCCAAGCATGTGCTTGCTTTGCTGGTGCCTGGAGCCGCCCCTGTGTATAAAGCATGTGGGTTACCATAGTAATGGTGGAAGCTGTTGTGTTGACAAGTTTCAGGTGGTTTTTTATACTCCCCTGAGTAGATGAGTAACACTCATCTGAGTAACTGAAAAGCAAACTGGATTGACATTTATTGGCAAGAGAATGAAAATTAGTATTTAAAGAATCCAGGAATTAAGATAATATAATGGTGTTAGAGTCATAAATTTGGCCAAGTTTTGCAGCCCCGGAGCTTCCAGTTGTGAAATTCTTGGCTCCTGTCTCATCTCTGAATCTTAAATATATCTAACAACTTTGGTAACTCAAGACTCCAGAAAGCTCTGCCCTGCGAGTGTGTGGTTGTGATTGTGATCAAACCACTGAGTACTGTGTTTCTATTAACAGCTGTGCAGTCCCACTGGTTCAATTAGCTCCTGTACAGTTTTCTAGTGCATACAGACCTTTCATGCCTGCCTGTCAAAGCTGTGTGTGCATGCAATTGTTTGTGCAGTTATTGCAATTGCATATGCATATTAGGTATTGCCATATACACGCAGGCAGGCCAGTTACTCATTTAGATATGCAATCAACATGCACAATAGCACCAACTGCATGTGCACAGTTTTGAAAAATCAGGCCCGTAGTGACCTAAAACTCCCTTTATAATACCAAAATTCTTCATAATTCTGATTTTGTTGCCCATAGTTAATGAAGCAGAAATTAAAGCTAATAGGATTGCATTCAGGGGCACTTCATACTGGAAATTAAGGCCCCTTTCCCTGGTTGGGTTTCAAGCCATTATTTTTGGGCTTTTATATTATTTTCTTTGGACGTAGCTTGCTGCTTATGAAAACAAGTAGCTTCTAGCATTACCCCGAGCCACAGCGCAGACAGACTATGAAAGCTCCGACACCTGCAGCTGACTGCTCTCCCAGCTCCCGAGAGAAAATTTGGGGAGTAGCGATGCGGGAGGGACAGCAGAAGATCAAAAGGTATCAAATTTTAATGCAGGAAGGGAATTATTCACAGTCTCAGAAGCTGGTAAGACACTAATGGCCTCAAAAAAGGAAGGGAAAGCTTAGGCTAGAGAAGGTTCTTATCAATAAGATTCTTTGGGAAGTTTAATAAGTTCCCTGGGGAGGTGTTGGAAACACCATCACTGTAAAGAGTCAACAACAGATTAGATTAACTGTTTTTAAGAGATTTAAGGCTTTTTCTCCCTGATAATTACAGAGTGGGTTGCAGGGGTGCAAAAACTGGTCCCATTGACGCAGGAATTTACCAGACGGAACACTCAATCTTTGTTTTTTATAGTTGAAGAAAGTTTCATGCATTTTCCTCCCTCTTTTTCAGTTACTGGTTTTGGTCAGACCAAAAACAGAAGTCACAAAAGCTTGCCAGAAACGTTATTTTCTCAATAGATATTTTCCTCAAGTGCGCTTGAAAATTTTCCAGTTGACACCCTTTTATGTAGCAATTAGGGTTCTCAATTAATCTCAGCTAACTCATGCGTTTAACTCAAAAAAATTAATTGTGATTTTAAAAACTAATCATGATTAAATGCACTGTTAAACAATAGAATACTAATTGAAATTTATTAAATATTTTGCATGTTTTTCTACATTTTCAGATATATCAATTTAAATTACAACCCAGAATACAAAGTCTACAGTGCTCATGTTATATTATTTTTTAATACAAATATTTGCACTGTAAAAATGATAAACAAAATAAATAGTATTTTTCAAGTCACCTCATACAAGTACTGTAGTGCAATCTCTTTATCATGAAAGTGCAACTTACAAATGTAAATTTTTTTGTTACATATATGCACTCAAAAACAAAACAATGTAAAACTTTAGAGCCTACAAGTCCACTCAGTCTTACTTCTTGTTCAGCCAATCGCTCAGAGAAACAAGTTTGTTTACATTTACGGGAGATAACGCTGCCCACTTCTTATTTACAATGTCACCAGTAAGTAAGAACAGGTGTTCGCATGGCACAGTTGTAGCTGGCGTCGCAAGATATTTACGTGCCAGATGCGCTAAAGATTCATATGCCTCTTCATGCTTCGGACATCGTTCCAGAGGACATGCTTCCATGCTGATGATGCTCGTTAAAAAAATAATGCATTAATTAAATTTGTGACTGAACTCCTTGGGGGAGAACTGTATGTCACCTGCTGTATTTTACCCACATTCTGACATATATTTCATGTTATAACAGTCTCAGATGATGATCCAGCACATGTTCGTTTTAAGAACACTTTCACTGCAAATTTGACAAAATGCAAAGAAGATACCAATGTGAAATTTCTAAAGTTAGCTACAGCACTCAACCCAAGATTTAAGAATCTGAAGTGCCTTCCAAAATCTCAGAGGGATGAGGTATGGAGCATGCTTTCAGAAGTCTTAAAAGAGCAACACCCTGATGCGGAAACTATAGAACCAAAACCACCAAAAAAGAAAATCAACCTTCTTCTGGTGGCATCTGACTCAGATGATGAAAATGAACATGCGTCGGTCCGCACTGCTTTGGAACGTTATCGATCAGAACCCATCATCAGCATGGATGCATGTCCTCTGGAATGGTGGTTGAAGCATCAAGCAACATATGAATCTTTAGTGCATCTGGCATGTAAATATCTTGCAACGCCAGCTACAACAGTGCCATGCAAACGCCTGTTCTCACTTTCAGGTGACATTGTAAACAAGAAGCAGGCAGCATTATCTTCTGCAAATGTAAACAAACTTGTTTGTCTGAGCGATTGGCTGAACAAGAAGTAGGACTGATTGGACTTGTAGGCTCTAAAGTTTTACGTTGTTTTATTTTTGATTACAAGTTTTTTTTGTACATAATTCTACATTTGTAACTTGCACTTTCATGATAAAGAGATTGCACTACAGTACTTTTATGAGGTGATTTGAAAAATACAATTTCTTTTGTTTATCATTTTTACAGTGCAAATATTTGTAATAAAAATAAATATAAAGTGAGCACTGTACACTTTGTATTCCGTGCTGTAATTGAAATCAATATATTTGAAAATGTAGAAAACATCCAAAAATATTCTATTATTGTTTAACAGCGCGATTAATCACGATTAATTATTTTAATCACGTGATTAATCGCGATTAATTTTTTTAATTGCTTTACAGCCCTAGTAGCAACGTAACAGGTACAGCATAGGCAATGACAACAGCACTTTCCTCTAGGCTCTCCCCTCATGATTCAGTCCCGAGCTGGAGAAAGGGTAGTTCAGTCTCCATAGCTCATTTAGCCCTTGGCCTCACTGCTGAGACTCCTAACAAGGGTGCAAATGTATGGGGTTGGCCTTTGTGAATTTTTGTGGTATTGTCCATCTGTCAAGAGAGCCTGTTCCTCACAAGATTCCCAGCCTGATTACTTGACCAAAGGTGTTTGGAGTAGTTCAGAGGAGCTTTGAGGTACTTATCTGAGTTAAAGCTTTTTGGTTTTGTCTCACTGGTGGATAGTCCTGAGAATTACCAGAGTCAGACTGGCTAGCCCCAGGAGCTCTGTGACCAGTGTTTCGGTGAGTATTGACCTGCAGTCACCCTGGTGTTCATCTCCTGGGTCTTCTGACAGGGATGACTGCATTTTGTGGTGGATGTGTGTTCTATGCAGAAGTGGGAACAAGGAGAAGATCAAACCCGTGTTCACTTTTGTCCTAAGTTGGTGTTTGAACTTTACTCTCCAGCAGTAAGAGGCTAGTGTGCGAACTCATACAACTAAAAATAGAGATGGGTTCAAGCTGGAGAATTTGGATCTAGATTCCAATCATCACCAAAGTTTAGGGAGGGAGGGGAAGTGTTTGGATTGCAGGGTTTGGTTTGCTCAAAGCCATTTGTGAATTCCAGATGACCCAGGTTCAGGAAAGTTTACAGGTGCTCAGATCTCTGGCTGTGCCTTAGATTTAGCTCTAATCAAAAGCTTACAATGGACATTAATCTGCCAGACTCTTGACAACTGACGGTGCTGTTAATGAGAGGAAGTGCTCTTTAGTGGCTGGAGCACAAGGCAGGCAGGTGATCCATACCTATTTCCAACTCTGCCACTGACTTACTGTGTGAACTTTGTCAAGTCACTTATCCTATGTGTCTCTCATTTTCCTAAATAAATATATCACCACCTTTCTCACAGGGGCTTTATGGGATTTAATCTTTCTAGAAAGTATGGACATCCTGGGATGAAAGGTGCTAGGTAAATACAGAGTATTATTATGATGCAGAATAGGGAGCCTTGCATTATTTTTGGACTAGAACTAGGTGGTTTTTTTCACATTTCATTCATTGGCTTTGCTTACTCTTTAATGACCTATATGTCTCTCTCTTGTCTCTTGGAATTGAGTGTTTGTGCTTGTTCACAGTTTCCTTTCCTTCCGCTATCCCGCAACAAAGTCAGCTGAAGTGGTTTTTATGAACTCTTTCAAGATCCCTAGAAGGATGATACAGGAAATAGCAAGTTTCCTTTTAGTTAACTTTCTATACAAAATCCTAGGGTACGCCTAGAATGTATTACAATTTATCTGCATTCAGCTGACCTCAGTTGAAAAAAAGAGGGATTTTTATTGCCTTTTCAAGGGATAATACCAAATACAAGTAAAAACAACGAGAAGTCTGGTGGCACCAAATACAAGTAACATTTCAGAAAGGATAGCTCTCTTCATAAAAATAATCTGACATTTATACAGCACCTTCAGTCCCAAAGCATTAGACTGAGCTTGCCAAACACTTTCCCTTTATATCGTCATATTTCCAATTGCTTACAGTTTGGCCAAATGTTAACCATTCAGGCTGTAATTTTCCATAATTGCTGTCTGCCGCATGTTGATTGACTACTTGTTTTGGAAAGTTACAGCAAACACAGTGCAGCCATTTTTCAAAAGGAAAGAGAAGCAGCTTTGCCAATGTTAAAATTGTCTGACCACTTTCAATGGAAGAGCTCTAGAATCTCAGGAGTTTGGAACAGAAATGTGACATTTCGCAGAAGGATAGACCTGGGCCAGGGAGGTGCATTTTGCTGTCCTGGTGAAAATCCATTTGGATCGGTCCAAATTATAAACCACTGCAAAAACACTATTTGATTTTGTTAGATGGTTGTGCCTTAATTTTTTGCACATATCCACTGTGGTGTGCATGGTCTCCAGCCCCAGCAAAGCAGCCACACAGACCACAATATCTGGACAGGACAGAGGCAAGAAGGAGTCTCATCCAATGTGACAATGCATCGCTTGTGAGATCGGATAGAATCACAGTAGCAAGCAGGATGTCAGTCCCTGTGCATAAAGCATTCAGGGTGGATCATTAAAAGGCAAAACCCAAACTAAATAAACCAGTTACTTATGCATCAACCCCCTCCCCCACAAAAAAAAATAATCTATTTTGGAAGGCTGAGTCTTATTCTGACACTCCATGAGTCAGAGAGTCTCCCATGAGATGAGACCCACACTTCACCAGAAATAAACATAGATAAATGTATTAGTGCTCAGCTAAATACAGTCTAAGAGAACACGCTCTCCTCTAGTTGGATACAGAATCTGCTTTCAAACATTTATTATTCTGCCCATCCCCTTGCCTTTCAAGTGGTCAGATCTGGGCAGGCTTGAAAACATGTAATATACTGTGGTTAACATGTCATTTCTTTAGGGAACAGGAAATTTTCTTGCCAACTCTTCTGGAGAGAGAGAGAGAGAGAGAGAGAGAGAGCGTGTGTGTGTGTGTGTGATCCCCTACCCCCAGTATTAACTCAGCAATAAAAATCGATGCGATGCTGCTCCTTCTAACACGCCTGTTAGCATTTCCACGGTGCTCCAGTTTCAGAATTCAAAGGACTACAAAGGGATAATGTAATATCGAGAATAAGGCGTCTGCCTCAAAGATTCAGCTATTAGCTTTGCCTTATCCAATCTCTCCACTTTATAGGGCCTGTTCTGTTTTCTCAAGCAGTCTGCAGCAAAGAATAGCTTTTCTCTGAGAGAATAATTTGTATTTTAATAATATTTAGCAGTTAAGCACTGCTTTTCATATTCCGAAAGTTATATAACAATTATCTATTTTCTCTTCAACAGCCATGCAAGATAAGTTTCTGTGTGTACATGCATGCACACATACATATACATTAGAGGTGTTTGAAAAACAACACATTTATTTGAGAGAAATTTTGAATTTTTAAAAAATTTCCTGTGAAAACGTCAGTTTTTTTTAATGAGAAATTGCAATTTTTTCATTAAAAAACTCCAAAAATGTGTATTGAACAATTATAGATTTATGATGTCAGAGAAAAGTTGGAATATTTTGACCAAAATGATTTTTGTTTTGTTTTGGTTGAACAGCCATTTTTCATCAAAAATGTTTCAGCAAAAAATTTCAACCATATTTACTATATACACATGTTACAGGTGGAGGAAACAAGGCAGAGAAGTTAAGTATCTTGCTCGAGATCTCAGGAGAGTAAGTGCGTGTATATAGATCTCTGTATACAGCTGTAGTGAAATTGCTACTGGAATAAGATCCAGTTCTGGTGTCCACACTTTGTGTGAAGGATACTGAAACACTGGAGGGGGTTCAAAGAAGAACTATAAGTATGATTCATGGTCTGGAAAACGCACCTTACAACGAAATATTATGAGCTAAATACGTTTAACTTACTGAAGAGAAAGTTAAGATGTGAGATGTTCACAGTGTATAAATACCTACACAGAAAGAAGATATTTGATACTAGAGCACTCTTTAACCTAGCAGACAAAGCATAGTAAGGTTCAGTGGCTAGAAGCTGAAGATAGAGAAGTTCAAACTGGAAATAAGGGGCAAAAGGCAATTAACCACTGGAACAACTTATTCAGGGAAGTCATCACTTGAAAACTTTTATTCAAGGTTCGGTGTCTTTTTCAGAGCTATGCACTAGTGGGTTTTTTCGCTCCATAGAGTTTAAGGCCAGAAGGGACCATCAGATACTCTAGTTTGACCTCCTATGTATCACAGGCCACCAACACCACCCAGCACCCACACACTTAACCCATCAACTGAAATTTGGCCAAAGAATTGCAGCCCTCAGGAGCAGGGCCGCCCAGAGGATTCAGGGGGCCTGGGGCAAAGCAATTTCGGGGGCCCCTTCCATAAAAAAAAGTTGCAATACTATAGTAACATGTATTTGGAAATGTAAAAAATAACCAGTGAAATACATTCAAAAATTAATTGGTAATAATTTGAAATTACACTAAATACATTATTTAAAAACATTAAATGCTTTAATGGTATGTATGCATTTGCAATTACATAATGGGCTGTTGCTGGGTGATGGTGATGGTTGGTGCCAATGGGCTGTCGCTGCCTGGGGGTGGTGCTGCTGTTGCCCAGGGCTGGGTGGGGAGCTGGGCTCTGGGTTGGGGAGTACCCGGCTCACAGGGGCTGGGCTCAGGGCTGTGGGGAGATGGGGTCAGCGGGGTGTCCATCTCAGAGGGGCTGGGCTCAGAGCTGGGGGTCAGGGCAGTGGGGGGCTGTGGCTGTGGGGGGGTGTCTGGCTCAGAGGGGCTGGGCTCGGAGCTGGGGGTCAGGGCTGTGGGGGGGATGGGGTCGGGGGGGTGTCCGGCTCAGAGGAGCTGTGCTCGGAGCTGGGGGGTCAGAGCTGTGGGGGGGATGGGGCCGGGGGGGTGTCCAGCTCAGAGGAGCTGGGCTCGGAGCTGGGAGTCAGGGCTGTGGGGGGGATGGGGCCGGAGGGGTGTCCGGCTCAGAGGAGCTGAGCTCAGAGCTCGGGGTCAGGGCTGTGGGGGGGATGGGGTCGGGGGGTGTCCGGCTCAGAGGGGCTCGGCTCGGAGCTGGGGGTCAGGGCTGTGGGGGGGATGGGGTCGGGCGGGGTCCGGCTCAGAGGGGCTGGGCTCGGAGCTGGGGGTCAGGGCTGTGGGGGATGGGGTCGGGAGGGTGCCCGGCCCCAGCCCCTTACCATGCCGCTTACCCCCTCTCCCGGAGCCTCAGCGCGCCGCGTCCAGGAGCAGCCCCGGACAGCGCTGCAGCGGCGGGGTGTCTCCAGTGGGGCCTGAGTTCCCGCCGCTCGGCCGCAGCTCGCAGCCCTTCCCCCTTACCAGCTGAGACGCTGGGGGATGGGGGAAGACGGAGGCGGGGGGAGCCTCCGACATACTCGTGGGGGCCCCTGTGGGGCCCGGGGCATCAGGCAAATTGCCCGACTTGCCCCCCCCTCTGGGCGGCCATGCTCAGGAGACTAAACTATTGTGTGCCACAGGCAAAGATTAGGAGGGACCAAGATGCACCAATACCTGCTGCCCCACAATGGCAGAGAAATGATTAAGTAAGACACAGCAGATAATCCTGGCTAGTGGCCCACACCTCATGCTGCAGAGGAAAGCAACCTCCCCCAACATCACTGCTAATCTGACCTGAGGGGAAATTCCTGTGACCCCACCTATGAAGATAAGGTAGACCCTGAGTAACATGTGAGCAAAAACCAGCCAACTAAGCATAGCAGAGAGAGAGTGCTCTGTGCCACCTTAGAGCACCAGTCCACCCACCTAATGCCCCATCTCCAGTCATGGCCGCCCCGATGCTTCAGAGAAAGGAGACTAAAAACCAAACAACCCCCCCCCCCAACAAATAAACAAAAATATCCCTTCCTGACCCCTGCAGGTGACAGGCTCAAGTCCTGAAGCATGAGCTTTCAGGAACATAAGACTTAAACTGGAAGGGACCCTCATGGCGGCTAAGCCCTGCCCCCACCATCACAAACAACATGTCATTCAATCTCACTAATAAATTTGTCCAGCTCTTTTTTAAAACTAATTAAGTTATTTGCCCCCACAACTCCTATTGGGAGGCTGTTCCAGAACATCACACCTCTGGTGGTTAGAAACCTTCTAGTTTCCAGCCTGAATTTATTCGCAGCCAGTTTACACCCATTTGCTCTTGTGCAAACATTGTCTTTTAGCTTAAATAGCTCTTCACTCTCCCTGGTGTTTACCCCCCTGATGTATTTATAGAGACCAATCACATCCCCTCTCAGCCTTCTTTTTGCTATGCTAAGCAAGACGAGCACTTTCAGTCTCCTCTCATAAGACAGTCCCTCCATTCCCCTGACCATCTGAGTAGCTCTTTTCTGCACCATTTAAAGTTTGAATGAACCTTGCTTGAACATGGGTGACCAGAACTGTACACAGTATTCCAAATAAGGTCTTGTTAATGCTTTGTACAATGACATTAATACTTCTCTATGTCTATTGGAGATGCCTCACTTGATACATCCTAGGATTGCATTTGCTTTTTTCGCAGCCACATCACATTCGTGGCTCACAGTCAACCTGTGAATGACCCCCACACTCAAGTCTATGCCCCCTCTATCACTTCCACCTTTTACGGCCCCCATCTTGTAGCAGAAATTCTTATTATTAGACTTTAAGTGAATGGCCTGATACTTTGTCCTATTGAATTTCATCCCATTTCTGTCACTCCCGTCTTCAATGTCATCCAGATCTTCCTGTATAATATTCCACTCCTCCTCTGTATTGACAATGCCTTCTAGCTTTGTAGCATCAGCAAATTTCATTAGCACACTCCTATTTTTTATGCCAAGGTCATGAATAAAAATATTACATAAGAACGGCCATACTGGGTCAGACCAAAGGTCCATCAAGCCCAGTATCCTGTCCTCTGACAGTGGCCAATGGCAGGTGCCCCAAAGGGAATGAACAGACAGGTTATCATCAAGTGATCCATGCCCTGTCACCCAATCCCAGCTTCTGGCAAACAGAGGCTAGGGACACCATTCCTGCCCATCCTGGCTAATAGCCATTGATGGACCTATCTTCCATGAATCTATCTAGCTCCCTTTTGAACCCCGTTATAGTATTGGCCTTCACAACACCCTCTGGCAAGGAGTTCCAGAGGTTGACAGTGCGTTGTGTGAAAAAATACTTTCTTGTGTTTGTTTTAAACCTGCTACCTATTAATTTCATTTGGTGGCCCCTTGTTCTTGTATTATGAGAAGGAGTAAATAACACTTCCTTATTTACTTTCTCCACACCACTCATGATTTTATAGACCTCTGTCATATCCCCCCTTAGTCACCTCTTTTCCAAGGTGAAAAGTCCCAGTCTTATTAATCTCTCCTCATATGGAAGCCGTTCTATACCACTAATCATTTTTGTTGCCCTTTTCTGAACCTTTTCCAATTCCAATATATCTTTTTTGAGATGGGGCGAGCATATCTGTACGCAGTATTCAAGGTGTGGGCATACCATGGATTTATATAGAGGCAGTATGATATTTTCTGTCTTATTATCTATCCCTTTCTTGATGATTCCCAACATTCTGTTTGCTTTTTTGACTGCCACTGCACATTGAGTGGATGATTTCAGAGAACTATCCGCAATGACTCCAAGATCTCTTTCTTGAATGGTAACAGCTAATTTAGACCCCATCATTGTATATATATATATAGTCAGGATTATGTTTTCCAATGTCCATTACTTTGCATTTATCAACATTAAATTTCATCTGCCATTTTGTTGCCCAGTCACCCAGTTTTGTGAGATCCTTTTGTAGTTCTTCACAGTCTGCCTGGGACTTAACTATCTTGAGTAGTTTTGTATCATCTGCAAATGTATTGAATAAGAGTGGTCATGTTGTGATAATTGAGCCTACAAATTTACACTAATATTGAGGTCAATTGTAAAAAGTTAATAAGATGCTACAATAAACCTATAATCACAAATGTTGATGGAAAACAGGTCAAGTTGCTTTCAATAATGAATGTTATAGACAGGTGTAAGAGAACCAGACAGCGAGACTAAATTAGTCCAGTAAAAAAAAAAAAAAAAAAAGGTCACATTGCTATAATTCAAGGACAATGCTGAAATCATGCTTAGTGGTAAAAACAGAAGATGTGGAACTGGCAATTAATGAACCAAAATTGGGGGGTCAGATATTAGGTCTAATTGATGGACAGAATAATAAGGGGATGGGCTATTGCACCCATCACTCCCTTTGTGGGTCCTTAAACAAAGAGACTTTTGGGGGAGAATATAGAAGAAGAGATGGAGGCTACTGAAGCAAGCTTCACCATCATAGCTGCCACCCCAAGTCTCCTGGGACCCGGGACCGTCTTTGTCCTAATCCTAAGACCAGGTCCTGTCTGAGTGAGGGGCCCAGATAACATCACTATCTCTGCTGGGTTCAGCTGAATCCCAAACACACTTGGGATGAAATGGGTTTGGATTTTTAACAACGACAGCAATAAGATCTCCAGCCCATTTCAACTAACTTCTTCTCTTTTCCCTAAAAGGATGGTTATTACCATCTTTGATCCAGCCAAGAGAGGGGTTTTTCCATCTAAAAAATCAGACAGGGGTTTTTCCTTCTAAAAGCTCTCTCCAGCTAAAGGGCAAGGGAACAAGGGACGTGCCACAGGACTCTTTGTTGTTGTTAAAATAGAAGCCTTACTTAATACTTTACATTTCAAATGCTCTAACTGTTTTCCTTTCTTTTCTGTATCTTTAATAAAAGGTTAAAATGATTAGCCTTGGTGCTAAGCAGGCAGAGGTCTCTGTATACCAAACTCTGAATCTTTTTTAACACTGTTTAATGTTGGATAGTGACTGGGTCATGTTGGCCCATTTATTCCATCTAAATTAATACAACAGTCCCAAGACAGATCCTTGAGGAACAGCACTCGTAACCTTTTTCCGGTCTGATAGCTCACCTTTCAGCACAACCTATGGCTTTCTCCTGCTTAACTAGTTGCTTATCCACTGTAAATTCTTGTACTGATCCCCAACTTTCCTAATTTAACTAATAATTTCCCATGTGATGCTGTGTCACATGCTTTATCGAAGTCCAAGTATATTAGGTTTCAGAGTAGCAGCCGTGTTAGTCTGTATCCGCAAAAATAACAGGAGTACTTGTGGCACCTTAGAGACTAACAAATTTATTAGAGCATAAGCTTTCGTGGGCTACAACCCACTTCTTCGGATGCATATAGAGTGAAACATATATTGAGGAGATATATATACACACACATACAGAGAGCATGAACAGGTGGGAGTTGTCTTACCAAGTCTGAGAGGCCAATTAAGTAAGAGAAAAAAAACTTTTGAAGTGATAATCAAGATAGCCCAGTACAGACAGTTTGATAAGAAGCAAGTGTGAGAATACTTACAAGGGGAGAAATCTCTTTAAAGCCCTTACCATTCTCCAGTCTGTATCTGTATCTCCCCTTGTAAGTATTCTCACACTTGCTTCTTATCAAACTGTCTGTACTGGGCTATCTTGATTATCACTTCAAAAGTTTTTTTTCTCTTACTTACTTGGCCTCTCAGACTTGGTAAGACAACTCCCACCTGTTCATGCTCTCTGTATGTGTGTGTATATATATCTCCTCAATATATGTTTCACTCTATATGCATCCGAAGAAGTGGGTTGTAGCCCACGAAAGCTTATGCTCTAATAAATTTGTTAGTCTCTAAGGTGCCACAAGTACTCCTGTTATTTTTTCAAGTATATTAGATCTACAGAGTTCCTTTATCTAAAATATCAGTTATTTTCTCAAAGAAGGAAATCAGGAGAGTCTGACACAATCTACCTTTGTAAACCCATGTTGCATTACATCCCCTTTTCTGCTTTCCTTTATGAATTTAATTACTCTTTTCTTCACAATTGGTGCTAAAGCCCTGCATACTACAGAGATCAGACAAGCAGTAAGTCTGTAATTGCCCAGATAATTTTTTTTCCTTTCTTAAATATAGGTACAATATTAACTATTCTCTAGTCACATAGTATTGCCCCCAAATAGATAGTTTATTAAAAATCTTTGCTACCAGACTAACAATATCATGTGACAGTTCTTACAGTATTCTAGGATGGAAATTATCTGATCCAACCGATTTGAGTGCATTAAGTTCGTTAAATTTTTGTTCCATCTCAGATGTGTTAACTTCCATTTCTATACACTAATTTCCCTCAGCCGTCCTGCCTTCATGCTGATGGTCCACATTATCAACCTCACTGAAAACCGAGGCAAAGTATTCATTTAGTTTTTGGGCCATACCTATAGTATCTTTAACCTCCTCCCTATCTGCACTGTTCAACCTCATCCATCCTTATTCTCTTTTTATTTATATCATTAAAAGACATCTTATCCTTGACGAGAGCTAATTCAGCTTGAGTTTTAGCTATTCTCAGTTTATTCCTACATTTCCTAACCTCTAAGATGTAGCATTCTTTGCTTATCAATCCCCTTTTCCATTCCTTATAGGCTCTCTGTTTACTCCTAACAACATTTTTGAGGTCATTTGGGTCTGGACCTTTCCCTATGAATTTTTTCCTCTTGCTTGGGATGCAAATTTCAGATAGTTTTTGTATAGTTGTTTTAAAGAAATTCCAAGCCTCCTCCACATTTAAGTCTGTGAGCTCTTCAGTTCAGTTGATTTCTTTAACTAATATCTTTAATTTCCTGAAGACTGCCCTTTTACAATAATAAACCATAGCTGATGACCTCGTTTTGATTATCCTTTCATTTAATTTGAATTGAATCAACTCATGAATGATCACTCGACCCAAGGTAATTTCCTATGACTAGCTCTTCTAAAATATCCTCACAACTTAACACACGCCCCCCCGCCCCCGCCCAAGTCTAAACATTGCATCACCTCTTGTTGGTTCGGTGATAATTTGATGAAGAAAACTGTCATCTGGCACACATGGGAATAACTGGGCCCTACCAGTATTACTAGCATTCATTCTCCAGTCTGTATCTGAGAAGTTATGACAGTTCCCAGTAGGATTTAAAGAGTAGCCATATCAGAGTTGGCCCTGGGGACTCAGTAATGGACCCCTAACACTATTCCAATAGAACCTCTTTTACAATCCTTCCCCAAAGTGATTTTGACCCGAACAGATTCTGTTTTGACCATACTATCACTTCATATTTCTCTACAGTTTACCGCATCATGGATGTACAATGCTACCCCACCACCTTTGCCTTTATTTCTCTCAAACAGCACATACCCTTCAATACTTGTATTCCAGCCATGAATACTATTCCACCATGTTTCTGTAATCCCTAAAATGTCTGCTTTGACCTCCTGCACCAGTAGTTCTAGTTTCTCCCTTTTATTGCCCAGACTCCTTGCATTTGTGTTCCAGCATCTCAGTTGTTTCCCTCAGACTTCACCCAGTTTTCTAGCCAGATTGGGGATAGTCCTTTCACTAACTATAACATACTACTCCAATCAATATTTGTACTGTACTTTCTTGTACTTTGTACCACTGCCCCTTACTATATCTTCATTTAGCTGATTTTTCTCCTCCTCTGTATTGAATCCAGGTGTGGAAATTTCAGGAGTCTCTCCCAACCATTTCCCAACATCTCCTAGTTTAAAGCCCTTACCATTCATGCCAGCTTTAATCCGAGAAGTTTAATACCCCAGGTATTCAAGTGGAGTCCATCAGTCAAGAAGATTCTACTTTCTGTGAATGCCTCCCAATAGTCAATCATCCCTAAACCTTCCTTGTAGCACCAATCTTTGAGCCACCTGTGGATCTTCATTATCTTGTCACACCTTCACCCTCCTTCTCTAGGGACTGGAAGTATTTTGCTGAAGATCACCTGAGCTTCCACTTTAAGCATCTTACTCATCCGAGTGTAGTTGTCTTTGCTCCATTCCAGTGGGAATCCAGCAGTGTCATTTATCCTGAGATGCAGCACAATCAGTGGATTTTTCCCTGCTCCCATCAAAATCCTTTTCAGCCCCACATCCACATCTCATATCCTTGCTCTTGGCAGACAGCACACTATTCTGTTCAGATGACAGGCCTGTTGATTCTTCCAAGTATCGAGTCCCTGATCACATAAACCTATCTCTTCCTGGTGTTGATATGAATCGGTCTTATGTTCTCTGTCATAGGCCCCTGTATATCATCCTCATTTTTGCTTGGGCTCCAGTGCCTGGCTATCTCCATTGTCATCCTCTCTTCTGTATGGACTATCTTCCCTGCTTTTCTTCTTCATCACTCCATCTTACATGTTTCTTCTCCTCATTCCCCAGTGTAGCAAACCTGTTACTCAACTAAATTCCACCACCACTAGCCAGTCTCTTCCTCTGACTTGTCCTCATGGTCATGTTCTTCCATGGATCACCTTCCCCTTCTGGCAGTCTGCCCGCCAGGTCCTTTTGTTCAGCAGGTGTCTGCAAATCTTAAGTTGTCTGTACCACCTCCTCTTTTCTCTCCTGAATTATACCCTGAAATCCCCATTTGAATTCTAGCATTATCTCCACTCCTTAGATCTTCTCTGCCATGATCTCTATCAGGCAACATTTCATGCATAAGTAGCTTACATCAGATACCCTCTCAAGAATGATGTACATCCCGCAGCTTCTGCATCTGACCATCTTCTTTTCTCCTCGGGTCACTTCTTGTGCAGCCTCAGTAAACATCATTGTCTCCTCTTCCTAGTCCCTATTGCTAGAGAAAAAGAAAGTTCAACTACAAGCTTTTGGACTTGATGTAGGAATTACTGCATGAAGTTCTGTAGCCTGGTTATGCAGGAGGTCAAACTAGATGATCACATTGATACCTTCTGCCTTAAAATCTATGGCTCAATATAGAATTAGTCCATGCAAAAAAAAAAAAAAAAAAAAAAAAAAAGTTTAAGAACAGTATAGCCTATTTGTGGGCAGTGAAACCTATTCAGTGTTTTCAGACTCACAGCATATTTATATGTCAGCATTGCCTATCCACTTTCATGTGTCACCGGACTCCACAGTATATGAGCATGCCATGGTCGAGAAGTGTCCTTGATGTTCCAAACACTGCACTGACTGTTACACAGGCTTTTAATTCAAGTTAATGCTGAGTGATCTGTTAAAAGCCTCTAATTGTTGATTCAGCCCTGTCGAGACAATTCTAATGCAAAAATATGAAATTATTTTGTGCACAAAAATGGAAATTGAATGTAGTGGGACGTGGGCAGGCAGTACATTTAGTTCTGTCCCTAGGCAACTCAGTCTCACTAGACAGAAAGTTACATGGCTTTTCACATCCTTATGTAACTGGTCGATCAACATGTTACCATGACAACACTTGTGCTCCCTGGATGCCAGCACAGAGACACTAAGAGCACAGGAGAGACAGCTTCCTGATGCCCCGTGCTACACCGGCCCACAGTAGGGAAAGCCCTGCAGCCTTGGGCTGGAGCATGCTCAGTGTGGACGGAATCTTTGGAGAATTTAGCTTCCAAACTCTACACAAGTTTCTACTGAGCATGTGAGAACTGAGATTTTTTCCAAGGCTCATAATTTGGCCAGATTTGGGCATTGTTTTTCCCCCCAAGGGAACAGTAGTAGGGACATCTCTGACACCAGGACTCTCCTTGCCAAATTTCAAGTCCTTGTTCCAAAGCATCACTCAAGGGTCTCAATGAAATGGCTGTAAGTTTGTTTTTGTTTTTTATTTTAAACAGGGGCAACATTCATTGCGATCTTGGAAGTGGCTAAACCATTTTGGTTCAAACTTTCAAGAACAATTCATGCTGAGACAGACACTCAGCATGGAAAATTTCCACCTGAGTGGTTAAAAGTCGAGGGTCTTATAGGTCGAAGTGTTGGGCAACTTGAATTCTAAGTGGTGCTACCAGCTCTGCTTATAATATAGATCGGGGTGGCCAACTTGAGCCTGAGAAGGAGCCAGAATTTACCAATATACATTGCCAAAGAGCCACAGTAATAAGTCAGCAGACCCGCATCAGCTCTCCCACCCCGTCGCTCCCAGCGCCTCCCACCCACCGGCAGCCCCGCCGATCAGCGCCTCCCCCTCCCTCCCCGCACCTCCCAATCAGCTGTTTCGTGGTGTGCAGGAGGCTCTGCGGGGAGGAGCAAGGGCACTGCAGGCTCAGAGGAGGGGGTGGGAAGGGGTGGAGTGGGGGCAGGGCCTGTAGCAGAGCCAGGGTTGAGCAGTGAGCACCCCTGGCACATTGGAAAGTTGGCGCCTGTAGCTCCAGCCCCGGAGTCGGTGTCTATACAAGGAGCTGCATATTAACTTCTGAAGGGCCACATGTGGCTCCGGAGCCATAGATTGGCCACCCCGATATAAAGACTTTGCAAAGCTTCTTACTATAGGGGATTAATTTTCTCTCTTAGTTTACATATAAACTGCTTCCTGGGTGAAGCAACAAGTTTTAACACAGTTGAAAATTCTTCTGACCCTAGTACATTTCATAGACAGCTACTAATTCCCCCCCTAGTTTGCTAGAGGCCAGCACAACCAGAATCACCACTTTTGTTGCAGCAGAGTTTGAAAATTAACCTAGATCAGCTCCAGAGATTACAAGGAGCTGCAGACAGTACTGGAGATGGAGGAGCCAAACATTCAGCTGGTGGAGTTTACTACATGGCCTATCTTAAAGCATCTATAGATCCTCTGCCTGCCTTCCCTTGGGTCTCCTATGCTTGATATAGGAAAGCAGGGAACCCCTGGCAGGCATCAGCACGCAGAAAGCACAGATGGCTAAAACCAGCCTAATCAAAAACCCAGGAGTTCTTAAAAATCTTGGATGTTTTAAAGTGTTCCAGACATTTTTACATGCTTTGACTTCCCTCCAGGAGAGCGGATGTCTTTGTTGAGTCTCTATCAGGGAAGCACCAGATGAGATGAGCACCTACAGAGCTGCTGGAGTGGTCAGGAATGGTATTCTGGTACCTAACTGTATTGCAGGACCAGCACAAGGCCTGTACTGCGGGCTCCAGAGAGATCAATTTCCCTCCTCCTGCCCCCCAAAATCAGCTGCTCCCTCCTGCCTGACCTGGCTCCAGACACCCCCTTGCCTTATCCTTTCACACAACTCAAGTAGAGAACCCCTCTGCATTTACCAATGCACTCCTGTGGCCTAGATCCTGTTCCCATACATTAAAAAGGAGAGGTACAGAACTTAACCTAACATTCCAAAGCCTCTAGTGCAGATCTGGTTTTGAGTTCATAGAGGGCAAAAATAGTTGGGGCTTGAGTTTATTTTTAACCGTGCCACGGTTTCCCTGCCCCCTTGCTTCTCATATAGGGAAATAAAACACTAGAGTGGAGAAGGGATAGCTAGTGAATCCTAGATACTAAGGTGATGGGCTGCACTAGAAAACAGGAAGTTAGGTAAATAGGATTTTTGTAATTGCCTTTTGAAATCCAAAAGATTGTGCCTTTTTTAGGAGCCAAACAAACTAGTCTGAGAGCTTGCAAACTCATTGATGTAACAGAAGCTGCCCTAGATTAGGTCACTGTTTTGAAGGTATCCATGATTACTAATGCTTTTTCGAGTTGTGCCACGTGAAATGGGCTGTGCCTGCTAGAAGGAGGCACAAACCTACCATACAAAGGCATGGTGTTCCGTTGATTTGTTTCAATCGATCAGTCATGTAGAAACAAGGAAAGTGAAATTTCTGGTCTCTCAGATGAGGCAGAGAGTATCACGTTGTCTGGAGAAGGACAGTCCCTTTTGGCTGATCCAGCACTTCAGGTTATCTCTCTCAGTGAAAGTCTTTGTGAAATAGCCAGCTGGCTTTGCAAACAAAGGAAGAGGCTGCTGGGAAGAAATGGCTATCAAGCAGTTTTTCCTCTTTTTTAAAGTATGTGGTTTGGAATGACCTAAAAATGACTTGGGAGAGAGCGAGGAAGTGGGGTGCGCTTGGCCGAGCTGCAGAAAAAGGGGAAACTCAAGAAGACGTGGTTTGTTTTGTTTTCGTAAAAAATTAGTTAAAATAAGAGAAAAAGCCAACCCCTGTTAGCACAGTAATACCCAGCAACAGCTACTGGAGCATTGAGTGGTTCTACGGTCGGAGCATGGACATACGTGGCTGGCTATGAGTGTAGCATATTATCACTCATCATGGCTGGTCTGAGCGCTCCTGGGCTCCTCTCTCTGTTCCTGTTTGTCCAAGGGGAAGGGAGAGCAGCTGTGGTGTGCGGTGTGGTGGGGAAATGCAGCTCCCTCTCTTCTTCTCTCCCTGGCATGGGTAAACAATGCACCCCCCCCTCCACCCCCAGGTGCAGTGAGAATGCCCCATCCTGTTTCAATCTACTTCAGCCACTTCCCAGAACTACCCTGCTGGTCTCCACAGCTGCTGAGGAGCGGGACACCTGAACACTAAAAACAAGGGCAGTTAAATGATGGGCCCCAAGCAGGGTTTCCATCTGCACTGTATCAGTATTTGACAGCGCTGCTCTTTGCCAATGACTGGGAAGATAGTCAGAGTTACTTGTGGCCAGGTACGAAGCACGCACTGGGTGGCGGGGAGAGCGGCTGCCATAGTAGTAAGAGTTGCTTCTGAATAAAGGCAGCTTTTGACTGATGAACTAGAAAAAAAATGGCAGGCATC
Organism: Emys orbicularis; assembly: GCF_028017835.1. Classification (NCBI taxonomy): domain Eukaryota; kingdom Metazoa; phylum Chordata; order Testudines; family Emydidae; genus Emys; species Emys orbicularis. The sequence continues at coordinate 9,532,116 of NC_088684.1, read as the reverse complement.
TGAATGGCGGCAGCAGTAGCTAATCTGGATTTGTCTTCACAGACTTTATTCTGCCCTGGGTTGTGTGGGACAACATTCAGATTGGCTGCCCTGTCATTCCTTGTCCTTGCCCCCTTTTTCTGCACAGCAAGGACTGAGGCAGTTACACTGGGTGGGTGCATGGAGTGGGGAGAACCACATTTCTCTGTTGCACAGCCCCAGTTAAGGACATTGCCTGCTCAGCTGTACTCAGCAGGGCTGGAGGGAGCACAGGATCCTATGAAGGACTGCAGAATTATCTGCATGATAAACCTGTCTAATGCCAGCAGCAGCCTGGCACTCAAAAGTTACTGCTTTCTAGAAACTATTAGGCTGGATATGGGGAAAAAGTCTGTAGAATAGTCTCCTATCAGGAAGATGTATTAGGCTTCCTAAGGAAAAAGATGGAAACTCCATTGCTTGGGACATTTAGAACAAGACTGAATAAAATGCTAGCAATGCACTGCAGGGACCAGTCCTGCCTGGCAAGGCAAAGACTATCCGCTCCCCTATAAGTTAGAGATGGAAAGTGACCATGAAACCTGCTCAGGTTGTGATTTTAAAATAATTAGGTATTTTACGTTCATGTAAATCCCCAGGAGATCCTCCAATAACTGAGGCTCCAATCTCACCAATTAGTGTACTCCTGTGTGCTTAAATCCCTTGCTGAACCAAGGCCTGAAATAAGGGATGACAAAGACCCATTAGGCTACCTAGTCTGTCCCCAGCACTGAAGAATTGTTTTCCATACTATTGTATTGGAGAAATATTGTCCAGTCCAGCTTTGCGTGAACCACCATTTCTCTTCAAAGACTATACTCGATAATCTAGGAAAGCCTCACTATTAGGACATTTTCCCTATTGGTTTAAGTTTTTCCTTCTCATGCTCATGCTCCTATACGTCTGTTAGTCTATAAGGTGCCACAGGACTCTTTGCTGCTTTTACAGATCCAGACTAACACGGCTACCCCTTTGATACTTTGTTCTCACAGTAAGTTCTTAGCCCTATTCTTCAAAGCACTCCAGACATTTATCCTTACAAACCCCCAGTGAGGTAGGCACATGTTCCCATTTTACAGACAGGGAAACTAAGACAGCAGGAACTACCAACCTCCCTTTCTTTCAACAACTACTACAGCCATAGGTTGCCCTCAGTTTGCACATGCAGTTCCCGCTGACAAGAACAGAAGTCACATGCACGGCTTGTGGGCACTGTATGACCCTTAGCTTCATATTGCTATTTTAGTACCCTCTGCTGATCGCTACTGATCAGGAAGAAATCTAGCCATGAAGAATGTTTCTGCAGTGCTGGCTCCTGTATGAAAGCTGATGTCCACTCCTGCCAGAGGGCCAGCTGTAATGCCCTGCCCGGCCGGAGTAGCCCTTGCAGTAAGGAGAGCGATGAAAAAGGAAGAACAAGTTGTGCCTGCAAGATTCAAGATGTGAGGCTGGATTGTGATTTCCCTTCGACTAGTGCAGTGACTCTCAAACTTTTTTAGTGGCGACCCCTTTCACATAGCAAGCCTCTGAGTGCGACCCCCCTTATAAATTAAAAACACTTTTATATATATTTAACACCATTATAAATGCTGGAGGCAAAGCGGGGTTTGGGGTGGAGGTTGACAGCTCGCGACCCCCCATGTGATGACCTCACGACCCCGAGGGGTCCCGACCCCAGTTTGAGAACCCCTGGACTAGTGGGAGCTCTGTGGACTTCATTTGAATCACTCATGTTAAACATGGTCAGAATCAGGCCTTTGGATCCCATAATGCTCGGGCTCTGTGTTTCAGGCCCAGAACAGACCCTGCTTTAGGAGATGAGTCACAGAGTCATAGCCAAGCAGCAGTTGCATTAGGTTGTGATGAGGAAGCCACACGGTAGATGAAAGCCCTCCCACCTCCCCCTTAAATATAAAATCGAATCGAACAAAACAAATAAATCAAACATCTGGCATGAGATGGCAAGCATTCCTGCTGTGGTGTTCAAGGGAAGCCTGTCTGTGTGGGAAGTACTGGAGAAATTGCTCAAGAACAGTTCATGCTCATAAAATAGTCTCTGGCTGGAATTCAGGTCACTGTTTTCATATTTTAGCTGTTGCGTACATGGCTGCTTTGATGTATATGTACAACTGGTGGGAACGTGTTTGTTTCATATGCAATACATGCCCCAGCTACCGCAGTGTCCTAGAGCTTATGAGATTCTTCCTTTCTAGTCAGTCTCTGTCCCCTTCTGGAGTGGAGTACTCACCCTACCTCAGTCCAGCATTGTACCATCCCCTCCATTCGAGGTATACATGGAGAGTGTCCTACTGGCAACCAGGTAATTCATATCGTCTTGGTGGCCTGTGGTCTAAGTGCCATATTTTGAATGCACTCGGCAAACCAGAGCTTCAAGTTCTGGTAGCAACTCTTATGAAGAAGTTAAATGGAGTATCATGCACACTGGTTGTGGGTGGGGTGCAGAAAGGATGGTCTTGAGGCAAAGGTGCTGGGGTGGGAGTTGGGAGACCTGGGTTCTGTTCTCAGCTCTGCTGCAGACTTGCAGTGTGACCTTAGGCAAGTCACTGATGAGGCCCACATTCTCAAAGTTACAGTATTTAGGGGATCTCGGCCTGAATCTTCATGGCTCAGGTTTCCATGGGGACAATGATCCTTCCCGTCCCCTGCCCTTTTACTGTCTTATCTTGATTGCAAACTCTCCAGGGCAGGGGCTGCCTCCTGCAATGTGTCTGCAGAGGACAAGGGGCCCTGGTCTCAGCTGAGGCCTCTAGGTGCTACATTACTCCTATATAAAATAACAGTGGTTGTGGGGAGCTTTTCCTGGTGTTCAGGGTTAAAGTGTCACACCAGCCTCAGTGCCATGCAGCATTGGTTCCCTCTCCCCACCCCTGGAAGTGGCTACATTTTAGTGATGCGTGAAATGATTCCTGTCAATCTAATTTGTGAACCTGTTAAGTGCTCCAGGAACCTCCTTAAATGAAAGGAATTGTAGGAATGTAAGATTGTTATCTAGCAGCCTCCCACTGCATCCAGGGCTTGCCAAACCACCACAGAGTTGGATGATTCCATTTGCCCCATGTATTCTTTTCAAGCCCTAAATTTTTTTGAAATGCCCTCATCCATTTCAAATGAAGCCCCAAGGTAAAAGCTAACACCCCCTCTCAACAAAATAAAACAAAAAGTTCCAGAACAAGTTAACAGCAAGCTTGTTGTCTGTAACCGTCTTCCTGCACATGAAGTTCTTGTTCTCCTCCCATCAAAGCTCAAAAGTTTTTGACAATAACAGCCTTGCCCTACCTAGTATTCCTACAGTCTTAAAGAGTAGAAATATCAGAATCACTACTATGAAAAGCCTATAGTATTCATTCTCCTAGGTTTTGTGGGGTTAGGTTTAATAACTATATTAAAATGTGTGTACTCAGTACACAGGGTCCTTTGTGCAGCACAGTAATGAAATATAATCCAGCCCATAAATTTAGCAAGAAAAATGAAAAGGAATCTAAATAGGAATATGGAGAAATAGTGTTACTGTTTCACTGGAGATGCAGTTAGACTGCTAGAGTAATTTTATGTTACAATAGTTGACTAATCAGTCACCGGGAATTTGGAGGAGATTAAAATTCCTCCGGAGATCCAACCACGGAAAACTTGTTTTAAGTTTCTTGTGCTACTGTATTTAGAGTAAGTTTGTTAAAATTTTCCCTCCTAGAAGACAGACATGACAGATAAGGCAATCCTGGGGTTTTAAATAGACAAATGAGAACAATGTGAGGATCCCTTTTTGTGAATATATACTACATTAGGACATGCACTGGTTTGCAAGTATTTACTTTGCCTTTCCAAGCACAGATTGATGAGGTAACATGGGGAACAATTACCCAATAGGCACGTACCTATGTGTGTCAGTGTGCATAATATCCCCCCACCCCCACACATGGCCAAATCCTCTTGCTTCCTTGTCCACACCATTTAAAAAAAAAAAAATGTGCCTCTTCCTTTCCAATCCAGATGCCAAGTCGCTCCTGTGCTCCCTAATCATTTTCTCTGGTGTCTCGCTGATCGTAACCTTCCTTTCCCTTCTCCAATCCATTCAAAAATGCTGTTCCCAAAATCATCTGTCCTGTCTGGCCCCTCCACCCCATCACCTTATTCCGAATCACTTGCCTGGCTCCCCATTGCTCTGTGCATCAACGTCAAACTTCTTGTTCTTGCCTACATGGCCCTATATCATCCAGCACCTGCCTTCTTCTCTGACCTACCCTCCTTTCACATCCTTCTGCCCTTCCAGCACCACCTCGGACACCAGTCTTGATATTTCCTTTGTCTCCTGTTCTCACAGGCATCTCTGTATCTTCTTCCATGCCACACCTTGGGCGTGGGATAACCATACACAATCTATTTGGCAAGGCCCCTCCTTCACCTCCTTCAGGACAAACCTGAAAACTTCCCCCTGCAGCCTCACTTACCAAAACGGGGGATGTTTGCATGCAAGCAAAGAGAACCTGGACCACCAAGACATAAAAACATACAAACTGAGACAATATGCTCATGTATCCCTAACCGGAGCTCTCCCTTGGCTTCCCCTTCCTGGTGGATGTAACCACCTCACTTGCCCGTCATATCCATTGGGTTAGGCTTCGCTGCACAACTGTGTAAGGGTATTGGGCCCTTTGACTGTAAGCTCTTTGGAAAGGGACCAGTCACTTTTATGACGGGTGTAAAACACTGATGATGCTGGAAAAAATCAGAAATCCGAATTAAAACCAGACAGGGCTGGGCTTTCAAAATACGGCCCTCTATGTTATCGGCATAGCTTTACTGAAGCCATAATGAAAAGTGCTTTGTTAGACTGGTTGCAGATTGAGACTCAATATCTTTTGTCCCCATCTCTCTGCATTCCCCCCCTCCCGCCCCCCCCATACACACATGCACACACGCACAGAGCAAGAAAACTCCAATGAATATACATTTTCTCCAAGAGGAAGCAGACTTGCATGGATGAGATCTTCCATCTATGCATGGTGTTCCATCCTGTCCCTAAATATTTCTGAAGCACTGTAGTATCTAGGCTCTACATAGAGGGGTTTATGCAAGTCTTTGTTTAACAAAACAGGACTTTAAAAAGTATTTTACAAAGTAAGTCACGTAGATATATGCTCCCCTGCTTTGGGAGAATTATATAGTTTAAGGGCACCATTCAGCATCATCTAGTATTTTGCATCTCCCCTCCCCCCAAGACTTAGCTAATCACAGCAAATATCCTAACCCTAATTCAACCTGACCAAAATGAGATAAAACTGCATCCACCCGATTGTTGTTTCCATTCAAAACAACAGACATTTAAAACATTGGACAGCTTCTGCTGTACCAAAATCTGCAGTATTCATGATCTTTAGCGTCAGGGGTTGGGAGATGTGCAGATTTTAATAGCACCCACTGTATACAGCAGAGCGACAAAATGCCTTATTTACATTCCAGCCCACACAAGCAATACAGGATAGTCCTGGCAGACAAGGGGTGTTTATCTTCAGTTACACAGCTTGGGGTGCTTTCTCCCCTTGAGGCATACATGCAACTTCCCCTAGCATTAAAAAGAGCAGAGCACTCACTCTGGCAGCAGAATGCATCCCTTAGAATGGCTTAACTATGATGGGGGTTTTAACCTCTTGCAAGAGCATCAGAGAATTTTTCCACCTTGCTGAAATTGACATGCATCATGTGTGGCAGAGGGTATCCAGAGCCTGGCTTGCCAGCTGACATATCAAAGCTACCTTTTATTTAGTAAGTAAATTGGGGGAAAAAAAAAAAAAAAGGCAAACAAACCTACACATCAGTGTAAACAGTCCTTCCCGCTGTGTGTGTGTAGGATCTCCGGAATATATGTACACAGATGATGCATCTCTCATTGCTATGTTTTATGCAGACAAATCACATGCTCTCTCATCTAATTCATTTCACTGTTGCTAGCCAGCGTTTTCTGTAGGTGTTATAAAAATATAATCAAGAATGTTCTCCGTTGATTTACCCAACAGTGCCAGCCAGGCAGAATCGCTGGATTTCCTGTAACCTGACTTGCTACCCTGTGTTAAAAGCATTTGCCTGCTTTCTCCTTACACATTTTTTTTTCCTGGGGAAGAAAGAAACAAACAAACAAAAAAGGCCCCTGCAGATGTTTCCATCTCAGCTAAAAGCAGATTCAGAACTGAGCTAGTTCTGCTCTGCCCATGGCTGGAAGTCGAGAATGTTTACAATGCATCAAGCTGATTTGCTGACTTACCTTTCATCTCTCTCAAGAATTCCAGGGGGAAAAGTCAGTCTCTTTCCTGTGAAATAAACCACAAAACCCAAGCAGCCACTGCAGAGCTCAGAAGTTCTCTCCGACTGTCACATTGTATGTAGCTTGCCAGGTATAAGCATGGATGAGAACACCCTGTGCTTTCCCCCAGATGAATGAGATCAGCACATATTAGGATAAAAATGGCCTGGTAATGTACATGATGGTTTAGGACCAAAATGCAACGTATTTTACAATTCTGTATTTTCTGTGGTCTTAATTAACACAGATTTCAAAGAGGAGACGCTGCCTGTATCTCTCTGCTTTCCATGGTGCCCTGAGGTGTATATTAAGAAGTAAAGCTAATGGTATATCCCCGAGAAGAAGCAGGAGCCTTGTCCTCAGGCATCTTAGGATGGAGGACATGTGAAGGGCACCATAAGAGATGACTGATATGTTTTTACAACCCGCGAGCTGATGTCTGGTGCTGGAAGTGTGTGCCGGTGACTCAAGCCAGTGTTTAGCTGCTGTTGACCCTGCATGCTTTACACGGAGGTACTAGGACTCTGCTGTCCTGTGCAGGACATTGCTCTGATTCGCTCTTGCATAGGATCCCTTTGCTGAGCCCTTGGGCTTGTGAGATACCCTTCTTCTGACTGCCACGTCCTTCCTGTAAAGTGCTCACGAGGCCACGTTGCCTGCCTTTGCTCAGTCCTCCAGGGTAGCCATTACACCTAGGAGCATTGAAGCACTGAGTGACTGGTAAGCTGAGGAAGCATTACCGGCCCTAGAGGTCCTTATTTTGGCACCCAGATGTGGCAGCTGCACCCCTTTGATGACCAGGATATTTAAAGCCTAAAGATTGCCTTATCTGTGATGTCTGTCTTCTAGGGGGGGGAAATTGTAAAAAAAACAACAACGTATTGTAAATACAATAGCTCAGGGTAGCTAAGGGATCCAACAGTATTGCTGAATGCTGGGAGGAACATCACAGAGGGCTGGGTCTCTCTGTCCCTGGTCACAGGCAAGCGGAGAAAAGGCAAGGAGGAATATGCCATCACATACTAGTTGGTGCAACACTGACAAACTAAGGTTGCAAAGTTTAATCTCTTCCTTGGGTTTCATCTTGTAGCAATTCTCAGGAGCACACAGTGGCTGGGAACAAGGATCTGGTTCTTCTCTTTGTGCTGTACAGTGCAAGGTCAGTGGCTAGTAAAGTTAATCCCCTCCATGACTTGATAATAAGAGAGCGAACCCCTTTATCAAGGCACAGAGAGATTCGTCAATCATAGAATCATAGGACTGGAAGGGACCTTGAGAGGTCGTCTAGTCCAGTCCTCTGCACTCAAGGCAGGATTAAGTATTATTTAGATCATCCCTGACAGGTGTTTGTCAAACCTGCTCTTAAAAATCTCCAATGACAGAGATTCCACAACCTCCCTAGGCAATTTGTTCCAGTGCTTAACTACCCTAAACCTCCCTTGCTGCAATTTAAGCCCATTGCTTCTCGTCCAGTCTTCAGAGGTTAAGGAGAACAATTTTTCTCCCTCCTCCTTGTAACAACTTTTATTTACTTACTTGAAAACTGTTATCATGTCCCCCCTCAGTCTTCTCTTCTCCAGACTAAACACACCCAAAGTTTTCAATCTTCCATGAAGTGGATGCAAAAATTCAGAAAGCCAGCGCTGCATATAGTCGCCTCCATCACCAAATCTGGAAGCAACATGGAATCCATTTACAGAAACAAAGCAAGTCTATAATACCGTTCTCCTCATGACATTGCTCTATGGGTGTGAAGCATGGACCTGTTATCAATGGCACACAAAAAGGCTTGATAGTTTCCATTTGCAGCATCTATGAAAATGGCCCCTCCAGCAGCATAGTGCCCCCTCTTGCCAGCTAGAGCCCTGGGTTAGTACAGGCTCGGGGGAAGACCTACAAAATGGGTCTGCTATTGGCCAGGGCCCACTCTGCTTATGACACCAAAGCCATCAGCACAGAGTCCCCCCATGCCAGATGTAGGGTCCTCTGCTCCTGCCTTCCTGAGAACAGAGCTCCCTTGGATTTGTAGCTAGGGCTTCATTAAATTCCTATCAGCATTTGCCCTGGTATCTGAGTGGACAACTCAACTGTCCCCCATCCCAACCTAGACCCCAGTTCTCCCTTCCTACTCCGGACCAGCCCCTCCAAACCCATGCTCTGTGCGTCTCACATGGGGGTTCTCTGTAGGTACTGTTGTGGAGAGGGATGGTGCCATACAGGTCCTCCATGCAGTGGGTCCCACATGGGCTCCTACAACTACCATAAGGGGGAACAGTCAGTCTCCTTTGAATTCTGATTTTAGTCCCTTCTTTGACACTGACTCGCAATGTGGCCCTGGGTGAGTCTCTTAACCATCGGCAAGATGGCGATAACACTTACCTACCTCAGAGAGGTGTTGCATGGATTAATAAGCTAATATTTGTAAAGCGCGTTGAAGATTTAAGATGCTGTGTAATTGCTAAGTCATATGACTGTCAGTTCACCAGCAGGCTGGGTGGGTTGCCTGGAGGCACACTAAGATGAATCAGTCTCTTACTGGCAGGTAGATAGATGAGAACGTAGGGCAGCAGATGGAGAGAAATTCCTGAGTTCATGTGGGAAAAGGGATTGGTTTATTCAGAAACACTAGCAATTATTCAGATCCACCAAGTTACCTTATCTGAAGGGTTTGAACTATCTCACATGTGACCAAAGAAACGGGTGCCAGGGCATAAGCCACTCTGAATAACTGAATACGATTTCCCTGCTCCTGGGAGACGTGCTGCGTACATATCATAATAGGAGGAGCCATTTAACTCCTCCAGGAAAGCGCGATCAGTGGGGGTGGGCAGAAAACAAGATTTCAAATAAATAGTCAGAAGCCCAAGGGGTATTCATCTGAGATTTCCGAGAATGCCGGCATGTTACCTGATGAATACCACTCTCTCGTCTGGATTGTCGAGGTTGAGACTAGGGCTGACACTGAAAGCAAAACACCCCACAGACCCTTAGGAAGGGGGAGGGTTATTGAGACTGGTGGTGCTTAGGGTTAGTTGCACTGGCTGCTTGTTACATGGTGCTACGCGTCGTGGGTTGCACCCAATTCAAGGCAGGGGCCGTCTCTTTGTTATATGTTTGTACAGTGCCCACCACAATGGGGCCTTGCTCCATGACTGGGGCCTCGAGGCAGCACTGCAATGCAAATAAATTATAACAACCAGGAGTCAGATCTCCCGGACGTGGGTTTTTCCACTCTTGGAACCCCATTGAAGGCAGTGGAGTTACTCCGGGATGACAGTGAGGTCAGTGGGCGGAGGATCAGGTCCTTAGTATTTAAAGCCATAAATACAGGCCCTCTTTACTTGAGGGGCTCTTCCCATTATGGTAGTTGATTGCAACGTGGTCCAAAGGACTGAATACCCCGTTATAGTGCTGAGAGAGTGGGGTAGTGTCTTCTCCTATGCAGCCTGTGATGGTATAATCCTCTTTCCCACCACGTTAGGTCAGCAGCGGCGTCCTGGGCAGCCAGGCACACGACTCTGTTTCTTTTGCAGTTGGTGCCAGTTGTTTGTTTTGTGGTTCTATAATTCAGAGGTTTCATTTCCCCCTTTCCCTCCCCCTCAACATCGCTCTCTGGGTGAGGTTTATCCAGGCATGTTGCCTATTCATTCTAAATCACGGGTGTTGTTTATGTTTGTTTAGGCTCCCAGAGGCCCTTGGGCAGAGACACCTGGAACTTGGTGTTGCTCTGAGGAGTGACTGCATAGAAATGGCACTTTCTTAGCCAGCCAATCTGCTCTCTGTGCATATGCAGAATCAGATCTGTTCATTTAGGGTGAGATTCTTCCTATTAGGAGGATTTAAGTAGGATTTAACTGACTACAGTTAGTTTTTACTCCTCTTTTCCTTGCAGAGCCAACCACGGCTCTGGTGGAACAAGCTGGGAAACTTGGCTGCCTCGTGCATCACCGACAGACTAGTTACCAGAATTCCACTGCCAGATCTGCACGGTTAGAGGCGCATGAGCCAGAAAGAACACAGCTTAAGTTTCAGATCCCAGGGTGAGTCTGCAAGGCTGACAAAACCTTCTCTTTCTGCTGGCAAACTGAGGCAGGAGAGTTGAGATAAGGCTGGAACCCCACATTGCTATTGCAACAGAATTGCTCTGCGGGAAAGAACCTCACTTAAAAGACTGTGGTAATTACATCAGGGAAAAAAATCTCACCTATTCCCCTATGACCACCATACTACACCTGCATCTATTCTGCCCTCTACTCATTCAGACCTTTCTCAGGGCTTCTTAAACTTCATTGCACCGCAACCCCCTTCTGACAAAAATTACTACACGACCCCAGGAGAGGGGACCGAAATCTGAGCCTGCCTGAGTCCCACCACCCTAGGTGTGTGTGTGTGGGGGGGGGGGGAGCAAAGCCAAAGCCCGAGCTCCACCACCCTGGGTGAGGAGGTCAACACCGAAGGCCAAGGGCTTCAGCCCCAGGCAGTGGGCCTGTAACCTGAGCCTCGTTGCCCAGGGCTGAAGCCCTCAGGCTTCGGCCCCGGGCAGTGGGGCTCAGGCTTTGGCTCTCGCCCCAGGCCCCAGCAAGTCTAAGTCAGCCTTGGTGACCCCATTGGGTCCCAACCCACAGTCAGATTAATTCTTCCAGGCAAGGAACAGCTACTTGTTCAACACACATCCATATGCATTATTGTCATGAACTGGCTGTTTATATGTAGGACCACCATCTAGCGGATGGAATGAGAACTGCTAAACTGCATCATAGACCCCATGCTGCTAACACTGAAGGAAGATTTTCTCTCAGCTCAAGTGGTAGGGCCTGTGCTTTTGGACAACAGGATCAGAGCTCCTGTCAACAGGAAGTTCCATGTACCTATCACGTGGAGTGTAGAAGCAATGGGGAGATGCTCAGGCAGCCAGATTTGTTACAGTCGTTGTGATGATAAAATTACATAGCACTGCCCTGTTTAAATACCTTTCCTGGGCTCCTAAGCCTGCCATGGGTTATCCTTTTTCTGCAGCTTTTAACAAAGAGGCAGCATTGCAATGGTAAAAGCAGATGAAAGTGTTTATTAGGTCACAGATTATGCCTGCCATAGCGTTAGCAAATGTAGCACAACAAGCAAACGACCGATTGTTACTTAGCACCACCCACAGGACACAGCACACATTATTAAAGCACCTCCTGATCCCAGCCGTAACTAATCATGTCACTACCACGCTGCTCTAATCCTTTTTAAATTAAAATGCAGGGGGGTGTAAGGGTATCGTGAGGACAGGGGTGCCTCTGGGTATTTCTTTAGGGTTGATGTACGTGCCAGCCAGCTAGCTTAGTTATAGTGCTTCACTGTAGAACTGGAGCACACCGAATGGCATGTTCACTAACAGTCCGACAGTTAGCCAAGCACTGAGTCTTTGCATGGAATGTCCTCCCCGTTCCAGTTTGCCAAGTTGTCTGTCTGTCTGCAGTCAAGTCCCTCCCACAGACTCTTCTAGGATGCCCACAAGAAAGGCATTTAAAAAAAAAAAAAAGCAATAATTGACATTTTCAAAGTCAGTTCTTGATCTGGATTTCCCACTGTGCCTCAGCCTCATTAAGTCTCTTAGGGTAGGGTTTTCAAAAGTGCTCAAGGGAGTTTGGCACCCAACTCCAATGGAAAGTCTTAAAGGGCAAGTTCTCTGGGGGTAGGACTGCCTTTGTTTTGTGTCATGTACAGTGCTAACTGTAGTGTTGACAAATAATAAAACAGGTTAGCATGTTTCATGGGGTGAAAATAAAGGCGGGGCACTGTTACATTGACCTTAGCTGTATCAGCTGTTAGAGTCAAAAAATGACATTACAAGAAGGTTATTAAGACTCCAAAGTCAAGTGAATCAGAAATTAATCTTAAATTCTTGTATTTCCTATCCAATGCAACCTTAATTCGGCCCCTGTGTGTACACATTGTGAGACAATCTTTAATTACACGATCACACATTATTTCCCCCCCACAGAATGGATGGTGCTCAGAGAATTAACCAAGGTTATGTAGTAAAGGAGGCTGTTGTCTGTAGGAAGATGTGTAAGTTGGAAGATGTGTAATGAGCGAGGCAGGGGATGGTTTTGTGGCAGATGACTATGAGCCCAGGGAACTGGACTCTATCTGATGTGTTCTGACACAGCCTTCCTGTGTGATGCTGGGCAAGCCAAGTTAGAACACCTGTTTCCAAGATGATTACAATTTGCACACAGATGGGTCCATCACTGAGCGAACGCCTTATAATTACATTGTAACTAAGTCAGGAGACGACAGGGTTCTTACCAGGTCCCTTGAATTGGCTGGAATTTAGTGGCTTCTTCAATAGATAGTGAGTACACTAATGCCCCAGATTATTGGAGTGTCTTCAGTAGAGACCCCCGGCTGGGGAAATGTGCCAATGTTTGCAGTACTCCCACATGGGGAGAGTCACGCCGGCAATCAAACCCGAGTGTCTTGAAACTCTCTTCAGTCCATAGATAAAGAGTTTTGGTAAATACAGTGGGTCCATATGAAACTGAACCAAACACATTGTCAGAAAGGAAGGTGAACTTCAGCTCCTCCAGCTCCTACCAAGTATTTAACATGGTGGCAAACTACCTCCTGTATATTATAGTGCAAGCCGACTGAGGCGCCCAAGAGCAGGCAAAGGGCCAAACACCCCCCCACACCCCCCGTGATGCCAATATATGAGAAAGTTCTAATGGCACTTACCCTGCTGCAAAAGGCTGAGGTTACCATCTTTCCAGTTCACCCCGGGTCCAATGATCTTTGTTGTCTCTACCATGCAGTACATACAATTCCCTGGTGATGTGTTATACCGAGTGTCAGAGCAGATGTCTGTATTCCTTGGATTCTCTAGAAATACTGTGACTAGAGCTGCTCAACAGGTTTTTGACAATTTTTGTTGAAAAACAAGGTTTCGTCAAAAATGACACCGTGACAAGTTTTGGTTTTGATGAAAATATTCAGGCCTCCATTGAAAAAACAGAAAAGTGCTCAGTTTTTGGTTGCCAGAAAAAATTGGTTGCTCACTTTTTTTTCCCCCCCTCAATGAAAACAAAAATGTTGTTTTGAAAACTATCGTTTTGACATGAAATGCCAAAATGGTTCATTTAGAAAATATTGAGACAAAATATTTTGACACTGTCTACTTTTTTTTTCCAGTTTTTTTTGTGTGTGGAAACTATTTGCCAAATTTGACCTGAATTCGTGAATAGTTTTGGTGCCCCCAAAATGCTTTTTTGGGGGCCAATTTACTGTTCACCATAAAAATTTCACCCAGATCTATTACACCAAAGTGAAAGAGCAGAATTACTCTCAATAAGGCCAGTATATCAGGAAATACAAAATACAGTGACAAAGACAGCTGTTCCCTCCAACTATCATTAGCTAGGAAACACAAAAGAGGGTTGAGGAGCGACTTGATTGTGGTCTACAAGTACCTACATGGAATAGAGATTTCTGTAGAATATGGTTCTTTAATCTAGCAGAAAAAGGCATAACAAGATAGAATGATTAGGAACTGAAGCCAGACAAATTCAGACTAGAAATCAAGCACAAGATTTTAACAGTGAGAGTAATTAACGATTGGAACAATTTCTCTCAGGGCTTGTCTACATTGCCCTGTCAACACTGCCTTGTCGCCAAAAGTCAGCGTGTGTGAACACTGTCGGTATTTTGTCGGCACTTTTGCTGACAAAATACTTCCAGCCCCGCAAGCGGTGTTAGCTTTGTTGGCAGGAGAGTGCTCCTCCCAACAAAGCCGCGTTCACACTGCCACTTGCATCGGCAAAACTTTTGTCTTTCGTGGGGGGGCTTTTTTAAGTCCCCATGAAAGACAAAAGTTTTGTTGACAACGTCGCAGTATAGACAAGCCCTCAGGGTCTGGTGGATTCTCCACCACTTGAAGTCTTAAAATCAAGACTAGATATCTAAAAGATATGCTACAGCTCAAACAGAAGTTAGAGGTTTAATGCAGGAGTTCTAGGGTGAGGTTTTCTGGCCTGTGTTATACAGGAGGTCAGATTAGACAATCACAGTGGTTCCTTCTGGCCTTAAAAATATATGAATCTGTGAAACTGCAGCTGGTTACCAGTCTCTGCTTATCTGAGAGTCACTTGAGAAGTCAGTGCTGATAATTCCATTAATATCCGGGTGCTGCCATGTATCACTTACAGAATCTGTGTTTCTAGCTTGAATAAATGTGCAGTGAATTTAAAATGGAAGATGACAGAGCTGTCCTTACCTCTGCAGAAAGCTGGCTTTGAGCTGCCCACAGACTGCTGAGATAGTGAAGTGCTTGAAGAGGGAGACTATTAGTTGGAGCAGGCATGGCTGCTTATATAACATATCCACAGGGTTCTTCCTCCTCCCCCAGCAAAAAGCTGTGTATTTGGCCTGAAAGTGCAATTCTGCTTGGAAAGCTGACAGTTAAGATGAAATTGTGGGGTCCTATGTTTATTCTCTCTGTGTTTTCCAGATCAGATGTGCTTAGTTTTACATTGCAAGCTGCTGGCCCTGCAAACTCAAGCAGTGATCCCAGAGTTGGACTGGATTGGATTATTTCCTTCTCACATCACTCTCACCAGCAATTCAGACTGCCAGCCACAGGTTCTCAGGAGCACCTGTACAACCCCACACTCACAGAGTCAGAGTTTATGAGCAGAAGGGACCACCCGATTATTTAGTCTGACCTCCTGCGTATCACAGGCCACCAACACCACCCGGCACCCACACACTAAACCCAACACCCAAAAGGAGACCAAAGTGTTACAGCCCGGAGGAGACTAGATTATGACGTGCTACAGGCAGAGATTAGGAGGGATTTAGGTGCCCCAATGCAAGAGGCCCCTGCACTGGCAGGGTAATGATTAAGTGAGATATACTCAGATAATTCTGGCAAGGGACCGACACCCACATGCTGCAGAGGAGGGTGAAGCCCCTCCTCCCCCAAGGTAACTGCCAATCTGATCGGGGGGGGGGGGGGGGGAAAGAAGAGTTCCTTCCCAACCCCACATATGGTGATCAGTTAGCCCTATGTGAAACATGTGAGCAAGAACCAGCCAGTCAAGCCCCTGAGAGAGAGAGAGAGAGAGAGTCATCAGATGATGCCCTCTGGGACATCCATGCACCCCCTTGCCTTCTGTGAGTTTGCAGAGGTGTAACTGGAATTTAGTAGACAGTTCTGTTCATGAATACACAAAAAGGAATAGACTCCAATTTTTTGCCCGAACACAAATAAAACAAACAAATGCCGATTTGGAGATGCCACTGCAGTGCTTCACGGGAGTTGCAGTTCAGGCGCCTTGGGCCCCTCTGCATTCACCTCTGCCCGAACACTGCATTTACACGGGGAGAGATTTTGCACTGAGCAGCACCGACCTCTGTCAGTTTGCAGGCTAGAACTAAAATACACATGAGCTCAGACTGAGCAGATTGGAACCCTCGGAGACCGACAGAAAAAAATACCATCAGGGCATTCAGTGAGGTGAATCTCTCTGGCTTTGGGGTGTACTCCTGTAGCCTCTGCATAACACAAAGGCCAGCAAAGATTCATAGATTCCAAGGCCACAAGGGACCATCGTGATCATCTAGACTGGATTCCTGTATCACACAGGCCATAGAACTTCCCCAAAATAATTCCTAGATCAGATCTTTTAGCAAAAGCTCCAGTCTTGATTTAAAAATTGTCAGTGATGGAGACTCCACCATGCTCTTTGGTAAATTGTTTCAGTGGTTAATTACTCTCACTGTTAAAAATTCATGCCTGATTTCCAGTCTGAATTTGTCTAGCTTCAACTTCCAGCCATTGGATCATCTTAGATCTTTATCAGCTAGATTGAAGAGCCAAGTATCAAATATTTGTTCCTCATGCAGATTCTCAGATTGTAATCAAGTCATGCTGAACCTTCTCTTTGTTAAGCTAAATAGATTGAGCTCTTTGAGTCTGTCACAATAAGGCAGGTTTTCTAATCTTTTAATAGTTCTTGTGGCTCTTCTCTGAAACCTCTCCAACTTATCAACATCCTTCTTGAACTGTGGACACCAGAACTGGACACAATATCTCAGCAGTGGTTGTGTAACACATACACCTCCTGGGTGTGATGTTCTGTCCTATCTGGGAGGGGGCAAAGAGAGAGAGAGAGAGAGAGAAAGATCTCTCTCTCTCTGCTCTACAGCCTTAGCTAACAGCCAGTTGGCTTTTTAGCTCATGTGGTAGAGGCTCATGCACTGAGGTCCCTGGTTCAATCCTGCCCACCGACGACCAGGGTCTGTCGGCGTTACAGTTGCACCAGTGCCAAATACAGAGATAAAATAACCTCTCTACTACTGTCTACATTTTGGCCACAGCATTACAATGGGAGCGCATGTTCAGCTGATTATCCACCACGACCCACAAATCTTTGGCAGAGTCACCGCTAACAGTGGTCCTTCTCGCACTAAAAATCAGTGAATCTATAAGGTAAGTGGAGGAAAAAAAAAAAAAAAAAAAAGAAAGAGGCCAGGACATGATCCATTCTGCCAAAAGTGGCAGGTAAATAGGGAGGATGATAGAACAGACAATTCTATTTGTCCAGGTGGAGATCACTAGTGATGTAAGTGAGACTGGTTTCTAGAATGTCTAAATCCTAATAACGTCTGCCTATTTTCCTCTGGGTTTCCTGTCTATTCCTCCGCGAGACGCTCATCAGCAATGGCTGCCACTTTCAGAACTGGATACAGCAGCCATGCCCTGAACATTTCCTTTCTCCACTTCTCCAGAGAGCTCCCTGCCTGCTGCACAAGCCCAGTCCAAGTGCAGATGGAGCCATGAAGCACAAATGAGTTACTCTTTAGGAAACAATGTTTAATCCTAATCAGTTGAGGAATGTTCATACTTTGTGCCACCATGGCAACCGCTCCAAACGCTAGTTAACAATACTCATCTGTACACTGTGCTGCATTTCTAAAATTCTTTTCTTCCTAAGACCAGCACATGAGCCGTAGCGAGTTTTTCTGACGTGTCAAAGTCACGCTGTTGTGATTGGTGGATCATCTGAAACAATGAGCGGGGTTTTCTTCTTCACGGTGGTTTCAAAGGAAAAAAAGGAAGTGTGTTAGTAACGTGCAAGATTTGGAGGCACTTGGCCCGTTGCGTATATCCTCCTTGGAGTCCAACACTAAAGTCCTTACTCACAGCCAGGCTACTGTTGGTATCAATAGTAACCTTGCCTGAGAAAAGACTGAAGGGTCAAGCTTTTCACCATACAGATTGTTTCATGAACTGCACGCTGGGAAACAACATGAGGAATCCATGCTTGTAAAACGAACATGGTTCTTCATTCAGAGCTTCTCAGAGAAGCCGAAGTAGCAGCAAGCCATGTGCATATTGACTGACCTCCTTGTGCCATCTTCAAACTCTTCCCTCCTGCAACCTGTGCTCATCCCTCCAAGGTCCATGCAGATCGCTACATAGATGGTTTGCCCAGAACAGTAGATTCTCAATTGTTATGAACACCAATCTTATGAACAACCAATTATACATACCATGTTTGTTGACTGGGAAAGAAACCAAAAAGCATAATGAAAGTGATGTTGATGAAGGACAAGGTCAACATCCCTTCACAGTCTGATGCCCTCAGTGCATTGGAAATCACTTAGTGATTTGAAGGACAAGAAGAAAGCAATGCCGTGCACCATACTGCAACTTAAACACCGTACCCACTGTCATTTTTAAATGTTCAATTTTATGAATTTTTTGCTGTTATTATTTCTTAATTCCCAATAGTTCATAAAATAGGGATTCTACTGTGATCTAATGCCTGAGAGTGGTTATGAACATTAGTCCCACTACCTTATGTTAGTTCTTAACAAGGGAATGAAGTTTTTATATATCGCTATAATGTCCATATTAGCGGAATACTTCTGGTTTTTTTTTTAAAGAATAAAACTAAAAAATGCTAAATGATTTGGGCCCACTTGCTTGTGAAATTTCTCTAAATATAAATGGAGGGATTCTTTTTAAAGGTGTATGTATTTTAAGACTTGCATTAAACCAAATATTGTTGATAGTGGTTAGCTTTCTGAGCTGGAAACGGGAGGGAACTTTTGACAGCTGTAACCTGACTTATTTTGGAGGTCTCCATTGTTGTGCTTCGCATTCTCTCTTTCCCCACGCACACTGTGGGTCTCATTAAAGACTCAGCATTTGCCACTCCAGTGATTGTGGCCCTGAGGGAACGCAGAAACAGGGCCGGCTCTGGCTTTTTTGCTGCCCCAGGCAAAAAAAGCCTCCCGCCGCCCTCCCCCCAACAGGGGAGGGCGGCGAGCCCCAGCGGCCAGAGCGCCGGGGGGAGGGCGGCGAGCCCCGCCGGGGCTCCGCTCTCCCCGGGGGCCAGAGGCTGCGCCGGGAGGAGGGCGGAGAGCCCCGCCGGGGCTCCGCTCTCCCCGGCGGCCAGAGCGCCGGGGGGAGGGCGGGGAGCCCGACCGGCGCTCCGCTCTCCGCGGCGGCCAGAGGCTGCGCCGGGGGGAGGGCGGCGAGCCCCGCCGGGGCTCCGCTCTCCGCGGCGGCCAGAGGCAGCGCCGGGGGGAGGGCGGCGAGCCCGCCGCGGCTCCGCTCTCCCCGGTGGCCAGAGCGCCGGGGGAGGGCGGCGAGCCCAGTCGCGGCCCCGCTCTCGGGCCGGAGCGCCGCCCCCCTCCAGGTGCTGCCCCAAGCACCAGCTTGGTGGGCTGGTGCCTGGAGCCGGCCCTGCGCAGAAAGATGCCACAGATATTGTGGCTATTTGGCATAATGAACGTTTAGTTTAACAGTGCGTAGTCTAACTAGGCAATGTGCTACAAAAAGAGCGTTAACAAGGAGAAATGCAGAGGTGGTTTATTTGGGGAGAAGAATACACGACAAAATACAAGAAGGAAGGAATGTGAGTGGCAGACAATACATGGAAATGTGACGAGCCTGCAATGTGATGGTGTATGCAAAGGGCACAGGTATTGCAATCATAGGTACTGGAACGAGGGGTGCTGGGGTTAGGGTTTCCATCATATGCAGGATTTACAGTTTGGCACAATGGCTCTCAGCACCTCCACTATGCAAATTTTTCCAGCACCCCTGATTGCAATGTATGCAGAGAGATAATACATGTAGGCATGAAGTTAGACTATTAGGAAATGAAGCACACTTATTTGTGGGGTTTGCAGGGTGTGGGGTTTGCATGGTGACAGCTATGTTTCAATGTCATGACCTTTGCTTTTGCAACACATTCCCTAGGCCCCAAGCCAAGCGAAGCACCGTCCTCCCTGCTTTAACCCATGAGTGTAGCACCCGGCGGGAAGTAATTCTTAGAGTTGTAGGAAACTCTTTACATATCCAAATCCCAGGGCTGAGAATCAAGGCAGGCTAGGGACAAGATGGAAGCAAGGTAGATTTTTAGTTTCTTTGAACTTAATCTGAAAGGTAAACTCCACGGGTGTGAACGCAAGGGGGCCAGAACTGGTAAGAGCCCATGTGAATCAAAATGATCAGTTTCCACCCAGCTTCCCCTCTATGCTGGGCTGGAGAAACCATATTTGGTGGGTAGGCCTCAATTTCTCAGACGTTGTATGGAATAAATCGGAGAGAATTCAAAGGAGAGCGATGGAAATGCTAGAAGGGCTTGAATCATAGAATATCAGGGTTGGAAGGGACCTCAGGAGGTCATCTAGTCCAACCCCCTGCTCAAAGCAGGACCAATTCTCAACAAAATCATCCCAGCCAGGGCTTTGTCAAGCCTGACCTTAAAATCCTCTAAGGAAGGAGATTCCACCACCTCCCTAGGTAACCCATTCCAGTGCTTCACCACCCTCCTAGTGAAAAAGTTTTTCCTAATATCCCTAAACCTCCCCCGCTGCAACTTGAGACAATTACTCCTTGTTCTGTCATCAGGTACCACTGAAAACAGTCTAGATCCATCCTCTTTGGAACCCCCTTTCAGATAGTTGAAAGCAGCTATCAAATCCCCCCTCATTCTTCTCTTCTGCAGACTAAACAATCCCAGTTCCCTCAGCCTCTCCTCATAAGTCATGTGCTCCAGACCCCTAATCATTTTTGTTGCCCTCCGCTGGACTCTTTCCAATTTTTCCACATCCTTCTTGTAGTGTGGGGCCCAAAACTGGACACAGTACTCCAGATGAGGCCTCACCAATGTCAAATAGAGGGGAATGATCATGTTCCTCGATCTGCTGGCAATGCCCCATCTTATACAGCCCAAAATGCCATTAGCCTTTGTCAAGGCTGTATCCCCACTTTGAACTTTAGGGTACAAATGTAGGGGCCTGCATGAGGACTTCTAAGCTTAACTACCAGCTTAGTTCTGGTCCGCTGCCACCATTCCCTACCCTGGGAAGCTTTTAGAAACTCTCTCACCAATTCCCTGGTGAATACAGATCCAAACTCCTTGGATCTTAAACAAGGAGAAATTGACCCTTCCCCCCTCCTTCCTTTCACCAACTCCTGGTGAATACAGATCCAAACCCCCTTGGATCTTAAACAAGGAGAAATTGACCCTTCCCCCCTCCTTCCTTTCACCAACTCCTGGTGAATACAGATCCAAACCCCCTTGGATCTTAAACAAGGAGAAATTGACCCTTCCCCCCTCCTTCCTTTCACCAACTCCTGGTGAATACAGATCCAAACCCCCTTGGATCTTAAAACAAGGAGAAATTGACCCTTCCCCCCTCCTTCCTTTCACCAACTCCTGATGAATACAGATCCAAACCCCCTTGGATCTTAAAACAAGGAGAAATTGACCCTTCCCCCCTCCTTCCTTTCATCAACTCCTGGTGAATACAGATCCAAACCCCCTTGGATCTTAAAACAAGGAGAAATCAATCAGGTTCTTAAAAAGAAGGCTTTTAATTAAAGAAAAAGGTAAAAATCATCTCTGTAAAATCAGTATGGAAAGTAACTTCACAGGGTAATCAAACTTAAAGAGCTCAAAGGACCCCCCTCTGTCTTAGGTTCAAAGTATAGCAAACAAAGATAAACACTCTAGTAAAAGGTACATTTACAAGTTGAGAAAACAAAGTAAATCTAAGACGCCTTGCCTGGCTTTTACTTACAATTTTGAAAATAAGAGAGACTTGTTTAGAAAGATGGGGAGAACCTGGATTGATGTCTAGTCCCTCTCAGTCCCAAGAGCGAACAACCCCTTCAAACAAAGAGCACACACAAAAAACTTCCCCCCCCCCCCAAGATTTGAAAGTATCTTGTCCCCTTATTGGCCCTTTGGGTCAGGTGTCAGCCAAAGAAGAAGCCGAGCTTCTTAACCCTTTACAGGTAAAAGGATTTTGGAGTCTCTGGCCAGGAGGGATTTTAGTACTGTACACAGGAGAGCTGTTACCCTTCCCTTTATAGTTATGACAGCCTTCTTGGCAACAAGGGCACACTGTTGACTCATATCCAGCTTCTCGTCCACTGTAACCCCTAGGTCCTTTTCTGCAGAACTGCTTCCTAGCCATTCGGTCCCTAGTCTGTAACAGTGCATGGGATTCTTCCGTCCTAAGTGCAGGACTCTGCACTTGTCCTTGTTGAACCTCATCAGGTTTCTTTTGGCCCAATCCTCTAATTTGTCTAGGTCCCTCTGTATCCTATCCCTACCCTCCAGCGTATCTACCACTCCTCTCAGTTTAGTGTCATCTGCAAACTTGCTGAGAGTGCAGTCCACGCCATCCTCCAGATCATTAATGAAGATATTGAACAAAACCGGCCCCAGGACCGACCCCTGGGGCACTCCACTTGAAACCGGCTGCCAACTAGACATAGAGCCGTTGATCACTACCTGTTGAGCCCAACCATCTAGCCAGCTTTCTATCCACCTTATAGTCCACAAGAAATAGAAAACAAGTCTATGGAGAGAAGTGAATTTGTACAGGAAGGACAGGTTAGTGATAGGATTTTGAACGTCTTTAGCATCTGTCCTCTCAGGACCACTTCACACTGAGCAAACATCAGCTAATCTGCATGGCATGTCGATAAAGCAAGTAAGCATTATACTGTCACAGTGACAAGCGCTCTATAAACCACTGCCACAGTGACAAGCAAGGCAGAAACCAGGCAGTCATACAGACTCGGCTGTCCAAGTCCAGGGATGCTAAGGGCAAAAAGCACTTTGCAGGATCAGGGCCAAAGTGAGTTGTCCAGAGCCCCTGAGAAAGTCAGTGGTAGACTTAGGAACAGAAGCCAGGAGTCTTGGCTCACAGCCCACCGTTCTTGCTACTAGATAAATAAGAGGAAGCCCTTTTCACAGCGAGTTCAAACAGACAATGGACCCACTTGCCAAAGGAGGTTGTGGGAGCAAGGGAGTAATTAAAAATTGACACTGACTGCTGCTAGGGGGCAAGAAAAAAAAAAATTCCTTAATGACTTAATGGTTAATTTATCCCCCAAACCACAGTACATCACTTGTTGTTTATTTCCCCTAGTTTTGCTCCTAACCAGTTTTGCTTGGCAGACGTAGAACAGAGACAAGGGAATCTATTCATCTGGGCACAGCTAAGTAACCAATGAAATCAGAGTGGAACGGTGAACTTTTAGTTCACACCACAAATCCAAATTTCTGTGACTGATTAAAACCTCCGCAAAACAAAACAGAGCGTTGTTGCCGTTTGTGCAGTGAGACATCTGGCGGTCAGTGAAAGGAGTCAGGAGGCCTATTCTCAGAATAGATCTTGCTAGCAGAGAAAGATGGACGGACAGCAGGCTACCTATCGCCACCAGCACAGGGGCTCCTCTCTGCGATCACTTAGGCCTGGTCTACACTACGAGTTTAGGTCGACTTTAGCTGCGTTAAATCGACTTAAGCCTGGACACGTTTACACGACGAAGCCCTTTCTTTCGACTTAAAGGGCCCTTTAAACCGGTTTCTTTACACCACCTCGACGAGGGGATTAGCAATAAAATCGGCCTTAGGGGGGTTGGAATTGGGTTAGTGTGGACGGAATTCGACATTATTGGCCTCCGGGAGCTATCCCACAGTGCTTCATTGTGACCGCTCTGGACAGCACTCTCATCTCAGATGCACTGGCCAGGTAGACAGGAAAAGCCCCGCGAACGTTTGAATTTCATTTCCTGTTTGCTCAGCGTGGAGAGCACAGGTGACCATGCAGAGCTCATCAGCACAGGTAACCGTGATGGAGTCCCAGTCCCAGTCCCAGGATCGCAAAAGAGCTCCAGCCTGGACCGAACGGGAGGTACGGGATCTGCTCGCCATCTGGGGAGATGAAGCAGTGCTGGCCGAACTCCGAAACAGTAAAAGAAATGGCAAAACATTAGAAAAGATCTCCAAGGCCATGAAGGACAGAGGCCATAACAGGGACGCACAGCAGTGCCGCGTGAAAATTAAGGAGCTAAGGCAAGCCTACCACAAAGCCAGAGACGCAAACGGAAGGTCCGGGGCTGAGCCGCAAACATGCCGCTACTACGAGGAGCTGCATGCCATTCTAGGGGGTGCAGCCACCAGTAGCCCAAGCGTGTGCTATCAGTCCCTCTCTGGAGACAGGGAAGCGGGTTCGGCGGACGAGGAAGATGAGGATGGAGAGAACATCATAGATAGCTCACAGCAGCAAGGAAGCGGAGAAACCAGTTTCCCCAACAGCCAGGATATGTTTGTCACCCTGGACCTGGAACCAGTAACCCCCGAACTCACCCAAGACCCTGTGGGCACACAGGGGACCTCTGGTGAGTGTACCTTTGTAAATATTACACATGGTTTAAAAACAAGTGTGTTTAATGATTAATGATTAATTTGCCCTGGCAATCGCGGCCAGTACAGCTACTGGAAAAGTCTGTTAACGTGTATGGGGATGGAGCGGAAATCCTCCAGGGACATCTCCAGAAAGCTCTCCTTCATGTACTCCCAAAGCCTTTGCAAAAGGTTTCTGGGGAGGGCTGCCTTATCCCGTCCGCCATGGTAGGACACTTTACCACGCCAGGCCAGTAGCACGTAGTCTGGAATCATTGCATAACAAAGCATGGCAGCGTATGGTCCCGGTGTTTGCTGGCATGCAGACAACATCCATTCCTTATCGCTCTTTGTTATCCTCAGGAGAGTGATATCATTCACGGTCACCTGGTTGAAATGGGGCGATTTTATTAAGGGGACATTCAGAGGTGCCCCTTCCTGCTCTGTTGAACAGAAATATTCCCCGCTGTTAACCACGCGGTGGGGGGGAGGGGTGAAGTGACCATCCCAGAGAATTGGGTGTGTGGGGGAGGGGAGTTAGTTGGGTTTGTGCTGCATGTTAAACCTGAAACCACAGCCCCTCCTTCTACATTGCAAACCCATTTTAAATGGCCAACCCAACGGGTGCTTGGTATGGTTAATGAGAGCAGTACTGTTTTAAACCATCCCCACTTGTTAACAAGGTTAAAAAAGCCAAAAGACTGTGTCTTACCATGGCTGCCTGCAAGCTGAAATCTGTGGCCTGGCACTGCGTGAGTGATCTCTCACACCAAACCGGCAGGCCCTCAATATAAGAGGAAAAATGCGACCTTGTAACGAAAGCACATGTGCTGTGTGATGTGAACAGCAAAATCTAACGTGAAAGAGTGTACCCATTGTTCTCTAAAATGTATCTTTTTTAAACAACTCTCCCTTCTCCTCCACCAGCTGCAAATGTTTCACCTTCACAGAGGCTAGTGAATATTCGAAGAAGGAAGCGAAGGACGCGTGACGAAATGTTCACTGAACTACAGACTGCCTCCCACGCTGACAGAGCACAGCAGAATGCATGGAGGCAGTCAATGACTGATTTTAAAAAAGCCCAATATGAGCGAGAGGACAGGTGGCGGGCTGAAGAGGAGAAGGTGCGTGCTCAAGAGGAGAAGTTGCGTGCTGAAACGCGGGCTGAAGAGGAGAAGTGGCGTCAACTTGTACTCATAAAGCAAGAGTCGATGCTCCGGCTGCTGGAGCATCAAAGTGATATGCTCCTGCGTATGGTTGAGCTGTAGGAAAGGCAGCAGGAGCAGAGACCGCCGCTACAGCCCCTCTGTAACCAACAGCCCTCCTCCCCAAGTCCCATTGCCTCCTCACCCAGATGCCCAAGAACACGGTGGGGGGGCCTCCGGCCACCCAATCACTCCAGCCTAGATGATTTCCAGTGCAATAAGTTTTAAAGTTTTAAAGTTTTAAAGTGCAGTGTGTCCTTTTCCTTCCCTCCTCCCCCACCCATCCCGGGCTACCTTTGCAATTATCCCCCTAGTTGTGTGCTGCTTCCCTCCTCCCCCACCCATCCCGGGCGACCTTTGCAATTATCCCCCTAGTTGTGTGCTGAATTAATAAAGAATGCATGAATGTGAAGTAACAATGACTTTATTGCCTCTGCAAGTGGTGCTTGAAGAGGGGAGGGTAGGGGAGGGTGGGGTGCTTGGTTTACAGGGTAGTAGAGTTAACCGGGTGGGTGGGGGGGCTGCGATTTCATCAAGGAGAAACAAACAGAAGTTTCACACCGTAGCCTGGCCAGTCACAAAACTAGTTTTCAAAGCCTCTCTGATGCGCACCGCGCCCTGCTGTGCTGCTCTAACAGACCTGGTGTCTGGCTGCGCGTAATCAGCGGCCAGGCGATTTGCCTCTACCTCCCACCCCACCATAAATGTCTCCCCCTTACTTTCACAGAGATTGTGGAGCACACAGCAAGCAGAAATAACAATGGGGAGATTGGTTTGGCTGAGGTCTGAGTGAGTCAGTAACGATCGCCAGCGACCTTTTAAACGGCCAAATGCACATTCTACCACCATTCTGCACTTGCTCAGCCTGTAGTTGAACAGCTCCTGACTCCTGTCCAGGCTGCCTGTGTATGGCTTCATGAGCCATGGCATTAACGGGTAGGCTGGGTCCCCAAGGATCTCGATAGGCATTTCAACATCCCCAATGGTTATTTTCTGGTCCGGGAAGAAAGTCCCTTCCTCCAGCTTTCGAAACAGAAGAGAGTGCCTGAAGACGCGAGCATCATGTACCCTTCCCGGCCAGCCCACGTTGATGTCGGTGAAACGTCCCTTGTGATCCACCAGGGCTTGCAGCACCATTGAAAAGTACCCCTTGCGGTTTATGTACTCGGTGGCTTGGTGCGCCGGTGCCAAGATAGGGATATGGGTTCCGTCTATCGCCCCACCACAGTTTGGGAATCCCATTGCAGCAAAGCCATCCACTATGTCCTGCACGTTTCCCAGAGTCACTACCCTTGATATCACCAGGTCTCTCATTGCCCTGGCAACTTGGATCACAGCAGCCCCCACAGTAGATTTGCCCACTCCAAATTGATTCCCGACTGACCGGTAGCTGTCTGGCGTTGCAAGCTTCCACAGGGCTATCGCCACTCGCTTCTCAATTGTGAGGGCTGCTCTCATCCTGGTATTCTGGCGCTTCAGGGCAGGGGAAAGCAAGTCACAAAGTTCCATGAAAGTGCCCTTACGCATGCGAAAGTTTCGCAGCCACTGGGCATCATCCCAGACCTGCAACACGATGCGGTCCCACCAGTCTGTGCTTGTTTCCAGGACCCAGAATCGGCGTTCCACGGCATGAACCTGCCCCAGTAACACCATGATTTCCACATTGCTGGGGCCTGTGCCTTGTGAGAGGTCCATGTCAATTTCCTCATCACTATCGTCGCCGCACTGCAATCGCCTCCTCCTCCTCCTCAGCTGGTCCTGGTTTTGCTTTGGCATGTCCAGGCTCTGCATATACTCCAGGACAATGCGCGTGGTGTTCATAGTGCTCATAATTGCCGCGGTGATCTGAGCGGGATCCATGATCCCAGTGATAGCTATGGCGTCTGGTCTGAAAAAAGGCGCGAAACTAGTATCTAAAGACCAGGGGAAGAAGGAAGGGAGGGAGGGAGGGAGGGAGGGGCGAGTGACGACATGGCGTACAGGTACAGGGAATTAAAATCAAGAAAGGTGGCTGTGCATCAGGGAGAAATACAAACAACTGTCACACAGAATGCCCCCCCCCCCCCCGAGATTGAACTCCTAAGCCTGGGTTTAGCGGGCCGTTGATTTGACAGAGGGAGGGGGGAAGGAAATGAATACAGAACAAATCTATTTTTTACATTTTAAGACGACAGTGCAGCATGACTGATAGCCCTCGGCATTTTCTGGGTGCTTGGTAGCAATGTAACCCTACGTGTGCCAGCCACATCTCTGCCAGCACCCAGATCGCCCTCGGCCTTTTCTGGGTGCTTAGCAGACAATACTTGGCAGAAAATAGTATACTACGACTGGTAGCCATCATCGTCCAACGAGGACGGTTAAAGGCAGTAGCCAGAAGGATCGGTAAAGGCGCTCAGGCTACAATAATCTATGAGCATTTCCGGCAACCTGTAAATTTGTACGACGAGGACGGTTACCAGTCGTAATAAACCATCTACTGCCAAAAAGCAAGGGGCTGGTGCAATGCAGCCCTACGGCTGCCAGCCCCACAGCTACCAGCATCCCGATCGCCGATGAAGGCTACCACTCATGCTGCACCGTCTACTGCCAAAAGGCAGTAAGCTGCTGCTGCTGTGTAGCAATGCAGTCCCACGTCTGCCGGCACCCGGATGACATATGGTGACGGTGAGCTGAGCTGAGCGGGCTCCATGCTTGGCGTGGTATGTTGTCTGCACAGGTAACCCAGGTAAAAAGGCGCGAATCTATTGTCTGCCGTTGCTGTGACGGCGGGGGAGGTGCGTGACGCAATGTACCCAGAACCCCCCGCGGCACTGCTTTGCATCATTCGGGCATTGCGATCTCAACCCATAATTCCAATGGGCACCGGAGACTCCGGGAACTGTGGGATAGGTACCCATAGGCACCCATAGTGCAATGCGCCGGAAGTCGACGCTAGCCTCGGTACTGTGGACGCGGTCCGCCGACTTTATGCACTTAGAGCATTTTATGTGGGGACACACACAATCGGCTGCATAAAACCGGTTTCTATAAAACTGGCTTCTATAAATCCGACCTAATTTTGTAGTGTAGACAAGCCCTTAGAATCCTGCATCACTGAAATGAATGGGAAATAGTGCTGCAATGGAGCGTGGCACAAACATCTCCCAGGGCATCCCCATGACAGTGCCTTGTATGGTGTATTCTGAATTCAGGAGACAGCAGCAAGAAGCGACAGATATTGGATGGGCTGGGGATCTGATTGGCCAGGAGCATCACCTGTTCTGCTTTCTAGAGTGGTAAAGAGTGAGGGATCGTATAACTGAAGGGAAGCTCTTTGTTTTGGAAATGAGGGCAGGAGGGATGGGAAGCATGAGGGCCACAATATGCTTTCACAACCCTACCACAGCTGATTTGTGCAGCCTAGGGTGACCAGACAGCAAGTGTAAAAAATCGGGACGGGGGAGGGGGGTTAATAGGAGCCTATATAAGAAAAAGCCCCCAAAATTGGGACTGTCCCTATAAAATCGGGACATCTGGTCACCCTAGTGTAGCCTCACTAATAGCCTCAGAGGAAGCCATCCATTCCATCCTCATAGCCAGTATGGATGGTGATGACCAATGCAATGCTTTTCGATAGCACCTCCTCTCTGAGGATAGCAGAGGGTTTTACAAAGGTGGTTAAATAGCCTCATTTCACAATGGGGACATGGGCACATATGTCTACACAGTGTTCTGGAGCAAGCAGAAGCAAGCCTCTCAGCTTGGGTCGACAGACTCGGGCTAGTGGGACTTGTGCCAGGGCTCTAAAAATAGCGGCAGAGCTATGAAGTTGCAGTTGAGGCTCTGAAGCGTAGGGAAGGGGGTGGGCTTCAGAGCCCGAGCTTCAACTTCAAAGTGCTGCCCTAGACAGCTATTTTTAGAGAGCTAGCACAAGGAAGAGGAAGACCAAGGACAGGGTAGGCCTCTTACTCGTGTGTGTGTGTGGGGGGGAGAACACAACATTAACAGAAAATGTGGAAATGGCGGAAGTGCTAAATGACTTTTTTTTGTTTCAGTTTTCACCACAAAGTTTAGTAGCATTTGGACATCTAACACAGTGAATGCTAGTGAAAAGGAGGTAGGATCAGAGGTAAAACAGGGAAAGAACAAGGTAAAAATTACTTAGACAAGTTAGATGTTTTCAAGGCATCGGGGCCTGATGAAATACAGCCTAGAATCAGTCCATAGGAAGGACCGGGGCAACTGCCCTGGGCCCTGCGCTTTGGGGGCCCCCGTGCTTTGGGACGCGGGGTCCAGGGTGGCCTGGAAGGTTAGCAGGGGGCCTGGCGCCCAGGGCTGGCTCTAGGTTTTTTGCCACCCCAAGCAAAAAAAATTTTGCCCGCCCCCCGTCCCAGCCCTGGGCTCCTCGCCGCACCCCCCTGCTGCCCCAGTCCTGGTCTCTCTCCCCCCACCCACACCCCCTGCCACCCCAGCTCTGGGCTCTCTCATTCCCCCCACCACCATTGCCCCCGCCCCCGACACCTCCTGCCGCCCCAGCCCTGGGCTCTCTTCCCCTCCCCCCCCACCTGCACCCTCCTTCCGCCACAGCCCTGGGTCACTGGTAACTCGCTCCCACGGCAGGTCATTCAGCAGGAATTTTAGATGTGCACAGAACACAGACAGGATTGGTTCCCATATGGTTACAGAACTGCAGTAAAGTGGAACAATTTTCAGCTTGTGTGATTGGAGGATATCTGGATGCATATTATAAGGCTGTCCTACATAAATGAGGAAAAGTTGAGGTGCCTTTATTATTCTTTTGTTCCACTCTTTCTTTCTATGGGGAATTTGCCAATGCAATATCACGGTCTTCCTTTTAAACAAACAAACAAACAAAAAAAGGCAATGGCTGTTGACAATAGCAATTCCAGTCCTAATAACCACTGGGAAGCATTTCTTGCTCAATTTTATCCTACTTTTTTACTGCAAGTTACAGTGGATCAGTATATTTGATTTGGGAGAAATGAAGTAACAGCTGCCCAATCTGAGCTTGAGCACTCCTGAATTTTGAGGTGTTCAAATCTGGAAGGCAGGTGCTGGGGGGGCGAAGGGGGCTGTGGCTCCGCGGGGGAGCACAGCAGCATGTATGCAGCAGTGTTTCTGGCACTGCGCGAAGCCAGACACGCTGGTCTGAGTGGCACGGTAAGGGGGTTGGGGGGTTGGATGGGGCGGAGGTTTGGGGGGGCAGTCAGGGGACAGGCAGTGTTTGGATAGGCATGGGAGTGCCGGGGGTTTGTCAGGGGACAGGTAGGGGGTGGGGTCCTATGGGGGAAGTTGGGAGGGTCTCAGGAGGGGGCAGTTGGGGACAAGGAGAAGAGAGACTTAGATAGAGGGTGGGGTCCCGGGAGGGGGCAATCAGGGGACAAGGACCAGTGGGGCTTAGATAGGGGGTGGGATCCTGGGGGGCAGTTAGGGGCAAGGGGTCCCAGGAGGGGGTGATCAGGGAGCAGGGGGGTTGGATGGGTTGGGGTTTCTGTGGGGGGCAGTCGGAGGGAGTGGATGGTGGCAGGGTGGGGCTACCCTCCCTCCCTGTGGAGTGTCCTATTTTTTGAATGTTAAAATATGGTATCCCTGGAATTAGGTGTCTAAGCCAGGTCAGCCTGTTCTTGCGGAAAGCCAGGGTACTCCCAGGATAGCCAACAGCCCACTGGTCAGGACACTCAGGATGTAATACACAAAAGTTCAGATCCCTGCTCTGTCTGATTTGGAGTGGGGACTTGAACCCACAGCCCAGGCGAGTGCTCCAGCTGTGTGAATGGACACACAGGAAGAAAGTCTTAACCAAAACAGAATGGACAATTCCTCTAGAAGGGCAGTGAAGTGGCTTTAGTCCATATAAAGGTACAATCTTTCAGCTACATCTGTCTCCTACTCTGTATAGACAGCGCCTTGCACAAGAAGGCCCTGGGTGCTACTATAATGCATATGATAATAAGTCAAAAGTTAATTAGCCATCTTATTGTATTTTGGGTACAACCTAAGCTGAAGTGACATGCTCCTCAAACTACAGCCAAAAAAAGTAAACAGAAATAAGTGAGCAGTAAAGTTACATGAAAGATTAACGTCCACCTTTGCAGGCCAGTTAGGCAATGCAATCTCAGCTCTCTTCCCTATCTCCCCATCTGATGTATGTTTGTTCATTTACATCAGGGCATCTCATTTAATGAAAAAGGATTGCTTCTGATAAAAGAAGCCCTACGATTATGTAATTGCCCTTGTAAGGAGGTAGGGAGGAAAGTTTTAGCAATATCATTGGATCTTATGCAAGATTGCGCAGTAGAAACTCTGGCAGGAGACGTGAATCTCCCTTTCCATTTGGGCAGCAATTGATGCCTTAATCCTTTAAGACATTTATGAAACATTGGATTAAGCCAGGATCAGTGCACTATCATCTGTAAGAAAGTTACTCCAATTGGATTGCATTGGCCAGCCTCAGAACTTTTCAAGGCAGATTTAATATTTAGGTTTGTTTCCCCACCACAGTGATGGTGGATACTGATTTATTAAAAGCCTTTGATTAATCATGAGAGCTGAGTTTGTAGTAATCAATCAGTGGGAAGGCAGGGTTATACTTCTATCATTAACATGCCAAATTATGTTACTGATCAATGATCTGCATGTGTTTTCTTGGGTGAAAGGATTTAAATAGGGCAAATTTACACAGTACCAAGGGACGGCTATCTTGTCCTCCCTTAAAAGTTGAGAAATTAATGTTACAGGGTTAAAGTTCTTACTAAGTGTTGGGGCAGCAAACTCAAAGCCAAATTAGAACCAGAATGTGACTATCTCTAGCACGTAAGGAATTGCTGCTATTTCCCACATAATCCCAAACACAAACTGTATTTTGCACGTGTATTTTGTACAGGCTTAACTTCTTTACTGTCTCACAGAGATAGAGAAGGCTGTTGTCCAAGTTTAGGAAAATCCTACGGCTGTTTCCTTTCCCCCCTTCAACAAGAAACAAAACACAGCAGCCCTGCTAGAACTGTCATTTAAGTTTGCATAAGGGAGGTCTTGCTATGAAAGAGCTTGGTTTAAACTCTGTAGCACTTACTCCCTCAATTTTTCAAAGTAGTTTCCTTGTAATTTTTAGTTACGTCTAATGTTGTCACTGACCAACGTGCACTCTCTCTGGTGGCCATCTTTAAATTACCTTAGAGATTAAGTCTATTGATCCTACTGATTGAAGTGCCTGGGCCAGCATGTCTATTGCCCTGCACTTGGTGTAGTTATTTACACTGTACACAGTGGGTTTAAAATGCTACCATACTGAAGCAGTACCATTAGACATCCACATCACACTCACTTTACACAGGTGTAACTGATTATTCAAGGTGCAGGGCACTGGCGAATCAATCTGAGACTTTATATTTCAAGGGAACAGAGCTTGAATCTCACTAGGATTGTGTTTTTCTAATTAAAACTTCTTGTCTTCTTACTCCTCTCAGCCCCAAACTGTTCAGTGTATTTTCAGCCCTGCACTAGCTCGGTCATCCAAAAATATTCACAACAGAGAAATGTTTGCTTTTTTTTTGGGTTAAATTGGGAAGCTATGCTAGTCCATAGCATGCTGTTTTTTTTTGTTTTTAAAAAGACCTTTAATGCAGTGGCCCTCAACCTTTTCCATACCTTTGGATCAGGGTATAATAGAAAATAGGTTCAGGTCCTCCATCTCCTAAGTTTGGGGACTACCAACTAGTTATAAAAAGGAAGGTTTTTGCAGTTCCTTGAAAGCTAGTTAATAATCCCAGATTAAGAACTCTAGTTCTAGACAAGTGAAGGATTATGCTTTGATGGGCATGTAGTATGTGACATACACACAATCTGCAGCACCCAGAAGACAACGCCCTCTTCATTACATCTGAAAAATAGTATTTTGTATCTAAAGATTATTAAGGGTGCTTTGCAGCCTGATCAAACCCACTTCAGCAGCTATCACTACACATCTGTACATGCACCCACATATCATCCTCTGCACTTATCCTTCATCTTTCATCTAATACTTGCAGAACACAGTATCAAATAATGAATTTCCTCCCCAACATCTCGGTGAGGTAGCAAGCTATTATTCACCCCCATTTTACAGGAAGGAAAATGGAGGGGCAACACATAAGTGAGTAGAGCTGGGAAGATAGCAAGAATCAGGAATTCAAAGTTCTGCTAAACTAATCTCAAGGTGAAATACCTCTCCATTAGGATACAGCCATTTCTTCTACCCTGCCTATCTCTATTGCTAATGCACTTGTCTGTGTGGTCTCTACCGTGCTCATGTCTCTGACTGGATTCTTTGCAAAGGGCAAACATTGGAAAGAACTGGAAACACATTCACA
Source organism: Emys orbicularis (assembly GCF_028017835.1). NCBI lineage: Eukaryota > Metazoa > Chordata > Testudines > Emydidae > Emys > Emys orbicularis. Next base: position 9,498,518 of record NC_088684.1, on the reverse strand, counting down.
TACGTCTATGTGAGATTTCCAGGACAAAGCACATCTTGGAGGATTTCCTTGTATTTTTACTAAAAGGAATGAGAATGGTCATGCTCACTCCGCATCTAGGATCCCCAGTCTGGACAGCATCCTGTTCTGGGGAAAAATACAAGGCCTTAACTCCTCATTTTCCCTACATTAGTTCCCAAGACAATAGTTTCCTTCCCTGTGGGGGAAAAAAGATCAGCAGTGTCCCCCAAAACAGGCCAGCAGAATCCAACAGCAGGAAGAATTTTCTTACCCCACTGCAAAGGTTTAACTTGGAATTTCTTGGATGATCCGCAAGGGCGGTATCCTCCATTTATAGATTCAGCCTACAGGATTTCCTGTAGAAACCAGGCCACCTGAAGAGCCTGTGTTGAAAGTTAGACAGTTGGAGCATGCTCACCGAGAGCTGTGGGTGGGGAGAGCGCTGACTAAGTAACACCAAGGGTATTGAGATGAGCGTGATTTGTGGGATGGAGGGATAAGGTGAAAGTGGGGGGGATCTTTAAAGGGGAAAATCTCTCCAAAAGAAAATGGTGTGGTTTTATCCATTGCTGCTTTGTACAATAGTGTGTCTGTGCATATAAAGGTTATGAAGCTGTAACAAGCTCGCAAGTGAGTGCTGCTGCCTGCTAATGGTTTAGCCCAGACTCAAGCTATGGGACAGGTGCTAGGTAAAGGGGACAGTGGCCTATATTTTAGAAGCCTGATCCTTCATCTTCATTCACAAAGGAGACAGATTTTAAAGCGGAACAGATTTCACAGCCAGAAGGGACTACTGTGATCATTTAGTTTGACCACCTGTAGAACACAGGCCATAGAATGCCCCCCAAATCATGCCTAAAACAGATCTTTTAGAAAAACAATCTGGATTTAAAAATTGTCAGTGATGGAGAATCTATCATGACCCTTGGTAAGTTCTTCCAGTGTTTAATTGCTCTCATTATTAATTTATGTCTTATTTCCAGTCTGAATTGGTCTAGCCTCAGCTTCCAGCCACTGGATCAGGTTATATCTTTCTCTGATCGACTGAAGAGCCAATTGTTGTCCATATAGGTACTTATAGATGTAACCCTTCTGCCAGGTGGAGCAAGCAGCAAGAAGGGCGGGGCTCAGTATCTAGGGGTTCCTTTTCAACAACACAAACACAAACCGGCTCAATCCCCCACCCAGTGATCTGGGACAATTACACACCACCCCCTGGGCGCCTCTCAGAGGCAATACTTCCCCTCTCGCAAGCACAGAGTCTGAATGGAGCAAAAAACTTTTAATAAAAGGAGGAAAATAACGCAGCATTAATTTGGGGAAACACTGCAAACAGGGTTTATAATCATAAACCATGATCAAAAGACCCACCACCAAGTAAGTTGGGCAGTGTCCTTTTCCCCTTAAATCCAGCAACCCAAAAGTCCCTTTAATGTGCCCATCCCTTCTCTGTACCCCACTCACAGTTGCTGTCCTTGAACAGTGCAGACTCAGAGTTCAGAGGTGCAGCCGCAGAATTCACCTCCCACCCTGTGTGGATGGAGGGGAGGGGGTGGTAAGGAGGCACCTTACTCGCTCCGCTGCTCAGGCACTCACTCACCACCCCTCTCTGCAGGGCTCTGCTCTGGCAGTCTCCACCAGCCACCCTTCTGGCCACACCTCTCCACCAGCCACCCCACTGGCCGCTTGCTGCATCTCTCCACCAGCCATGCCAAGATATCTTCAGAGCCCCCCACTTAACACAGCTCTCAGTGATTTCAGTTGTTAGTGGGGGAGCCTCACTGCAGGTGCACACTGGGCAGTCTCTTGCATCAGAGACACTATCCCAAAGCAGGTCAAATACTTAGACCTAGGTATCAGTGATTTTAGCTCTGCAGTGTGTAACAAGGCTCTTGGTTAAGTCTAAATTAGACGCATTAGTACACAGTAGAGAGCAGAAGGGTCAAGTGGTGTCTGGGGTCCTTAGGCAAGATCCACACCGCCAGGTACAAACACCCATCCCCACCCTCTCTCAACTTCCTGGGCTTTGGAACCCATGTCCCCTGCCTGGTGAGTGTCACTTAGTTGAGGGTGAGTCCTCAATCAGGAAATGCCAAGTACAGTTCTGCTGCCCTTGGTTCACACAACAAGGATAACAACCCTTTATTACACCTGCCCCAATAACAAGGAGACTGGGGATTCCACACCAGCCAAAAGTGACCATTTGGGCAAGCAATCCCATCATGCTGAGCACCTAGGCAGGGTGGGTGTGCCCATGCAAACAAGATCAGCTCCTGAAGTACTTTTCCACAGCTCACCACTAGATGTCAGGTGAGAGCTCATTCAGTCTCTGCTTACATAGACTGCAGTCAAGTCTAGAAGTCTAAATACTAAGATGGGTGAACTTAAGTGCCTTGTATTAAATGAGGCTAGTGATACAATAGGGGTCTCAGAAAATTGGTGAAATTATGATAATCAATGGGATATGGTAATACCAGGATATAAAATATATAGGAATGACATAGTAGGTTGTGCTGTGGGTGGGGTGGCACTGTATGTCAAAGAATCATAGAATATCAGGGTTGGAAGGGACCTCAGGAGGTCATCTAGTCCAACCCCCTGCTCAAAGCAGGACCAATTCCCAACTAAATCATCCCAGCCAGGGCTTTGTCAAGCCGGGCCTTAAAAACCTCCAAGGAAGGAGACTCCACCACCTCCCTAGGTAACGCATTCCAGTGCTTCACCACCCTCCTAGTGAAATAGTGTTTCCTAATATCCAACCTAGACCTCCCCCACTGCAACTTGAGACTATTGCTCCTTGTTCTGTCATCTGCCACCATTGAGAACAGCCGAGTTCCATCCTCTTTGGAACCCCCCTTCAGGTAGTTGTAGGCTGCTATCAATTCCCCCCTCATTCTTCTCTTCTGCAGACTAAACAATCCCAGTTCCCTCAGCCTCTCCTCATAAGTCATGCACTCCAGACCCCTAATCATTTTTGTTGCCCTCCGCTGGACTCTTTCCAATTTTTCCACATCCTTCTTGTAGTGTGGGGCCCAAAACTGGACACAGTACTCCAGATGAGGCCTCACCAATGTCGAATAAAGGGGAACGATCACGTCCCTCGATCTGCTGGCAATGCCCCTAAAGAAAGCATAGGATCAAATATAGTAAAAATCTTAAATGAATCAAAGAGTACCATACAATCTCTATGGATAGCAATTCCATGCTTGATTAATAAGAACACAGCAATAGGAATATACTAACGACCACCTGACCAGGATGGTGACAATGACTGAAATGCTCAGGGAGATTAGAGAGGCTACAAAAATAGGAATGTCAATAATAATGGGGGATTTCAACTATTCCCATATTGACTGGGTACAGGTCACCTCAGGACAGGATGCAGAGATAAAATTTTGCGACACCATTAATGACTGCTTCTTGAGGCAGCTACTCCTAGAACCCACAAGGGGAGAGGCAATTCTTGACTTAGTCACAAGGGACCAGTGGATTTATGGCTTATTACAACAATCTGTAACCCACTAACCCTCCTTTTTGTCCTATGACTACAGGGGTGTTAATGGGCTGCTTGGTCTTGAACTGTCCCTTGCAATATGTGCTAGCTACTTATGCTAACTATCTGTTTGATCTTGTATTTAGCTGTGACCCTCTGAATACAATTCCCAGACCTGAAGAAAAGCTCTGTGTAGCTCAAAAGGTTGCCTCTCTCACCCACAGAAGTTGGTCTAATAAAAGATATCACACCCACCTTGTCTCTCTAATATCCTGGGATGACCATGACTACAACAACACTGCATACATGAATAGGGAAGTTTTATTTACCCTTTCCCATAACACAAGAACCAGGGTCACCCAATGAAATTAATAGGCAGCAGGTTTAAAACAAACATAAGGAAGTACTTCTTCACACAATGCACAACCTGTGGAACTTGTTGCCAGGGGATGTTGTGAAGGCCAAAAGTATAACTCGGTTCAAAAGAATTAGATAAGTTCATGGAGGATAGGTTCATCAATAGCCATTAGCCAAGATGATCAGGGACGCATACCCATGCTCTGTCCCTAAACCTCTGGCTGTCAGAAGCTGGGACTGAACAAGAGATGGATCACTCAATAATTGCCCTGTTCTGTTCATTCCCTCTGAGGCACCTTGCACTGGTCACTGTTGGAACACAGAATACTGGGCTAGATGGACCAATGGTTTGACCCAGTATGGCCATTCTTATGTTCCGAAGTCACCTCTTAACCTTTTCTGTGTTAAGCTAAAGACATCGAGCTCTTTGAGTCTATGACTATAAAGGCATGGTTTTTTAATCTTTAATCGCTGTTCTTATCTGAACCTCTCCAATTTATCAACATCTTTCCTGAATTGTGGACATCAGAACTGGACACAGTAATCCAGCAGTAGTCTCACCAGTGCTAAATACAGATGTAAAATAACCTCTACTCCTATTCGAGATTCTCCTGTTTATGCATCCAAGGACCGCATTAGCCCTTTTGACCACACTGTCACACTGGGAGTTCAGGTTCCGCTGATTATCCACCACAATCCCAAGTTCTTTTTCAGAATCACTGCTTCCCAGCAGAGAGTCCCCAATTTTGTAAATATGGCCTACATTCTTTGTTCCTAGATGTATACATTTAGCCACATTAAAATGCATATTGTTTGGTGGTGTCCAGTTTACCGAGTGATCCAGATCGCTCTGTATTAGTGACTTGTCCTCTTCATTATTTACCACTCCCCCAATTTGGGCGTCATCTGCAAACTTTATTGGTGATGATTTTGTTTTCTTCGGGTCATTGATAAAAATGTGAAGTAGCAAAGGGCCTAGAACTGATCCCTGCAGGACCCAACTAAAAACACACCCACAGAGCGCTAGGAGGAAGGACAGCCGCCAGTGTGGTTCCATCCATCGTTAGGAGCTCAGAATTCACGGTGTCAAACCAGTTAAAGGAAGACAGCCATTGTGCCACCCTATACCATTGACTGGCAGGGGTGAAATGCTGTGAGCTGGCTTGATTATTTAAAAAAAAAAAAGAAGAAACAAACTTAATGTGTAGACACAAACCATGTTTAGAACCAGCCAGGCCGATAACTGGCTATCAAGTTGGATAGAAATTGTAGTATGGAGAGGGCCCAAAGAGAACACTAAGGTTACAGGTCTGGTGTGTTGGGTGCATGCATTCTCCCTCCTTGTATAGGATTCAGATGTTGCCTGGCTCTGACCCGCCAGATATGCTAAGCTTTTCACCTGAAAGGCCTCTTCCGGCTTGTCTGGGCTTGCTGGTTAGAGCTAAGCCTTTAAACAATCTGGTATTTCAAACAAAGTGCCAAAGTAGGAGGTGTGAGGAGGGGCAATCCGCGTTAAACACATCACTGTCAATGGAACACAACATAAAACTCTCCATTAAAGTTCCCAAAAACTTTGGGAACCACTTGTTAGATTTGGTGGCTTTGACACATGGTCAGTATAACAAAGTGGCAGATGTGACATTCAGCGTTGCTATTAGCTGTTCTTACATTATTTATGGATAGTAGGCAGGTAGGATGTTGCTGTTCTATCTACCACCACTGCCTAGAGATCCTGCAGTGCTTTATAGACTTCACTGGGGTCTCACCCCCTCAGCACTGAAATGCACAAACAACAGCTTCCCTCTTCCCATGCACCAAGTGCAATCCCTCCTCAAACCCAATTCTCCCAGGCCTGGGGCATTGGAGAGAGAGCATTGGGCCTTCAGGCAGGAGCATGAGGGTAGAGAGTGAGCAAATGTGCTCTGGGTTCTCTTCCCAGCTGTACCTTTCACCTTGGGAAAGTGACAATCTTGGAGGGTCAGTTCCCCATTTGTAACAGAAGGAGAACAATTCCTTTCTCTCATCCTTATTGTATTTTATCACTTTAGACTGTACCCTGTTGAGGGCAGGGATTGTCTTTTACTGTGTGTTTGTGCAGCACCTAGCGCAGCACACCCAGATCTCAGCTGGAGCCTCTAACTGTTGCCGCAATACCAATAATGGAAATACTCAATGTCCCTCTTAGAATTAAGAAGCTGGCTTTCAAATGCTCCCTGTGTTTTTGCAGAGTTGCCTTTTATGCCATAACAGCGGTGCCCGATGAACGTGAAGGAGGAAAAAACCCAGTGTAAGTAACTAAACAGGGATCTTCGAATAATAGTGTCAGACCCCACACATCTACTCTGCCCTTTGCTAGGTACCGAGCAAGATGGCTTGCTAGATTACCCACAAAATATCTGTTGGTGCCTGCAGCTGCTTAGATGAATGGGGCATTTCAGTGCATGTCTTCTCCGAAGCAGCTTTCATTAGTAGAACGTACACCCCAGCCCTGAGAAATGAAAACATTTTGAGCTAGTGGGCTCAATTTCTCCCTGAGAAGAATCGGATCCACTTAATAGCACAAGATGTTAATCCAGATTCGCACAGCATGAGGGCAGCTGGCTTTGCAGCAGCAGAACACAGCTTACTTTCACATAGAGCCTTTTGGGGAGACTTTCACCAAACAGAGGTGTTGTGGAGAAGGAAACTTCCTGTGGAAAAAATCAGACTGCTTCTCCCGTTCTAATGAAATCCCACAGCTGCAGGAACAGGATGGCTCAGGGGACTTTTAAGTATGTGAGAAAACCTTGCAACTGTTGATCATCAAAATTCAGCCCAGGTCGGTAAAAGTGGTTACCATCAGGAGACCAAAGGGGAACCCACGGGAGAGGAGTGTGGACTTTATTTGGTTCCTAGCTGACAAATGCTGCATTGCAGTTAGCATGAGCTGGGGCCCTTGTGCACACTTTCAGCTGAGAGGCCAAGCCATGAGTAGGCAATTGAAAGCCAGTTCAGCTATAGTATTGTCCTGGCTTCCAAGTGTAAGCGGGGGAATGGTCCCGCTATTGTGGGGAACTTTCCTGGTTTCTGCACTACCCCGGTGAAGTGGGCTAACGAAAGGATCCGAGTCCTCGCTCCCACTTCCTTTACTCAGAGGCCTCCCTGCCCTTGAGGACTCCCCTTCCACTCTCCTGTCTGGCAGAGTCCTCGTAAACCCCGACAAGGCTGGGCCCAGGATTCCTGGGGGGCTTGACCCCCAACCCTGCTGTGGTCACCTAGGACAGGGGCTAGGGTGTCCCCACTCCGGGGTACTCTCTTTGCACTGGGCACCTCCCTGACCCACTGATCATTTTATACAATTTAAAGCAAATACAAGTTATTTAATTAACAATTACTTTTAAAAAAGAATAAGGAAAAATGGAAAAGGTTAAAGGAAACACATCACCCTGCTCTGAGGCAGGGAATATCACAAGCAGTGTCTCTGGAACGTCAGGGCAGTTCACAGTCTGTTCCTTGTAGGTCCCAGGCCTCCTTCTCAGGCCCTGGCTGTGCTGCAGAGACGCTGTGGGTTGGACACTTGCTCTGGCGGTGGCCACACGCTCTCAGGCTCTAGGTGGCAGGACCCTTCTTCCCAGCGTCGCCCCCGCCCTGTCAGGGTTACGATCCCCCTCCAAGTCTGGCCTGCAAGGCCTCTTGGCTGAGGTATCTCCCTGCGCTGGGCCCACTGCCAGGGTCCCCCTCACTCTCCCCAGCTGCTCACCGCACCCAGCTCCGGACTGCTCCAGCCCCAGCTCCAGCTCCACTCTGCCTCAGCACGGCTGCTGCTGCTGCTCTGCCTCCAGCTCCCTGGGCTGCTTCTCTGGCCCCTCTGGCTCTGGTTGCTGCAGCTCTCCTCCCAGGGCAGGTCTGCTCTGCAGGCTGCTTCTGTAACTCTGCTTTGGGGCTGCAGCTCTGCTCCCAGCAACTTAGCTCAGGCCCCTGCTCTCTCCTGGCTGTGCTCTGGCTTTGGGGCTGCAGCTCTGCTCCCAGCAACTTAGCTCAGGCCCCTCTCTGTCCTGGCTGTGCTCTGGCTTTGGGGCTGCAGCTCTGCTCCCAGCTCAGGATCTGCTCTCCCTGGGCTTTGTCTCTGGCTCTGTGGCTGCGGCTCTGCTCCCAGCACAGGATCTGCTCTCCCTGGGCTGCGTCTCTGGCTCTGTGGCTGTGCCTCTGGCCCCTCTGGATCTGGCACGGTTCTGCTCTCCAGCTCAGTTTGGGCCCCTGCTTTCTCCTTAGCTCGGCCCCACTCAGTCTGACCCAGGCAATTCCAGCTCACACGGAGGACGGGACCTCCCTCGCCTCCTGACCCTCTGATTAGCCTGCCCGCCCTGTCAATCAGGCTGATCTGGAGCATTGGCCTCTCCCCATTGTTCCTGGGGACTGTCAGTCTCAGGCTCCTGATTTGCCATCGACCCTTCCCCTTTTAGTGCTGGGAGCTAGCCAATCAAAACACCCCCACTGAATGTTAGTAAGGGGGCAACAGTCCCCTTACACAAGCAGGGCCGGCTCTAAATTTTTAGCCGCCCCAGGCAAAAAAGAAAAGCACCGCCCCAACGTACCCCCCCCCACAAGCGACGCACAGCCAAACCTGCCCCCACCAGCGCCGCCGAAATCCCCCCCCAGCACCACGCCGCCCGAAGCCCCGCCCCTGAGCGCCGTGCCGCGCCCCCACCTCCCCAGCGCCGCACCGCCCAAAGCCCCGCCCCCTCCAAGCGCCGCGCCCCCGCCCCCCTCCGAGCGCCGCGCCGAGCCCCTGCCCCCCCTCCGAGCACCATGCCAAGCCTCCACCCCCCCAGTGCCACGCCAAGCCCCCGCCCCTCCGAGCGCCGCCCGAAGCCCCCGCCCCCTCCAAGCGCTGCGCCGCGCCCCCGCCCCCCCGAGCGACGCGCCAAGCCCCTGCTCCCCCTCCGAGCACCGTGCCAAGCCCCTGCCCCCCCTCCGAGCACCGTGCCAAGCCCCCGTCCCCCCAGCGCTGCGCCAAGCCCCCGCCCCTCCGAGCGCCGTGCTGCCTGAAGCCCCACCCCCCGAGCGCCGCGCAAGCCCCCGCTCCCCCAGCGCCGCCCGAAGCCCCCACCCCCTCCAAGCGCTGCACCGCCCGAAGCCCCTGCCCCCCTCCGAGCGCCGCGCCCCCGCCCCCCTCCCAGCACCATGCCAAGCCCCCGCCCCTCTGAGCGCCGCGCTGCCTGAAGCTCCACCCCCGTGCGCCGCGCAAGCCCCCGCCCCCCCAGCGCCGCGCCGCCCGAAGCCCCCGACCCCTCCGAGCGCCGCACCGTGCCAAGCCCCCGCCCTCCCGAGCGCCCCGCCAAGCCCTCGCCCCCCCGAGCGCCCCGCCGCCGAACCTAAATAAATAAATAAATAAATAAATAAAAATTCTAGCGCCGCCCCGCTCCAAGGTGCCGCCCCAAGTACGTGCTTGGTCGGCTGGTGCCTGGAGCCGGCCCTGCTTCCAAGACAGGCTGAGGGGATTGCCTGGATGTGGCATGGGGTGAGATCACACTGTCTGTGTTGTGCAGAAGAAAGGACATTAGTTCGTCTGGTATTTTACGCCAGCACTAAATTCATTAACCTCCACAACATCAAGCCCTGAAGCTTGTATCCAATGTAAAAGCTAATTTCCTGCTCTCTGGGGTTCAGAGAGGAGAAGCGCCTCAGAATACTATCTGCTTTGAAGCCACACAACTGTTCTTGGATTTGATCTTGTAGCTTTTTCAGCAGACCAGACGCAACGTGATACAATTTGCTAGCAACAAACTCATCCCCACCATGCTAAGGATTGTAGCCCACGAGACCAGGCAGGGAATTGTCACAGAACTAGAAAAGAATGACAGATTGATTCTTGTCTCTCAGAATTAGTTCAGCCCGGCTGGGATATGAACATGGTTGCAGGGAGTGAGCGCTGACTACAGCAGTGTAAACAACGGCTAATGATAAATGGCGAAGTGCTATGCTGGTGGGAGGAGTCTAGTGGATCACTGCAGGGACCAGAGGCAGGTCAGATCAGCAAGGGGACTTTTAGTCTGCATTCAATCCAAGGTTGCAGCAACAATCTGTTCCATCTCACGCAGATCGTGTGCAGGCTGTCCATGTGACCTTTGCTGGGCAGAATGTAGGGACCCTTCTTTGAGTGGTTACATACCCCAGCGCACACTGATGGGACTGGACTGGTACCTAGCTGTCTGCAGAGCTGCTTAAATTTTTCCTAGATTCCAAGGCCACAAGGCACCATCATCATAATCTAGTCTGATCTCCTGTGTACCACAGGCCAGAGAGCTTCCCCACAATAATTCCTACAGAAGATCTTTTAGAAAAAAAAAAATCCACTCTTGATTTAAAAAAAAAAAAAAAGTATCGATGGAGAATCCACCATGACCCATGGTAAATAGCTGCAATGGTTAATTGCTCTTACCATTAAAGATTTATGCCTATTTCCAGTCCACTGCTGACTGGGCCGTTGACTGTCTGGTTGGCAGTGCCGCGCATTGGGGCTGGCAGGCTGCCTGCTAGCCTCCGTGTCGCACAGCTCCCAGGAAGCAGCCGGCATGTCCCCCCTCCGGCTCCTACGCGTAGGGGCAGCCAGGGGCTCCGCACACTGCCCCCTGCCCCAAGCGCCGCCCCCCCCCCCACAGCTCCCATTGGCTGGGAACCACTGCCAATGGGAGCTGCAGGGATGGCACCTGTGAACAGGGCAGTGTGCAGAGTCGCCTGGCTGCACCTCCACATAGGAGCCGGAGAGGGGCTATGCTGCTGGTTTTGGGAGCTGCTTGAGGTAAGTGCCACCTGGAGCCTGCACCCCTCCCAGGCCCCAATCCCCTGCCCCATCCCCAATCTCCCTCCTGCCCTCCAAACCCCTTAGTCCCAGCCCAGAGCCCCCTCCTGCACCCCAAACCGCTCATCTGCAGCCTCACCCAGAGTCTGCACCCACAGCCAGAGCCCTCCCACACCCCAACCCTCCAACCCCTCAGCCCCAGCCCAGTGCCCCCTCCCTCACCCTGAACCCCTCATTTCAGGCCCCAAATCCCTCATCCTTTGCCCCAACTCAGAGCCCACACCCCCAGCCCAGAGCCCGTGCCTCCTCCCACACCCCAACCCCCTGCCTCAGCCTGGAGCCCCCTTCCGCACTCTGAAGTCCTCACTTCTGGCCCCACCTCAGAGTCCGCACCCCAGCCCCCGAGCCAGCCCGGTGAAAATGAGCAAGTGAGTGAGGGTGGGGAGAGCGAGCGACGGGGGGGGGGGGGGGGGGGATGAAGTGAGTGGGGGGCAGAGCCCTGGAGAAGGGGCAGGGCATGGGCAGGGCCTCAGAGGAAGGGTGGGGCTGGGAGCAGGGCAAGGGTGTTCAGTTTTGTGTGAGTAGAAAGTTGGTAACCCTACTCTTCCCCCTTACCTGGGCTGTACATCTGCCTCTCCTAGGCCTTTGCCCCACCCTCGGGCAAGCTGAAGGCAACTAGAAAGTTCTTCCTCACTCTCTCTGAAGCCTTCTCCTACTCTGGGCTTCCTCCTTTTATGCTCATCTCCCAGCTGGGCTTCATCTTCAGTTGGGCCTGGTCCACCCTCCAGGTGCAACCAGAGCACTAATTTCTCTCTGTCTCCTGTTAACGCTTTCATTACCTGTGGGGAGCACATAAGCCCGACACACCTACTTTGTGTTTTAAAATTAACCCCTGGCAAGCTTGGCTTCTCCGGATCACTAATCCCGTACACATACCCTCCAGTGATTTCACGCACACAGATTTTCTCAAATTGCACAAGGTGAACTACACGCTATACTACCCATATGTGCAATAGATCACCCAAGAACAAAACGTCAACATCCCAGTCAGTGCGCTTAGCATAAGTTTGTTTGCCAGTTGGGCTGCCTATCTCCTGGGTTAAGAGAAGGCATTTTGTTTTAAAGGGAAAACAAAATGAATAGGTTTGACTCCAGTGGAGTTATTATGGATTCACACCAATGTGACTGACAAATGTTGACTGGGCACCACAGTAGGTACCTGTATTTTTCACTTGGCTGAAACTCTGTAGCAGTGTAGCTCACTGATTCAGGGTGTATTACCTCCATTCAGTGGTGGATCAGCATAAGAGGATAAAAGCCTACTGCTGCTACTAGCTAATGGAGTTAGTTAGGCCCAAAGCCTCAAAGGTATGCAGGCTCCTATCACTGAAATCAGTGGATGTTAGGAGCCTAAATTCTTTAGCTGTAGTGGTGGAAGGCCAGAGTTCAATCCCTGCTAATGGCCTATGATCTCTCTTTGTGTGTGTGTGGGTCCTTTATACCAGCAGTTTTCCTCCTGTCATTAAGAGTCTGTTGCAGCCCCATGATGCATTCACACAAGAAGGCCACGTTGCTCACACTGGCAAATGTGTCATCACTTATGTCACAGACGCCGACTTTCCAAGGTGCTGGGGGGTGCTCGATCCCCAGGCCCCACTCACTCCACCCCTTTCCCCAAGTCCCCATCCTACTCTGCCTCTTCCTACCCCTGCCCCACCCTTGCCCTGCCTCTCCCCCGAGCACGCCACGTCCTTGCTCCTCCCCTCTCCGCCCCAGAGCCTCCTGCACACTGCAAAACAGCTGATCATGGCGGGCAGGAGGCATGGGGAGGGAGATGGAGGTGCTGATCGGCAGAGCCCGCCGGCGGGCGGGAGGTGCTGGGGGAGAGGGTGGGGCTGATAAGGGGGTTGCCGGTGGGTGCTCAGCATTTTTTCCCTGTGGCTGCTCCAGCCCCGGAGCACCCACGGAGTTGGTGCCTACGACTTATGTGTTTGTAGCTGAAAAGTGGTGCCGTGGAATGAAGTGCCTGTGGAACTGGAAGGATGCGAAACCCACAGAAATCCTTTGTAGGCGAGTGCCTCATTCATTTGCATCTGTGAGGATCTCCTGTTTCGCTCCCTTAGCTGTGTGTAAAATTGCCTTGGAGTCGTTTGTGAAATTTCCTTCGCCGTGATGCTGTGCCCGTCAGATGTTATCATCCCAGAACTAGCAAGCAGCAGCAGCAGCTGTGGCCCAGGGAATATGCTGTGGGGCTCAGGAAAATGGTAGATGGAATTTGCCCGAGTGAGGCAGAATTAATCAGGTTTGAAAAAGAACACAGCTCTTGAGCCCCGTGGGAGCCTAGCTAAAAATTCCTGCCTACATAGATCATCTTGTCCTGCTCCTTCACATAACTTCTAACAGAAAGAGATTGGTTTCTTTCCCCTATTGCTCATGGAAATAGCGGGGCTAAAGAGATTGAGACTTCCATTTGACTTGGGAAAGAAGAGAGCGAAATATTAGCACACGAAATGCTTCATAGTCACGAGGCCCGAAATCCAGCCTCCTGGGTTGCACCTATCTAGCTATGGCTTTTATATCACGCTAATCCCTGGGGGAGCCTAGTGTATCGAGGAGCCTAGCTTTGGGCTCTCAGTTTGATCAGATCTGGGCCAAGAGGTTCAACCTCCTGACTGAACCCAAACTCCACGGCTTGGCTGGGCATCTGCAGCCTCTCTTGGAGAGGGAAGGCAGCCTTTGGAACTTTTCGATTTGCCCTTCGAGGCTGCACTGCGCACTCTGCACAATTTAGAACTCCTTGGTGCAGCAGACATAAACTCTGGCCTCTTTCCTTTTAGAGACAACGCCCTCAGTCTTTGCATCCATTCGAAGCCATTTTGGAGACCACTGTGCTTGTTTGCTCAACCCGTACCAGCATTAGCATGTAAGGAAAGAGGACAAACCGTGACAGAACGGCAGCGCTCCAGCGCATGAAAGCAATGAGTGCTCAGCACCAAATATAAAGTCAAGCACTGCAACCAGAGAGCTTCTGCCTTTCAGGCCAAGAGTGTTTGCCTGGAGTCAGGGCAGTTTCTGAGCCAGCTTCTCAGCGGCTGTACGTCGGCATAGTTCCACTGAAGCCAATGGGGCCTACACCCATATACACTGGCTGAGAACCCTCTATTCCTATTGTACATGGGCCATAGAAGCCTTGTTCAGTCTAAAGGTGCAGTGGTCATTTCTGCTCATTGTCGACCCTTTGGTTTATTTCCCTCTCTCTGCCTTGGTGCCTGTAACACAAGCTCAGGACAGTGGGAAGAAGCTGTTTGCTATCAGTACCTCTTGCAGTACCTTATCTTTACACCCATCCTGTTTCTCTGGGCTGATTTTGTTTCTAAGAGCACTGATTCCATCACACTGTGAGGAGAGACAGACAACGCCTCCCCTCCACCTGTTGCTTAGGGAGTTCAGTCTAGTGGTTAGAGCAGAGGCATGGCCATTAGGGTACCTGAATTCTATTGCCAGCTCCTCCGCTGTGACTCATCGTGTGACTGGCCCGAGTCCCTTACCCCCCACTTCCCCTCAGACCAGATCTCCCTTTCTGGGGGGAGGGATAACTCAGTGGTTTGAATATTGGCCTGCTAAACCCAGGGTTGTGAGTTCAATCCTTGAGGGGGCTACTTAGAGATCTGGGGCAAAAATCTGTCTGGGGATTAGCCCTGCTTTGAGCAGGGGGTTGGACTAGATGATCTCCTGAGGTCCATTCCAACCCTGATATTCAATGGTTCTATGAATGAACCCTGGGTTCTATCCTTGCCCCTAATTTGTGACTCTGGGAAAATCACTTTGCCTCCCTATTCACTCTCAGCTGCCTATTTAGATTGTAATCCCTGCAGGGCAGGGACTGTCTCTCAGCATGTGTTTGTACAGAGCTTGGCACAATCAGGCCCTGATTTTGGTTGGGGTCTCTGGAATTTACTGTACTAGTTACAATGGGTCCACTTTCCAAACACAGTGAGCTTTCTGAACACATAGCAAGTGATGGCTCGTTTTCGGCCTCTTTGCTGAGATTACCAACAGGGCATGAGCTAGTGGCAGCCCTGGTGATGGCTTTTGTGATGTGGCTATTCATTCACAAGGAACTGGCCAGAAACCACCTTCCCGTAGCTTACTGAACAGACTTCTGAAGCTAAAGACCTGGAATCATTTCTGGCCTAGGCTGGATTTGAACTGAGCTGGTGAGACAGAGGTGAAAGGCTCCACATCCCATTTCTAGTCCCATGTGGCATCCACCCCCACCTCTGCTTTTTTGGTCTACGCTGAAAAAATGTATTAGCAGAGCATCAGGGTAATATACATCTTTGTACACCATTCCTGTCTCATGCAGATAACCTGTTATTAATCACCACAGTTTGCACCAAGAGAGAGACTCTGAGGAAGGAGAAATAGTCAAACTGGGTGGAAGAAGAAGTAAATTTGGGGCTTCTGAGGAGAAATAACTTTTCTAATGCTTTTTGTGTGCCAGGAGGAAGAACTTCTCCCCTGCCCAGTGTTCCAGAAGTGGATTTAGAAGTTGGGGGCTTTAAGAAATGTTTTCTCTTTGTCCATTAGAAATCTCAGGGCCTTGCTACATTCTTTGATCTTGCAGGACTCTGGCAGTTTTTACAGGACTGAGATCATTACATCAGTGCAGGCTGAGGCTCTCCTAGCCCAGTGGAGTGGGCAGGGAATAGGACTTTTTTGTCCCAGGGTTGTCTTGTGTATGGTCTTGTCTACGCTGAGGGTTTGCCCTGATCCCAGCAGTGGGTGGGTAGCGCCTGATGTAGCTGAACCAGTGTAAACGCTAAGCACAAAAAGCAAAGCCACAGTTTGCCACAGTGGAGTTTTCCCTACTGAAACCAAATGGTGGCTTCCCTTGTCCACATTTGGGATTTGTAAAATGGTAGCTGCATCAGGAGCTGGCTACCAGTTGCTGGATTGGGGGTAAATCCAATTTTCCAGTTGCCAAAGTCCTCAGAAGGATGTCAGGATGGGAAATCCCTCTTCCAGTCAGGTCCTTATGCAGCACCCATCACTGTGGCGTCTGAGCGCCTTCTAGAGATTGAGTTGATGAGCATTTGTGCCACATGGTACAATCTTGTAAGAGCTAAAACTCTTGTCGCATCTTCTCATTCCTCTAATGTAAAAGTAAACAGGAAACAACCCCTTAGGCTTTATGAGGTCGCCTATATTTATCTTAAAGGCGCAACAGAGGGCACAAGCAACTTTGCAGTTCACCTTTAAGGGCAGCCACTGAGGATTAGCTAGAGTTTATTCAGTTTAACCCGTATTAGCCGGAGTTTATGTAATAAGAAGCTTAATCTGAGGATGGTGGAAAGAAAAAAGAAAGGGATGGGAGAGTTATCAAGTTAAAGCAGAAATTAATCCATGGGGGAGAGACATCTCTTGACTTCCTAGGGAAGGGATCAGAGGCTATAGAGATGTTATTTTTGTAGGGTGCAAAAGAGGAATAAATCTGTAGGCTATTCCTGGTAGAGCAGTACTGGTTGGGAAGGAATACCCCCTTAAACCTCAGGAAAGGAAGTCATCCATAATCCAGAGCCCATTTGAAATGCGGTGCAATATTTTCCAGGCCTTTCTGGGCAATCGGGATGTTATTTTTGGTCACTGCAGCACACCAAGTGTGGTTTGTAGCATGTGAACAAGAAGGAAGTTCTCAGTTGCTCCCCATTGTTTTTGTTCCTATTGACCTTACCATTGATAGGTGCAGGATGTGAATCATAACTCCAAGGATGTAATTGGGGAGACTTGGAGACAGCTCGTCTGCTAGGGATGGTGAGTTGCCATGACAGAGTCTTTCATGTTACTCCTTTTCAAATGACACAGCAGGCAAAACGAACACTTTGTTTGCTGTCTCTGTTGACCTCAGTATAATTTGTGGGACTAAAGGTTTAATCCTACCACATTTGTTTTTGGATGGGACGGGACTTCAGAGTGTCTTTTATGGATAAAAAGCACAAAGAAAATCATATTGTTATTGTGTCATTAGTGAAATACATGACTGCACAACCATGCAGGTAGGATAACAGCCTCATGCAGTTAGATATTATTATTATTATTGGATATCATTTGTTAAGCTCTGACAATATGTACAAGACCCAAAAGGGCCAGATCTTGATGGCTTTAAATCACCCATAGCTTCATTGACATTGGTGGAACGATGCCAATTTACCCTAGCTGAGGATCTTCCCGAGAAACCTTACAGTCTAAATGGCATATAGCACCTTTCATTTGAGGACATCAGATTGCTTTACAAATACTAGTTGATTAAACTTCATCTACGTATATCATTCCAGTTTTACACATGGAAAGCTTGGCTAATAAATTGCTAGCATGCACTGATCCAAGGGCATGTCTACACTTACTGTGGATCAATGCTATGGCGATTGATCCACCGGGGGTCGATTTAGCAGGTCTAGTGAAGACCCGCTAAATCGACTGCAGATCGCTCTCCTGTCGACTCCAGTTCTCCACCGGAACGAGAAGCATAAGGTAAGTCGACAGGAGAGTTTCTCCCATTGACCCAGCATGGTGTAGAGACCGCAATAAGTTGACCTAAGCTACATTGACTCCAGCCATATTATTCACGTAGCTGGAGTTGCATAACTTAGGTCGACTTAACCCCATAGTAATGTAGCTAAGTAATTGCACAAGAAAGCATCTAGATACAATGCCAACTTAATGGCTGCCATTAAGATAACCTCCTGAAGTAGGGAGACCCTAGAAGAGTGATGTAGTGGTTGCTCACCCAATATGCACCAGATGTTTTATTCTCGTGCTACATGGTAGAGACCTAATAATTATGATACATATAATAGATACATTCCAAGATGATGACACTGAGGTTGGCCAGGTGGTGATGTTTAAGAAAGGTTCTGAATGCCTTTATTTCGACAACCCAGATGCCTCCGCTTGGCTTGTATGGAGAAATTAGGGCTTAGAATTTTTGGAACAGGTATCCTGTCCAAATTGAGTCCCTAGTGCTCAGAGTTATGGGCTGGGAAGATTTTAGCTGCAGCATGTTTTAGTGACTTGAGAGGAGTGATGAGTGAGTGGGTGAGTCTAGAGAAGAAGTTTATACTAGTTAATTCTCTTCCTTCAGGTCTGTCCTTAAAATTCACCTCTTTTGGTGAATAATGACCACCTGAAAGTGGCTAGGCAGGTGGTGAGCTGTGATTGCTGCTACAGATTGGCTAAGAACTGTACACACAGCTAGTGTGTGCTAAAACATCCTATTATTTCTGTTATCCTATCGTCCCCTCTGACCCTGCGTATTTGTTTCATCCATCTGCTATGTCTTGTCTTTTAGACTGTATCCTCTTTGGAGCAGGGGACTGTCACTTGCTATGTGTTTGTACAGCACCTAGCACAATGAAACTTGACTTGGTTGAGGCTTATCAGAGCTACCACAATATATGTGTTATATAGTCACAAGTAAAATCAGAGATGTCTAGGGCACGGCCCCAGGGTTAGCAGCCAGGATGGATTTGGAAGTTGCTGTAGAGAAAGAAGTGGCAGGAACTGATGACGGTATGAGTGTGGGAGGGGAAGGAGACAGAGAACCATGTCAGCATCATGCAACCTTGTGAGACAGTGCAGATGGTGGAGTTATCCCACAGGAGGGAGAGGAAATTCCAAACAACACGTGCCTGTAATTCCAGAGGGACATTGTGCATTGGTTAATGATTAGAAAGTGGCATTTCTCTAGTGCCTTTTATCTAAAGACCCCAAAGTGTTTTAGAAACAGCCATGAGTAAAGCATTAAGATCCTACCACCCCCGTTTTACAGAGGGAGACACTGACAAACAGAGAGGAGAGCCCCCTGGGCCAAAGCCCTGGAGGATGTTTGCAACTGGGCTTTGAATACACAGAACTACCCCTGTGTCAGAACCTCAAGGCCATCCTTCTGTTGTACAGTCCACCCATCTTATACATTTGCCTAGTATCACTTTTAAGGGAGCATTATCTCAAACTTGCCCAATTCAAGTGTCAGTTTAGATGAGTTATGCCTTTAAAGAGGGTAATTGGGGCTAGTGTCACTTAGCATTATGTGCCTTGTGGGTTTTGATTCTGCATTCAAATCATCCTGCTGGCCATGAAGCACAAGGACCTTAGTGTCATGTTGCTTTTACAGGTTTCATAACTTATCAATGTTGGTGGAGGTGCCAGCACTGCCCTTCTGCAAAGTTTCATAATAAGAAATAGAATCTTGCATTTTCTGGCATAGCTAATCCGGCCTAAAAGGATTAGGAGAAACTGGAAAACAAATGCCTTCCTAGTTGCTTCTACCAGGATACATTATTTGTTGTGATCACAGGCATTTGCTACACACATAACAAGCGGGAGATTAACCGATTAGTGCTCACACACAAAACACCCCCAGTCACGGGACATCATATTAGAGCTGTGGTTTTCCTTTGCTGATAAAATTAAGCTTTATCAAGATGGTTTATGGATTGCTGTAGCCAGAGTGTTTAATGGTTTGAGAGAAAAAAAAAGTAAGGCTTCTTAATATAGCAGGCACAAAGATTACCTGGTTGCCAGGTTTGGAGACAGGAAGGGATTTTCCCCAGGGCATATCGGTAGCAGCTGTGCCCATATAACAAACTATGGCCACATATATACAGATAACATGGTAGTCATGCAGGGTTTGAACCCAGAGACTTCAGCAGCAGAAACACAGGTCTCTGCCACTGGAACTAAAGGGAGAGCTCCTTTAGCTGTTGATAGGCTGTGTAGCGACTGACAATTCATTAGAGGGAGCCCTGATCTCACGCCATTGGCCAGTATATTTCAGATGGCTCTCCTTCCTCTGCAGCACTGAGCAGGAATTGTTTATTCATAGCCCTTCCCATTTATCTGTGGAACCGCGGTTTGTTCTCAATCAGCCATGGGCAGAGGGGCAAAAGCTCTCCAAAGGTGAAATGCTACTCACTTTCTATGCTCAGCCCTGAACAGAACTGCCAGTCACACTACATTATGTATAGATGGAGCTGGCCTCTCCTAAAGCACTTTGAAGTTAACTTAGCAGAGGGCATCACACTGACTGCATTGATCAGTTACAGCCTGGGGTGCATTTGAACTGCATCCCAGAACCAGAACGTCAACTGAGCTATAGCCGCCGAGGCCCAATAACATAATGTATTGCTATATAAGGAGAGATTCATGGAGGGAATAATGCTTGCCGATGAGGCGAACGCATGGAAGGCAGACACACACACAAAGGCTTCTCGGAAATAACATGACCCGTGCGAGATGTAATGAAACAAAGTCTCTGCTGAAGACAAAACGTTTACAAGAATGTAGATTAGCCTTGAGCCTTTGGAGAATAAAAATCCATCTGACTTTCCAAGCATAGGGAAGTCTTGTCTAAATGCCCAGATCATAGTTTGCGAGAGCATAGTAACAGGGTAGTTTCCCTTTAAATGAGCGGTGGGCAAACTTTTTGGCCTGAGGGCTACATCGGGGTTGCAAAACTGTATGGAGGGCCGGGTAGGGAAGGCTGTGCCTCCCCAAACAGCCTGGCCCCTCCCCCCTCCCACTTCCCATCCCCTGTCTGCCCCCCTCAAAACCCCTGACCCATCCAACCCGCCATGCTCCTTGTCCCCTGACCGCCCCCTCCCGGGACCCCCGACCCTAACCGCCCCCCCAGGAGCCCACCCCCTATCCAACCCCCCCTGCTCCCTGTCCCCTGACTACCCCAACCCCTATCCACACCCCCGCTCCCTGACAGGCCCCCAGGGACTCCCACGCCTATCCAACCCCCCCGTTCTCCATCCCCTGACCGCCCCCCCCAGAACCTCTGCCCCATCCAACCTCCCCCATTCCCTGTCCCCTGACTGCCCCCGGGACCTCCTGCCCCTTATCCAACCCCCTGGCCCCGGCCCCCTTACCATGCTGCTCAGAGCAGCATGTCTGGCAGCCATGCCGCTCGGCCGGAGCCAGACACGCCACTGCGCTGCCCAGAGCGCTGCCCATGTGGCGGCGTAGCTGCAGGGAAGGAGGGACAGCAGGGGAGGGGCCAGGGGGCTAGCCTCCCCGGCTGGGAGCTCAAGGGCCAGGCAGGATGGTCCCACGGGCCGGATGTGGCCCGCGGGCCGTAGTTTGCCCACATCTGCTTTAAATAGTCTGTGAGCCCTCTACTGGTGCTCACAGTGTTCTGTGCTTTGGAAGCTGCCAGAAACAAGTTAAAGCAGAAGTAGGGGTATAGCTAGGCATTGTGTGTTTGTGTTGGTTACTAAACACAGTCATTTGACACCCAGCTGTGCTAGTCTGGTTTCTTCACAGGGTGAACTGGTGTGTAAAGAGCAAAAGACACAGTAGTGACAGCCTTAGACACCCTTGCCGGTTAAACAACCATTGCTTTGGCTGTGGGGGGAACTAAAACAACCTTTGGCTGAGGTTCATCCTCTGGGCCGTAAGCTGAACTTTTGTTTTATCCTCCACATGCACAGGGTGAGATAGAACAGAACTCTTTAATAAAGGGACCCCTTACCCTTCCACTTCTATCTATGCACGCACATCACTGACATGGTAAGGGACCAGAAGAGGGTATACGTTTGAGTAGGCTGTTTCCTACCTTAACACACCCTGACCACATCCTGGTGCTTTTCTTACACTCCTTTTGGCCAGCGTGACTGCCACCAATTTACACTTGTTTAGGCATAGTGTGCCGAATGCAGGGTGATGTGCAAGAGGGGTTAGTAGGTTACATGTTGGTAAACGCAGGTGAGATTAAGGACGCCTAGAAGGAGTCTAAATTTGCGTAATGGACATGCTGGGGACCAGCTCTACTTAGCACCTTGATAGCACTGCACAGATATTAACCAATTAATCCTGCCCTCCCTGAACTGCTTGCCGGATTGTATATTTCACAGGCTCAGAGAGGCTCTCTGTGAGGGCCTTTTGCTCTTTCAGGTGCTAATTAAAGATAGGTGAGCCAGCATGTGCTCAAGGCCAGCTCCGCTCAGCCAGCTGGTGGCAAAACCTGTTAGGTTTGCCTGACCTGTCAAATTGTTAGAGTTCAAAAGGATTAGAAAAGGAATGCGAAAGAAGGCTCCCTGGAGACAGAGGCCCCAGGTCCTAGCAGCAAATTGTGCTCAAAGAAGTGGGAGGAGGCAAGGTCTTTGTGTAGCCAGGATAGAGAGAGGGAGACCAGAAATATTTGAAGACAACCGATCTCTACGTTGTTCCCTTGCTGAACTGAAGGCCATCCAAGTGCTGATATCTAAGGGTACGTCTTCACTACCCGCGGTATCGGCGGGTAGCAATCGATTTATCCGGGATCGATATATCGCGTCTTGTTAAGACGCGATATATCGATCCCCGAACGCGCTCACCGTCGACTCCGGAACTCCACCAGAGCGAGCGGCGGTAGCGCAGTCGACGGGGGTGCCGCGGCCATCGATCCCGCGCTGTCTGGACCCCAGGTAATTCGATCCAAGATACTTCGACTTCAGCTACGCTATTCGCGTAGCTGAAGTTGCGTATCTTGGATCGATCCCCCCCCCAGTGTAGACCAGCCCTAAGTAAGTGAGCATCTGTTTGCTATTGATCTGATAGTATCTTTTGGGGCTGACATGTCTTCCATGTGCTGGAAAACCAACTAATTCTAAAAGGTGTGCACCAAGGAATGCTGCTACGCAACTGGCGATCATGTGGGTGTCAGAAGCTTTGGGGGTGTGACAAGATCTTCAGGGATGGACATAAACTGAAAATATAACCAGTTCACGTTCAACACCTTGCCAGAGATCAATCCAGGTGGCACATGATATGCAGAGGCCAAATCCTTTTGGGATTTGCCATGGCCCAGATCCTCGATGCTTTCAACGAAAGTTAGGATCCTAAATACCTTTGAGCAGGGCTGGCTCCAGGGTTTTGGCCGCCCCAGGCAGCCCAAAAAAAAAAAAAAAAAAAGCCGCGATCTGCGGCGGCAATTCGGCGGAAGGTCCTTCTCCGAGCGGGAGTGAGGGACCGTCCGCCGAATTGCCGCTGAATAGCTGGACCTGCCGCCCCTCTCCGGAGTGGCCGCCCCAAGCACCTGCTTGCCAAGCTGGTGCCTGGAGCCGGCCCTGCCTTTGAGGAACTGGAACTTCTTGTCTGAGAACTGGTGCTTGAGGAGGGGGAGGGGAAATTAGGCGTACTCATTTTCTAGGGTTTGCTAGTAAAGGTGAAACATGATATGCAGCAGCACAAATAAAACATGCGTGTTCATTGCTACAGTACCTCAGCAAAAGAAAAGCCAAGAGAGCAGGGCAGAGCTGCCCATGTGGTGGCATCACGGCATGGAGCAGAAAGGGCGCAGTCCGTTCTGCTCTGGTGAGCTCACCTGGGTAGTATTGTACTAAGCTGTGGTACAGGAATAAGAACACAGGAATTGCCAGACTGGATCAGAATAGCATCCATCTAGTCCAGTGGCCCGTCTCTGTCCTTGGCCAGCACCAGATGCTTCAGAAGAAGGTGCAAGGAGCCCTGCAGTAGGCAATTATGGCCTAGCCTGCTCTCAGGCTCCCAGGCTCCTAACTCCCAATCTCTAGAGTTTACCAACCAGAATCTGACAAATTGGGTGGAGTTCAGAGAAGAGCAACAGTGCTGACGCTCAAGAGGAAAAATTCCAAGAGCTGACTCTACATACCAAAACAGACTTCAGACACGCTGAGACAGAAAATCCCAGTCCCCCATAGACTGGGTTACAAAAGAGGCCGGTTATGTCAGAGGGCCAGTGGGTTTGCCCCGTTTCGGGTTTGCATGAATCCCTGTAGCACCATTTGCTCACAATGTGTTACGCAGCTGCTGTTGCTTTCTCTGGAGTGGAAAAAAAAAAAAGAGGAGTCCTTGTGGCACCTTAGAGACTAACAAATTTATTTGGGCATAAGCTTTCGTGGGCTAGAACCCACTTCATCAGATGTATGAAGTAAAAAAATACAGGAGCAGGTATAAATACATGAAAGGATGGGGGTGTTAGGTCAGTCTAATGAGATAAATCAATTAACAGCAGGATACCAAGGGAGGAAAAATAACTTTTGAAGTGGTAAAAGAGTGTCCCATTACAGACAATTGACAAGAAGGTGTGAGTAACAATAGGGAGAGAAATTAGTATTGGGGAAATTAAGTTTAGGTTTTGGAATGACCCAACAACTCCCAGTAGAAAGTCATGACAGTCCAGTTTCAAAAGCTCTTCCTTGGGGGAGGATTTGTGGCAATTTGCCCTAAGAGAGTCACAGACAGGCTACATGTCCAGTACACGTGAATGTGAACTAGAGAGAATGTTACAGGATTACTGTCAGTTCTCAGTTCTGGGTATTTTCCCTCCCCTTTCTGCCATTGGAGTGACACTCAGAGGGCAAAGCTGGGCAGAGGATCTGGCCCATTATCTTAGTTACATCAGAATTCATTTCCCAATGCACTCCACAACAATAACCCGTGCGTAACCACGTAGTCCCTGACATAGGGTTCTTATAAAACCAGTTGAGGCACATGTCATGCCCCAAGCTGCTGGCTTTACTGTAATATGAGGAGAGTGCACAACATTGATTAATTTGCCGTTCGGAATGCAGTCGTTGTGGCTTGCCAATGCACTAATGCCTGAATTGTGCTGGTCAAGCTCAGTGGTAACGCTTTGGGGGAAGAGCTTGCTTAAGTGAATCGGTGTTGCAATGATTGAGTGTAACACCGAGGGCTGCTGCTGCCTGAGCTGAAGCCCCGTGAAAGTGCTCTAACCTTTTGTGTGAGCTCCATCTAGTGAACTCATGGAGGAAGTTACACTTGCAGCGAGCTGGAATGTTTCCCCGGAAGGGTTCAGCTGGCTACACTGTGCAGTTTAGGGAGACAAGGTGGATGAGGTCATACTCAAATTGGAACAGTACGCAGTGTTGTTGTAGCCGTGTTGTTCCAACGATATTAGAGAGACAAGGTGGGTGAGGTCATATCTTTTATTAGACCAACTTCAGAAGAAGATTCTGTGTAAGCGCGAAAGCTTGTCTCTCTCATCAACAAGTTGGTCCAATAACAACTGCTGTTGGTGAGAGAGACAAGCTGTCGTGCATTCGTGCTTCTGAAGCTGGGCCAACAAAAGATCTGACCTCACCCACCTTGTCTCTCCAATATCGTTGGACCAACATATCTACCACAACACTGCATATTTGTTCCAACTTGAATTTCATCGACATTAGGCCTACATGCAATCTCGTCACCGGGGCTTTATCCAATGCAGTTTTGAATGACTTGAGTTTTGGGGCCTTCCACTTGGAGACTATTCTACAGTCTAATAGATGTTACCACTAATTCTTTTAATCTCCTTTCATAACTCAGTCCTTTCAGGATCTTAGGAAACTGACTAATTCCCAGCCGTATATCACCAGGAACTGGCTCATTTGAAGGGTTTTTGAGACCCATTTGTGAGGGAGGGATTGTGTCTGTCGGGAGGCAGGACAAGTTGGGACCCTGGCATGGAAGGAGACCCAATTTCTTCCTGCCATGGCCTCCCCCTACATTCTCGGGGTTCCAAGGATTTCACAGGTGTTGTTAAAAGGCAGACGATGGCTGCTTGGGACCTCATGGAAGCAGCAGGTTTAGAATTCAGCTCGTCCTTATTAAAAGCAGAACTTTCTACATGTTTTTAGCTACAGGAGAAGCACACTTAGCTATTGGCAGTTGGGGGGGGGGAGGGCGGAGAGAGGCTATGGCACAGAATTGAACAATTCTGACTCCATCCAGTAGAGGGCAGTGGTACACATGCACACTAGCCAGTTCATTACCACACTCACACATTTAATTCTGTCCAAGGATCTTAATGGTTATAACTCACTGAAGTCTCACTCCACCTCTGTGAAACAGCTCTTATTACTAAGGCTAAGATTTTGTCATGGTTATTTTTAGTAAAAGGACAGATCACGGGCAATAAACAAAAATTCACAGAAGCCGAGACCTGTCTGTGACTTTTGCTGCTGCGGCTCATGGTTTCCCCCGCCACCTTGGTAGCTGGGCGCTGTGGGGTTCCCCCTTTGCGCATGGCAGCTGGAAGCTGCAGGGGCCCCTCTCAGCCCATGGCGGCTGGGAACTGCAGGGTGACCATATTTCCCAAAGAGAAAACGGGACACCCCCAGCTGCTCGCCCGAGGCGTCCCCTCCCTCCCCCCTTGCAAGGCTGTTGCCTGTTGCTGGAACCCTGAGGAGGGCCCCCTCGGGAGTCTGTCACTTGTCGCTGGAACCTTGCAGGGGGCCCCCTATCGCCTGTCGCTGGAACCCTGCCAGGGCCCCCTGGCTGTCAGCTCCAGAGTCCGGCAGTTTCTGGGGCTGAAGTGGAGATTGTCACAGAGGTCTCTGGAGGTCACGGATTCTGTGACCTCCGTGACATAAACGTAGCCTAACTTATTACCATCTTGCAGCTGGGAAAACTGCAGCTCAGAGGCATTAAGTAACTCACACAAGGTTACACTGCACATGGGTGGCAGGACTGGGAACAGAAGTCAATTCACCAGGCACCTAGTCATGTGCGTTAACCACCAAACCACACTTCTAATGCGATGTAATTATTTTTCATGCCCTTCAGCTTGTTGAAAGCCTTCGAATACTGAGATGCCCAGGATGAGGTGTAGTAAACTGTTAACTCCTTCACTGACTGAATCTTTTAAAAATTTTAAAATGTAAACTGAAAGAGCAGTTAGCTAAAAATGAGATACAAAAGTCCTGTAAGAAAGACTAGAATTAGCCAGGAGAGCTGGCAAACCAGGTGCTTATCATTTATCTCGCCACATGCTTAGCTGATACAATCTAGGATCTTCCTTTTATTATTGTCATTTCTGACGGCTGCTTTGTTCTGGGATGGAGGTAGGCTGACCAGACAGCAAGTGTGAAAAATCGGGACAGGGGGTGGTGGGTAATAGGAGCCTATATAAGAAAAAGCCCCAAATATCAGGACTGTCCCTGTAAAATCAGGACATCTGGTCACCCTAGATGGAGGTCACAACACAGCAGCAAGTGTTTCTGCAGCCATACAGTAGGTGGCAGAATATTCACCCCTCTGCCAAAGAGGGTCCTGCCTGGGGAACAGATGTTAAAGACATTAGTCTTGCTATTTCGCAGAGGAATTGGGAGGCTCTCAGTCCGCGACGGGCTTCTCACCAGCGTCAAAGAAAAAAACAGGGGCCAGATCTTCAGCTGCTGTATATAAGTGTATATAAGTTCCAGTCAATGGGACAATGCCAATTGGGGATCCAATCCTATGTGTCAAATTTGGGACTGGCCTAAACAGATCAGCTCCTGCTGACTCCAATGGAAGCCCTACCCATTTAAACCAGGGCTGAATTTGGCCCTGTGTCTTAGCTATCTTGACTATATCTAATTCAATCCCATTCCAAAAAGGACAAATCGAGCCCTCTCCCATGCGCAATATATGAGAGCCTTCACTTTGATTATATTTAATACATGCAGACAAGACAGAACTCCAATCCAATTTCTCTGGCATATCAAACCGCCTGGGAGGTGATTTACGAGAAGCATCTCAGGCCGGGGCTCAGAACATGTTGAAAGCAAGTCTGTCCACCCGCAGACTCTGCCGTTCAATCGCTCCTCTGCCTTGTTTTTCAGCTCGGCTCCAACGTTTCCTACAGCGACAATAAATAGCACACACGGAGGGTTGCCAGGCGTCTGGTTTTCGACTGGAATGCCCGGTCGAAAAGGAACCTTGGTGGCTTTGGTCAGCACCACTGACCAGGCCGTTAAAAGTCCTGAGGCGCAGAGGAGCTAAGGCAGGCAGGCTCCCTGCCTGTCCTGGCTCTGCACAGCTCCCGGAAATGGCCGGCATGTCCCTGCGGCCCCTAGGCGGAGGTGCAATCAGGGAAGCTCCGCATGCTACCCCTGCTCTCCCCAGTGCCGGCTCCGCAGCTCCCATTGGCCAGGAACCATGGCCAATGGGAGCTGCAGGGGCAATGCCTGCGGGCACGGGCAGCACGAAGAGCCCCCTGGCCCCTCCACCTAGGAGGGGCTGGACATGCCGTCCGCTTCTGGGAGCTGCACAGAGCTAGGGCAGGCAGGGAGTTTGCCTGCCTAAGCCCTGCTGTGCCGCCAACTGGGAGCTGCCTGAGGTAAGCGCCGGCCAGCCAGAGCCCACACCCCAAACCCCCTCCTGCACCCCAACCCCCAGACCCAGGTTGGAACCCCCTCTCGCACCCTAACTCCCTCCCAGCATCTGCACCCCAAACCCCCTGTCCCAGCCCTGAGCCCACACCCCTCACCCCTTCCCCCACCCCAACCCCCTTCCCCAGCCTGGAGCCCCCTTCTGCACCTTGAACCCCTTATTTCTGGCCCCACCCCAGAGCCCGCACCGCCAGCCAGAGCCCTCACCCCCTCCTGCACCTCAACCCCCTGTCCCAGCCCAGTGAAAGTGAGTGAGGGTGGGGGAGAGCGAGCGGCGGAGGGAGGGGGGGATGAAGTGAGTGGGGACAGAGCCTCAGAGAAGAGGTGGGGCCTCGGGGAAGGGGCAGGGCAAGGGTGTTCAGTTTTATGCGATTAGAAAGTTGGCAACCCAACGCACGTCTCTCGCACTTTCCAGCTAGGGATTTCAGAGCGCCTCACACACATTACTGAATTAAACCTCCCATCAGCCTCATGCGGGTGTGAGTATCATTACACAGAGTGGAAAGGGAGATCTGGTCTGAGGGGAAGTGGGGGGTAAGGGACTCGGGCCAGTCACACGATGAGTCACAGCGGAGGAGCTGGCAATAGAATTCAGGTACCCTAATGGCCATGCCTCTTCTCTAACCACCAGACTGAACTCACTAAGCAACAGATGGAGGGGAGGAGTTGTCTGCCTCTCCTCAAAGTGCGATGGAATCAGTGCTCTTAGAAACAAAACCAGCCCAGAGAAACAGGATGGGTGTAGAGATAAGGAACTAGCCTAGAAGTGAGGTGCTCTAGGAGGAAGGATGGTCCAGTGGTTAACACGACTAATCTGGGACACAGCAGACTTGCCTTCAATTTCTAGCTCTGCACAGATTTCCTGGGCTGCCTGTTGCAAGTCACTTTGGCCCAGCTACTCGAAGGCTCCGAATTCCTATTGAAATCAATGGGCGCTAGAAGAGTAGATACTTTTGAGGTGACAGGTCTTAATTTCTCCGTACTTCAGTTTTCCATCTGTAAAATGGGGGATAATCTTTCCTTCCTCTCTTTGTTTAGACTGTGAATGCTTCAGGACCAGGACTCTCTCTTATTATGTCCAAGTACAGCGCTTAGCACAATGGGGCCCTGATTTCAGCTGGGGCCTCTGAATGAGAGTTAATACAAGCAGCTATGGAGGTGCTGGTCGTGACTCTATGGTTAAGGCTGAGTTGGGTTTTGCACTCAAAGCAGAGATTCAGTCTCTTTGATTTGCAGGAAGAATACACTGGATTCGCCCCAAGAGCAGGACAGCACTTACCCGTTCAAGGGTTTACTGGAGCTCACGCTGGGCCTCTCCGAAGAAGCAAATGGAAACTAACACCATCCTTAAAAAGGCAGCATCAGCCCCGCAAGTGAAAACTAGGGCTGCCAAGTGATTAAAAAAATTAATTGCTATTAATCGCGCGATTGAAAAAATTAATCATGATTAATTGCACTGTTAAACAATAATAGAATACCATTTATTTAAATATTTTTGGATGTTTTCTACATTTTCAAGTATATTGATTTCAATTACAACATAGAATACAAAGTCTGCAGTGCTCACTTTATATTTATTTTTTATTACAAATATTTGCACTGTAAAAAACAAAAGAAATAGTATTTTTCAATCCACTTAATACAAGTACTGTAGTGCAATCTCTTTATCATGAAAGTTGAACTTACAAATGTAGAATTATGTACAAAAAATAATTGCATTCAAAAATAAAACATTGTGAAACTTTAGAGCCTACAAGTACACTCAGTCCTACTTCTTGTTCAGCCAGTCACTCAGACAAACAAGTTTGGTTACAATTTGCAGGAGACAATGCTGCCCACTTCTTGTTTGCAATGTCATTTGAAAGTGAGAACTGGTATTCGCATGGCACTGTTGTAGCCGGTGTCGCAAGATATTTATGTGCCAGATGCACTAAAGATTCATATATACCTTCATGCTTCAACACGATTCCAGAGGACATGCATCCATGCTGATGACGGGTTCTGCTTGATAACGATCCAAAGCAGTGCAGACCAATGCATGTTCATTTTCATCATCTGAGTCAGATGCCACCAGCAGAAAGTTGATTTTTCTTTTTTAGTGTTTCCAGTTCTGTATTTCCGCATCTGAGTGTTGCTCTTTTAAGACTTCTGAAAGCACGCTCAACACCTTGTTCCTCTCAGATTTTGGATGCACTTCAGATTCTTAAACCTTGGGTCGAGTGCTGTAGCAATTTTTGGAAATCTCACATTGGTACCTTCTTTGCATTTTGTCAAATCTGCTGTGAAAGTGTTCTTAAAACGAACATGTGCTGGATCATCATCCGAGACTGCTATAACATGAAATATATGGCAGAATGTGGGTAAAACAGAACAGGACACATACAATTCTCCCCCAAGGAATTCAGTCACAAATTTAATTACATTTTTTTTTAATGATCATCATCAGCATGGAAGCATGTCTTCTGGAATGGTGGCCGAAGCATGAAGGGGCATACAAATGTTTAGCATATCTGGCATGTAAATACCTTGCAACGCCGGCTACAAAAGTGCCATGCTAATGCCTGTTCTCACTTTCAGGTGACATTGTAAATAAGAAGCAGGCAGCATTATCTCCCGTAAATGTAAACAAACTTGTTTATCTTAGCGATTGGCTGAACAAGAAGTAGGACTGAGTGGACTTGTAGGCTCTAAAGTTTTACATTGTTTTGTTTTTGAGTGCAGTTACGTAACAAAAGAAAAATCTACATTTGTAAGTTACACTTTCACGATAAAGAGATTGCACTATGGTACTTGTATGAGGTGACTTGAAAAATACTATTTCTTTTATCATTTTTACAGTGAAAATACTTGTAATAAAAATAATATAAAGTGAGTACTGTATACTGTATTCTGTGTGTAATAGAAATCTATATGCTTGAAAATGTAGAAAAACAGCCAAAAATATTTAATACATTTCAATTGGTATTCTATCGTTTAACAGTGCGATTAATCACAATTAATTTTTTTAATAGCTATAAATTTTTTTGAGTTGATTGCGTGAGTTAACTGTGATTAATCAACAGCCCTAGTAAAACCCTCCCAACCCCCAACAGTGGAGGGCACAGAGACGAGACTGCGTGAGACGGCTTCTGCATTCTTAGAAGGGCAGCTCAGCCCCGAGGGAGCCTGAAGGTGGAGAGAAGATCCCCCCCTGCCCAATATAGAGGGCTGGTGAGCCAGGAGAGAGCCCCAGCCATGTCTCCACTCAGAAGGGCCTGAGAATGGAGCTGAGAAAGGGCCTAGCCCAAAGAGATGCACGGGGCTGAGGAGGAAACTGACGGCCAGAGCAAGCCCCAGTTCCTACTCCAGTTTGAATGAGGGTCACCAGGGGATGCCCACTCTTTACAGATGGGTACGTCAGCCTGGCTCACTCCTGGGCAGTGTGTTAACCCCCAGCCAGCGGAGAACTCCTCAACGCCCAGAGTACAGGAAAGGGAAATACCACCGGAGCTCAGACAGGACCAGGCTCTGGAGGGAGCCAGAGGCTGTGAGCGCGTAGGACCAGCAGGCTGGAGAGCAGCCAGCCTGGGAGGGTTGGAGGGCCTGAGAGCTGCACAGAGACATGCTTGTTTCTGGCAGGGGGCCAGAAGTAGCCACAAGCAGGAAGATGGGGGCTGCAGAAGGGAGGATAGTGTGGCGTGATTACCCTGGGACTCTGTTACCTTCATGCCCCTGGAATGGACCATAAGGGCTGGGTTGGGAACGGTTGTTTGGACTCTGTGTTGTGACCAATCATGCTGAGGGTAATTGCACCCTTTGTTTCCAGCAGCCTTAGCAAAGAAATCCTGTGTTCTTTCCTGGGAATCTGTGAGTGTGTATGGGACCCCATCCAGGGCTACGGACTCCAGACCCTAGTGCTTGCAGTGCCTATAGTGCCTGCCCCTGAGATTGGGATACACAGAGCATACTACCAGCCATCTCAGGGGCCTGACTGGTGCATCACAGCACTCAAAGCGACACCCTGCAGTGCGGTCGGTGGCAAGCCTGTCAGTGAAGTAAGCCAACATTGCGCGCCGTGACAGGAAGACAATGGTGGAGCCATTGCCAACGAGCCGTGCACCCTGAGCTCAGACGTCCGTGACTTCAGAATGGGCACGCTGAGCAAAGCACTGAATGCGGGGAGGAAGTGTCATCTCCCAGAGCCATGCACCTGCCAAGTGTCACCTTAGGCTTGCAGCAGGCTGAGGAGCTCAGAGCAAGAAATGTTTTTTAGAGTTTCTAAAAAGAGTCACTTGGGGCTGGGGCCACTGGTTTCCATAAGGCCTTGTCAGCCTCGCACCAAGGGGGTCCGATTCTCAGTGAGTTGGTGACACTCGGCTGCTCTGGGCTCTGTGCCATGTGGTTAGAAGTCTGGAACCCAGGCTGGGTCAATCTGAAGATTAATAGATTCTAAGGCCAGAAAGGGGCATTATGGTGAGCTAGTCCGATCTCCTGCATAACACTGACCAGAGAAGTTAATCTAGTGATTCCTGCACACCACCCATGGCTTGTGGGCTAGCTGGAGAGTATCGGTTACAAAGATATCCATGGTGGGCGAGGTAACATATTTTATTGGACCAACTTGTCTTGATGTGAGAGACAAGCTTTGAAACTTACACAGAGCTCTTCTTCAGGTCTGGGAAACATACTCAGAGTGTCACAGCTAAATACAAGGTGGAACAGATCATTTAGCATAAGTAGTTACCACATATTTCAAGGGACCATTCATTCACCTTGTCTCTCTAATATCCTGGGACTAACACTGCATACAAAGATATCCAACAGTTTAAAGACTTCAAGTGATGGAGAATCCACTGCCGCCTAGGAAGTTATTCCAACGGTTAATTCCCTTCATTGTTAAATATATGTGCCTTGGTCCAGTCTCCATCTCCTCCCCCGTTCGAATGTAGGAATAGGGGCATGTTTATTTGAATGCCATCTAGGGGTCGTTCTGATTATACTTTGTACAGGAAATTACCTTTTGTAGTACGGTAGCAGAACCCCTAATGGAGATCGATGTGCAAGTGAAAATAAAGCATGGTTGGTTGTTAGCAGCAAACCTCAACGGCTGTCACTCTCTTTGTTAAAAAATCCCTCTGGACTATAATATAGTATATTGATTTAGTTGGGGATTGGTCCTGCGTTGAGCAGGGGATTGGACTAGATGAACTCCTGAGGTCTCTTCCAACCCTGATATTCTATGATAACATCCATCCCACAGCAGGGGTAGAACTCAGAAACTCTTGCTCCAGGAACACAGGACACTAACGCTTACACTGAAGGGGAATATTATTAGCCATATCACTCCACCTACTCAGAAATAAAAAGTTTGAAAGTCTGGGAATGTTCCCCCCACCCTGCAAGCACAGCTTAGTTTTAGCTGAAATTTTCTGACCAGCTTGTCCTATGACACAAAGTTGGGCACTACTGATACTAATTCTGTCCAGCAGAGGGAGATGGGAGATCAGTATGCCTGACTCAGTCCTACCGCACCTCCATTTTCTCCAAGCCAGTGAGCTATTTCCTTTCTCATAAAAATTTTGCCTTAAAGCTTTCTCTTTATTTTTAGTGTAGGCTGAAATCTCTACAGTGTGTTATGTTATTCGGCATTAGGAGGAGACAACACAAATCTCAATTATATTCTAATTCTCTGCAGTGCTTCAACACACCTGCTATGCTGGGGCAGCAAAGCGTCAACAAATGTTTCCCTAATGGCTTCTTAAATAAAAAGTGCCAACATCTGGAACAAATTACGATGGGCTGATATGGTGTAAAATGGGTGATTTACTGCTGGATTTGAATACTCCTGGTGTTTAGTTAACTGCAAGTGTTTAAACGAAGAGAAATTGAGAAACGTTAGCCGTGTTTATAAAACTGCACCAAACAATATATTTAACAAACTCTGCTCGTGTGTGCAAGCAATACTGAAGGGCATTCCATCTTCTGGGCATCCCCTTACCCGGGGAAGGGAAGAGACGCTGGAAAAAAGAACCTCTAAAGGGACACTGGTTAGTCATGTTCTCCCTGGCCTTGCATCCTGGCTGCTTTGCGCCATTCCATAAAGGTAGCATACGCGGAGCAGCCCGGAGTAGGGGGACTTTGAGTTGGCTGAGAGCTGTCATGGCAGCTTCTCTGGTAATCTCCCCTCTGGCTACTGGAATTGGGAATGTAGCCGTGAGAAGCAGAGCACGGCGGGGTCTTGCCTATGTCTTGCCAGTCCCTGGCTGCCATATTGGCCTCTTGGGCTGATGGCACTTGGCGTAACTTCTAATTGCTTTAAGTACAGCTGGGGCGTGGGCCCGCTCAGAGCAGCCTGAGGACTGTGAGGGGAGCACAGAGGCCAAGTCTGCAGCCTTCCTCCTGAGCTGTTCCCTCCCCCAGCCTGATACTCATCTCATTCGTGTTGGGGGATGCCAAGAGAACTATGTTGACTTGAGTGGAGGCCTGTGTAAAATCAGGAGGCGAGGAGACGCTGGCCCTCCGAGGATCTGGGCCAGGGAGTGCAAAACGGGAGACGGGGGGAGGAGATTGCTATTCAGATGTGGTTGCCACTTACACCTAGTTTTCACCCATTTGGCCCATGTCTTAGCGTCGGATTCATATGCCCTTACTCAGCTCGCCAAGTAACCCTTCTGACGTCAATGATGCTACTCCTGAAGTAAGGCTCTACTCAGCATGAGTAAGGCTATCAGAAACTGGCCCTAAATGAGTACCTAGGGTGCAAGACAGTGGAGAATCAGGCCCTTCTATCTCTGAAATAGGACTAGTAATGGGAGGAAAAAAGCAGGGGAACACAGGAGCACTGTATAGGGGACACGTGGAAGCGGAGGTCGTGCTGCATGGCAGGTCTGCGCTGGGGAGCAGAGCACAGAGGGAGATGGGACAGGAGAAGTCGGAGCAGCTCCTTAAATGGACCCTCATCTCTCCTTTTCCTTAAACTTGCTAATTCAGTCTCCCAAGCTTTGTATAACTTCCCCCAGTGCGAGCGAAAGAGCTAGGCTGTTTTTTGTTTCAGGGTTAACGCTGCCTCCTCTGGCCACGGCTTGAAAAGTCACAGGCAGCTCCAGCTGCAGCCTGTGAATCTGCAGTCACAGAAATCGCCCCTTGTTGCAGAGTTGTTCAGTGGATCCCGAGCTTTAGAGACACGGTTTCCAGCTACCAGGGTTACGAAGAACACCTTCAAATGTCCCCGACGCTGTCATGGCTGCCGGAGGCTGCAGAAGACCTGAAACAATAGTGCTGAGAGAAAACACTTCAAGGGGAGGCCTCTCAGAAGCCCAACTGTGAATATTTAAAAGTCAATGTTGTTAGCTATTGAAATGACCATCATTTTAGCAGAAACATGCAGCTAATGGCCTCAGGCGGTGATCTGAACTGCAGTAAATGGCGCTGGGAAAAGGGAAGGGTGGGTTGGCTGGTTGCTGGGATCTTCAAGCCCACCCCCAAAGGTTTTTCAGTAAGAAATTCCCTCTTAGAAATGTGAAGATAAGTTCAGTGTGTCTCAAACTGGGGGGTCCTGACCCAAAAGGGGGTCACAAGACTATTGTAGGGGGGTTTTGAGAGCAGCCTCTGCTGGCAAGGTGCTCAGCTCTGAAGGCAGTGCCGCTGCCAGCAGCAGCGCAGAAGTAAGGGTGGCATGGTATGGGAGGGGGTGGGTCATCACAGCTTGAAATATTTTCAAAGGGGGTCCCAGCCAAAAAAGTTTGAGAACCTCGGAGCTACACTGAAAACAAAGCCCTACCTAGCTACGCAGCCCGTGCAACTCTACTCAGTTCTGCCAATGCACCACAGCATGGATCTGTATAAGCACAGCTTCCCTCCACACCTAGCCTCTGAGCACAGGCTGCCAATCATGCTAAGCTGTAGGGTGACCAGGTGTCTGGTTTTTGACCGGAACACCCGGTCAAAACGAGATTCTGGCAGCTCCGGTCAGCACTGCTGACTGGGCCATTGACTGTACGGTTGGCGGAGCCGCATAGGAGCCAGAGTGGGGACATGCCGCTGCTTCCGGGAGCTGCTTGAGGTAAGCCTGGAGCCTACACCCCTGACCCCCTCCTGGGCCACAACCCCCTTCCCCAGCCCTGATCCCCCTCCCACTCTCCGAACCCCTTGGTCCCAGCCTGGACCCTCCTCCTGCACCCCAAACCCCTCATTCCCAACCTCATCCCAGAGCCTGCACCCCCATCCGGAGCCTTCACCCCCTTTGCATCCCAACCCACTGCCTTAGCCTAGAGTCCCCTCCTGCACTCTGAACTCACCCCGGAGCCCACACCCCAGCCCCCTGAGCCAGCCCGGTGAAAATGAGCGAGTGAGCGAGGGTGGGGAGAGCAAGCGACAGAGGGAGGGGGATGGAGTGAGTGGGGGCGGGGCCTCAGATAAGGGGCAGGGCATGGCCAGGGCCTCGGAGGAGGGGCGGGGCAGGGGGCGGTTTTGTGTGAGTAGAAAGTTGGCAACCCTACTAAACTGTGGGGAGTCTGGGGCCATTCAAGGGCATGCACTTTTTCGGCTTGTGATCCAAGGCATGACTGGAAGCTTGGGTCCAAATCCAGACCTGGTGTAAGCCGGGTGCCACTGTACTCTTTGGACCTGGACCCATTTCTGGCCTGGGGAAGTCGGCCCTAGGGTCACAGAGCTGACAGGTTGATGCACTAGTAGCACAGATAACTCAATTTAGCTTAGTTTTGACTGACTGTGAGAGCCGAGCCATAAAACGGCAATGATTTGAGCTATTTCTGACTCACACCGTCCTGCCAATTGCCCCGACATCGTGGGAAGAAATGTGTCTGGGCTGACAGCTGTGTAGACAGCGCTTCACTCCGGTTCAATTTGAAACAGCTGCGGCGCGCTGCAAACAGAGCCTGCTAGCGCATGGAAAGGAAAGTGCCTTCCGTGATGGGACACTATAAAACAGCAAGGGCCTGCTGCTTCCATAAGGCGCTGAGACTTCTCAGCTCCCACTACACTCAAGGGGTGCCCAGCACCCTGCAGGATTGGGCCCTCTGTCTAAAAACAGCTGATAGGAATACTTATGCTTTCTTTATACAAGCTTCATCTTCTCCATTTGCTCTTAGGCAGACAGTTTTCTGTGAGTGTATGCTCCAGTGGTTGAGTGGAGAGGGCTCCCTAGAGGGTCATTAAAAACAGATTTCAGCCTTTCGCTGTTTGTGGAAGACAAATTGCGCCTTGCGATGGAGGCGAGAGAAATCGCCCCGGGGAGGGCGCTTGCTAGAATGGGATTATTGTTTTCTTTTAAAGGCAGCAAAAACTTGTGCCTTGCTTCTGATCAGCTTTGTAAATACTCTTCGCGCCCAGCTGGCTTAAGTCTGTAACCACCAACTGCCTCCTGAAGAAAGCAGACACCTTATGGGACGCTAGATAGAGGCGTGGCTTTTCTGTGCTCCTTCCTGTAGGGAACAAGGGGCCAGATTCTGACCTACAGCTAGAGACAGTGTCAGCTCCTGCCTTCAGTTACATCATGTAGCTACCTTCCATTGGGAATCAGACGCGTTGACCTTCTATTAGCATAATATCTCAGCACCCTACACGCCTCAATGGATTTATCCTCTCCACCTCCTTGTGAGTACTATTATCCCCATTTTTCAGCTGGGGAAACTGAGGCACGGAGTGACTAAGTGATTTAGCCACGGCCACACCAGAAGTCTATGGTGGAGTGGAGCACTGACCCTAGATCTCCTGGTCCCATGCTAGTGCCTACCCCCTGGGCCTTTTCCTGATTGTCATCCACACCCACGTAGAGTGAGTGCCAAGTGCATGTAAAACATCACCACTGCTATAAGCAGAGAGTTCTGGGTTTGCCACACACTGCACAGGTGTTAAATGGTCACCCACAATGCAAGGGAGTAGAGACTCAACCGATGTGGTCTCAGTTACACCATGATAAATCCAGGGAAGGGGCCATATTCTGATCTCAGTTATACCTGGGTAAATCTAGAGCAGCCCTATTGCCATCAGTTCTCCATGGCATATGGTCTTGGTTCCCGAGCGACAGCAAGCATAACACTACCAGTCCGCCAGGAGTTGGCGACTGATACCAGTATGACCAAGCTGTGCTGGGCCCAGGCAAAACTCCATGTCCATTCAGGGATATCCATTGTAAGCCACGAGGAACAACTTGCAATCAGTTTGGCCCTTGGGAAATGGAGGTTCACAATAGTTCAGGCTAGAGGGCAGCGTAGAATACTCACAGTTGCTTGGGCTGCAATGGATACAGCTGAGGCCTGTGATTCCATAGAGGGCAGAGATCAGTTTGTACTTCGTACGACTTTGTTCTTCCCTTCCCGTAAACTGTTTAAATGATTTAAACACTGTTTAGATTTGTGTTACTGCTCCAGGCTAATTTTGAAGCCCAGATTGTTTTGCGGGGATGGTAGCAGAGGAACGCCAGTTCAGAAACCGTGAATAGCGTCACTTCAGGAGTCACGGGGGCGTTTACAAGAAGGAGTTGGAGAGGCCCACGCTTGGGAATGATCCTGGCTACCCTTTGGCAACACCACGTATGGGAAATTGTGTAACCCAGCCTGGCATTGGTGACCCACAAGAAAAGAATGAGAGGTTGACACAGGCAGCCTAGAGCTGTGTCTAGGGTGCTGAAAATAATATCTGGTATGTGGCGCAAAACGTGTCAGGTGCTGCCTCACTGATCCGATACCTCAGGCTGAAGCACTATGGAAGTGTAGCCTAGTGCTTGGCACTCCAGCTGGGGAGTCAGGAAACCTGGGTTCTATTCCTGGCTCTGCTACTGGATAACCTTGGTCAAGTCACTTCACCTCTCCGCACCTCGGTTTCCTCCTCTCTAGGAAAATGCTTTGAGAGATACTGGTGAAAAGTGTTGCATAAGAGATAGGTATTCTTCTTCTTCAATTTCCATAGAGAAAAACTTACAAGTAACCCTCCATTGATGTATACATTTTCTTTGTGCAGATAGAAAAACTGAACTGACTCATCCTGGCCACCCTCTGGAACCCAAAGATCAGCCTCTAAAGATCTCCAGTGGTTTCTTCATCCTAGATATTAAAGGTTTCCAGTGAGGGAGACTATTCCCCAGACTAGAGGATCCCACTGCTAGGAAGTTCCTTCTGATACCCAGCTTGTGACGGGGCACACTCATCTCTCGTGAGTGCCTCCTGTCAGCTGGGTGTGAACCTGCACTCTCTCTGCTAATGGTGCCTCCCAACAGCTATTGCCCTTGTCAGGTGGGTCATCGGTGGCTCAGCCCTCTGGCTGAGTCACACAGTCTAAACACATGAAGGAACCCCTTCCGGGGTAAAAAGGTCCAACAGGGCCTGTCCCTGTGCCCCTGTTGCCATCTACAGCCCTGGCTCTGGGCTCAGTCCTCAGCCCTTTCTGGGCTAGCATTAAGTCTGTATATGCCTTGGTGGGCTAGCATTAAGTCTGTATATGCCTTGGTATAGCACAGTGCCCCCAGGGCTTTCTCCCTGGAGACTCTTTACGTTCTGCCTGTTACTTGGGCCTCTAAATAAGCTATAACCCCTTCTCGGGGCTTTGGCTACACTGCCAGTGTTAGGGCCAAGCTCACCCGCTACTCCGGGTCCCAACCCAGGTACCCTACAAACAGCAGCCACGTGCTGCTTCCTGAAATTACTGCCGCGGCTGCTGCTCCCTGGGCCACTTCCCAGGCGCTTCACCCTTGCCTCAGGGCTGAAGATCTCAACTCTCCTCCTTACTCACCCTTCTGGTCCCAGCAAGCAACTGACCTGCTCAGGCCCTACAGCTCCTTTTAACTGGGCCTCTTGCACTCTGATTGGCTGCTTCCTTGCAGCCCTTCTAGGCAGGCCGGGAGGACCCACCTTTGCTGCTCCTTTTCTGTGGCGGGGTGTGGTAGGACTGCAAGGCCTCCAGCAGGGGGCCTCAAAGGGCCTGGTACATCTCATCACACAGCTCAAATTCGCCTGTCACTTACTTTCATCCTATGTCTCCCAGTAACAAGAGTCACTCTAAGGGTACGTCTACACAGCAGCTGGGATATGGGATTCCCAGCTTGGGTAGATGTACACACGCTCGCTCTGATTGAGCGAGCGTGCTCGAAATGTAGCAGAGGCTGGCTCAGTCCTAGAGCCTTGGATGGGTTTGTACTCAGGTAGCTAGCCTGAGCCACCACCCGTGTGGCTGCAGCCACATGGCTAATTTTAGCATGCCAGTTCAATCAGCAGTAGTGTGTGTGTGTCTGCTCAAGCTGGGAATCACGTCTCCCCGCCCTCTTTGGTGTTTGCACCCCTAAGATAGTTGCGTGTGGTTGTCAGATCCCCCTCTCTGGCCATTGCTAGACCATGAATAAGGCACCTGCCCAGTTGTCCCTTTGGATTCGGCTTACAATTTATCCTGGTGATTATACAAATGTTTCACTTCCTTGTTCTAAGTCTGGCCATTTACGTCTTCTCTGCACTGCAGGGGGACGTGGCAGTGGCTTCCCTTTGAAGGGCCGATGTTCACCCAACACTGGAATTTCTGAGGGACATACAATATCCAACATGGGCCTGATGCCAAACCCTCAGTGGAAAGACTCCCATTCACTTAATGCCCTAGATGCAACCGCACCCGATCTACAATTTCCTCCACGTAGCAGGAAGTTCAACAACCCACACACAGAGCAAGGCTTCCCAACGGTGATTTGATTTGTTCCTGGCTTGTGGCTACCAGTGTGAGGCTGGCGTACCTGATTTCCCATTACACTTTAGTGGCACCAAGGCATTCCCAGGAGGTAGGGACAGTTCCTATCCCTGCCCATCTCCTTGTGCATCTCCTGCATGCCTGCCGTGTACAGAGTCACTCCACAGTTCTCAGATTTCTGTCAGAGCCTCCTCCACCAGGTGCCGAAACTGATCCCATTGATTTTTCACTGTCCTGTGCCTGAGGGAAGAGCCGCCCCCTGACTATTGATCCGAAACACAGACTTGCACTTGGCAGGTCTCCACTCCCTGCCCCTCAGCTCACTCACAAGTCACCCCCCTCTCACCTTTGCAGAGCTAGAAGAGTGCGCTGGTGGTG
Source organism: Emys orbicularis (assembly GCF_028017835.1). Lineage (NCBI taxonomy): Eukaryota > Metazoa > Chordata > Testudines > Emydidae > Emys > Emys orbicularis. The sequence goes on along the minus strand of NC_088684.1, from coordinate 9,457,669 downwards.
TCCAATCTCCATGCAACGTATGGACTATGCCAAGCAGTGCAGCAGTTTTCTGCCATCGCAAAGCAAAGCTGAACTGGGAGGACAGCATGACAAAGACCTCCCCTGAAGTCTGAAGGGAATCAGAAGAGTCCTGTGTTGCCCATCAACCGTGGTCATTGAATGCCCAATAATTAGAGACAGTCTTTGAGATACATTGACTAAAGGGTCTATGCAGAGACACCGGACTCTCCCTCACTCAATCTGCAGATGTTCCCTACCCCTAATGTATTACAGGCCCAGATTGTTTTTGATCTGTGTAATATTGATCTACAGGACAACAGTTATACTCTTGGTCATTTTAAAGGATGAGAGAAGTGAGTCAGAAAAAAAAAAAAATCTTCTCCGCCATACATTGTTCAAAGGGGGAAGAGCGGGACGTAGCTCCAGGACTTCGACTGATGTTAACAGGATTAGCTGGGCAACAAGGTAACAAGCTTTCTAATAAAACCAATTGCAAGGTCATATATCTAGGAACAAAGAGCGTCAGTCACGCTGACAGGATGGGGACTGTATCCTGGGACGCAGTGACTCTGCAAAGGACTCTGAGGGGTCGTGGGACATAAACAGCCTGAACACAAGCTCCCAGTGCAGAACTCTGGCTATAAGAGCCAATGCAACCCTTGGCCGTATAAACAGAGGCATAGAGAGCAGGGGGTGGGATTGCCTCTCTGTACTGCATTGGTGAGCCCATCACTGGAATTCTGGTCCAGTTCTAGTGTCTACGCTTCAAAAAGGGTCCGGGGACATTGAAAAATTGAGGAGGGGTCAGAAAAGAGCCACAAGAACTAGGGTGACCAGATGTCCCGATTTTATAGGGACAGTCCCGATTTTGGGGTCTTTTTCTTATATAGGATCCTATTACCCCCACCCCCTGTCCCGATTTTTCACACTTGCTGTCTGGTCACCCTAATGATCTGAGGTCTGGAAAACCTACCTTAAAGTGAAAGACTCAAATTCAATGTATTTAGCTTATCAAAGGGAAGGCTAAGATTATGGTTTACAAGTACTCACACAGGGAGAAAATATCTGATACCAGGGTGTTTTTAATTCTAGCAGACAAAGGCACACAATCCAATGGCTAGAGTTTGAAACTAGACAAATTCGAACTGGAAATAAGGTGCAAATTTTTTTGAGCAGGGAGGTTAGTTAACCATTGCAACCACTTACCCTGGGATACAACAAACTGTCCAGTCAATTCATGTCTTTGACTGGCTGTCTTCCTCCGAGACATGCTGTCGCTCAACCAGGAGTTACAGGCTTGATGCAGGAATCACTGGGTGAGGTTCTACGGCCTGGGTTATGCAGGAGGTCAGACTAGATGACCATAATGGTCCCTTCTGGCCTTAAAATCTATGGGGGGAAAAATCCAGCAAGTTACAGGGGCTGCAAACCTGCATGCCTTGTTTTAAAGCTGTAGGGGTTAATATACACTAGGGTGGTTTGCAGAAGGCGTCTCAGCTACATGAGCATTGTATGGCTAAGCTGATGATTCCCAGATATAGCAGTCACATCAGTGCAGATGTTTAGATTGCATAGACATGTACCATCTTCAACCCTCAATAGTTTGCTTTAATGATGACAACATGGATTTGTTTGCTTTACACAGTGTTTGTCATAGGATGAAACATAATTACCAAATTTATACCATAGGCTCCTCTGTATATACCAGCAGGCCAAGGGGTTAGAAGAGCAAAGGCTTCCTGGGTTTGTAGTAGGCATAAAGGAAAGTTGCCAGATAAACAGGACATAATTTCTGTCAAGAACCTATCAACAGATTCCCACTACACATGTTGTGACTGGGTAGCTCCAATGAGAAATTCATCGGCGTTGGCATGCTGGGTGCATGCACTGTGATATTTTCAGAGCAATGCTGGCAGGATGGCATTTCAGATTCTAAATAATATCAATCAGAGAAAGGCCTGACCCAGAAAGTTTGGATTCTGGTCAAGTTCTGAGCTATCCCAAAGCTCAGGGGTTTTGGTTTAGACTCATCTCTGAAGCCCTTTACAGAATGTATGCCTAGGGATCGTTTACTCACCAGGGAAATGCAGCTACCTCTGGGATCAAAGATAGGATGGGTCCAATGCTTGAGGGCGCTAGCTTGCGACTTGGAGACATCAGTGTAACTCCTTGCTCTGCTACAGGCTTCTTGCAGGACCTTGGGCAAGTCACTTTATTATTTGTCTTATAGCACCGAGGAGCCCCAGTCATGGGCCAGGACCCCATTGTGCCAGGTGTTGCACAGCCACAGAACAAATACTGTCCCTGCCCCAAAGAACTTACAATCTAAGTATAAAACAAGAGACAACAGATGGAAGTCCAAGGAAACAATGAGGCAATAAGATACTTAGTCTTTCTGCCTCTCAGATGCCTATAATAGATACCCTTAGATACTTCCACTTCTTTACCTCATGGGGTGGTGGTAAAGACTGGAAGTATCTAAGCACAGGTCTACACTAACCTCCCCAATTCAAACTAAGGTACGCAACTTCAGCTACGTGAATAACGTAGCTGAAGTTCGAAGTACCTTAGTTCGAACTTACCTCCGTCCAGACGCGGCAGGCAGGCTCCCCCGTCGACTTCGCGTACTCCTCTCGTCCAGCTGGAGTACCGCAGTCGACGGCGAGCACTTCCGGGTTCGACTTATCGCGTCCAGACAAGACGTGATAAGTCGAACCCAGAAGTTCGATTTGCTTGCCGCCGAACTACCGGGTAAGTGTAGACCTACCCTAAGAGAGCCAGCAATATTACACAATAGTGAAGAAGAGACAGAGGAGCACTCACATGCCCCGAGATCGTTTAATAACCTTAAGTGGTCAAGGATTTGTTTAAAAGTCTGATCCCAAAATACCACCTCTCCAGGACTGAAGCCAGTATCTTCTTTGGACTCTTCTGTTGAGTCATTTTGATGTCAGGTGCTTGAACCCTGCAGAGGTATTTTTGCAGATGTGTCCAATTAATTTCAATCTAGGAGTGCAATAGAGGGAGTGTCTGTGCCAAAGGGAATGAGGGGCAGAGATGGAGAGGCCTTCCAGGGAATACCCTAGAAACAAGCAAGCTTGAGGAGAAAGCTCAGGCTGATTAATTTAAATAGTAACAACAAAACTATATCAACAAAGACAAAACCCAAGATGGCGATAAGTTTGGATCATATCTAGTGTGAATGTCCTTTCAGCTGAGCAGGGTGCAAATGTCACCTGCTTACAGATTTGTGAAGCATTATATATTTCGTAGGGCTGTCAAGCGATTAAAAAAATTAATCGCGATTATTCACATGATTAAAAAAATTAATCGTGATTAATCGTGCTGTTAAACAATAATAGAATACTATTTATTTAAATATTTTGGATGTTTTCTACATTTTCAAATATATTGATTTCAATTACAACATAGAATACAAAGTGTACAGTGCTCACTTTATATTTATTTTTTATTACAAATATTTGCACTGTAAAAAACAAAACAAAAAATAGTATTTTTCAATCCACTTAATACAAGTACTGTAGTGCAATCTCTTTATCATGAAAGTTGAACTTACAAATGTAGAATTATGTACAAAAAATAACTGCATTCAAAAATAAAACAATGTAAAACTTTAGAGCCTACAAGTCCACTCAGTCCTATTTCTTGTTCAGCCAATTGCTCAGACAAATAAGTTTGTTTACATTTGCAGAATATAATGCTGCCCTCTTTTTGTTTACAATCTCACCTGAAAGTGAGAATAGGTATTTGCATGGCACTATTGTAGCCCACATCGCAAGATACTTACATGCCAGATGCACTAAAGATTCATATGTCCCTTCATGCTTTAACCATCATTCCAGAGGACATGCGTCCCGTCCATGCTGATGACAGGTTCTGCTCGATAACCATTCAAAGCAGAGTGGACCGATGCATGTTCACTTTCATCATCTGAGTCAGATGCCACCAGCAGAAGGTTGATTTTCATTTTGGGTGGTTCGGATTCTGTAGTTTCTGCATCAGAGTGTTGCTCTTTTAAGACTTCTGAAAGCTCCACACCTCGTCCCTCTCAGATTTTGGATGGCACTTCAGATTCTTAAACCTTGGGTCGAGTATTGTAGCTATTTTTAGAAATCTCACATTGGTACTTTCATGTGCTGGAACATCTTCTGAAACTGCTATAACATGAAATATATGGCAGAATGCGGGTAAAACAGAACAGGAGACATACAATTCTCCTCCAAGGAGTTCAGTCACAAATTTAATTAACACATTTTTTTTTTTAAGGAGTATCATCAGCATGGAAGCATGTCCTCTGGAATGGTGGCTGAAGCACGAAGGGACATATGAATGTTTAGCATATCTGGCACGTAAATACCTTGCAACGCCGGCTACAAAAGTGCCATGCGAACACCTGTTCTCACTTTCAGGTGACATTGTAAATAAACAGGCAGCAATATCTCCTGTAAATGTAAACAAACTTGTTTGCCCGAGCGATTGGCTGAACAAGAAGTAGGACTGAGTGGACTTGTAGGCTCTAAAGCAGTGGTTCTCAAATTGTGGGTCGGGACTACAAAGGGGGTCCCAACCCCATTTTAATGGGATTGCCAGGGCTGGTGTTAGACTTGTTGGGGCCTGGGGATTTGGCTTTGGGCCTCCCTGCGTGGGGTGGCAGGGCTTGGGCAGGCTCAGGCTTTGGTCCCCCCTCCTGGGGTCGTGTAGTAATTTTTGTTGTCAGAAGGGGGTCACGGTGCAACGAAGTTTGAGAACCGCTGCTCTAAAGTTTTACATTGTTTTGTTTTTGAGTGCAGTTATGTAACACAAAAATCTACCTTTGTAAGTTACACTTTCACGATAAAGAGATTGCACTGCAGTACTTGTAGGAGGGGAATTGAAAAATACTATTTCTTTTGTTTATCATTTTTACAGTGCAAATATTTGTAATAAAAAAATAATAATATAAAGTGAACATTGTACACTTTGTATTCTATGTTATAGAAATCAATATATTTGAAAATGTAGAAAAAAATCCAAAACTATTTAATACATTTCAATTGGTATTCTAGTGTTTAACAATGCGATTAATCGCGATGAATTTTTTTTTAGTTAATTGCGTGAGTTAATTGTGATTAATCAACAGCCCTAATATTTCTATAGTGCTGTATAAATGTCAGTTGTTACTATACACATTCCCACCAGTGATCCATAGGAGGACCTAACTCTTCTTTATCATGTCACCCTCCCCTCCAACACACAGACGCAGATACGTTCAGTTCTTGGTTACAGTTGCTATTGTCTTTCAAGGATCAGCTTTAAGACGGATCCCCACAAACCTCTATTGAAACAACTCACCCTTTGTATCTTTTTTTTGGTTTTCATCAAAGGTTCTTAAAAGATGATTGAAATCCACCCCACCGGCAAATTGCTCTGGGGTGACACGGTCCAAGGCAACAGGTTAATAGTCTTTTGGGGCCAGAACGCACCACGCTAAGGAAAAGCTGGAGGCTGTAGCAGGCACACTGAGATCTCTTATGGCAACTCCAAGTCAGACGTGTGTTAGCCTTGGTGGGTGGTGCTTTTGGGGGCAGCAGGTAGAGACGCTGGATTCTTCATTCAATTTGGATTGAAACAGAAGAATATAATGAAGAGTCTGATGTGGAAAATGTTTCCCTCACTTGGTCCCTTTGTTTCATCTCTCCTTGATGTCTTAAATGTGTTACATTTTCTGCTGGGCTGTCGCCAAGCTGGTCTTAGATTGTCAAGACAATGAAGAAAGCAGGAGACCAGAACAGGCTGCCAGTTGTTTAATTTCCTGCTATTAATGGAGCATAATCTAAACACCAATGGCAAATATTTACCTTCGCATTCCTCTGGTCCAGTGTTTTGATGGGTGATAGACAGCACTCTGCCCTTCTCATTCTTGATGCTTATTAAGGCAAATCCAAAAGGAGCAATGGAGACCGAAAGAAGGATGCTTATCTTTTGTTTGCAACAGCCTGAGTCTGTATCAGCCTAAGTCAGTCGAAGTCATTGTCAGATTAACCCTGGATTTTTCTTGGGCATGCTCTGGGCCTGAGTTCATCTGTGTGCTTTGCTTCTTGCAGAGGGTGGCCCTCAGATCTGTGTTGAGCGGCGCATTCCATCCATGGCCATAGTAAGTGAGAATGAGGACTGTGCCAGGAAGAAAAGGCTAAGGGAGAGGAAGACACTCGGGCCCGGCTTTAGGGCAGCACTTAAGCACATGCTTAAAGTTAAGTAAAACCCCGAGGGACTTAAGTTAAGCACATATGTAAGTGCTGTCTTGAAGAGGGCTGTTTTCCTGAATCAGAACCTACATCAGTGGTGGGCAACCCACAGGCCGCATGCGGCCCACCAGGGTAATCTGATTGCGGGCCATGAGACGTTTTGCTGATGTTGACCGTCCGCAGGCACGGCCCCCCGTAGCTCCCAGTGGCCGCGGCTCACCGTTCCCGGCCAATGGGAGCTGTGGTCACCGGAGGAAATTAATAAACAGCAGGTTTAAAGCAAACATAAAAAAGTACAACATAAGAAAGCATAAAAAAGTACAGTGCACAGTCAACCTGTGGAACTCGTTGCCAAGGGTTGTTGTGAAGGCCAAAAGTATAAAAAGGTTCAAAAAAAGAATTAGATAAGTTCATGGAGGATAGGTCCATCAATGGCCATTAGCCAAAGTGGTCAGGGACACAACCCCATGCTGTAGGTGTCCCTAAATTTCTGACTGCTAGAAGATGGGCTTGGACATTAGGGGGAGGATCACTCAACAACGTGCCCTATTCTGTTCACTCCCTCTGAAGCATCTGGTACCAGCACTGCCAGAAGGCAGGATACTGGGCTAAATGGACCATTGGTCTGACCCTGTATGGCCGTTCTTATGATCTATTACTACTAAGCAGCTATGGGAGCTCTCCTTTGGTTCTTGTGGTAAAGATCTGCAGTATTACCAACCCCAAACATTGAAAATCCATAAATCAGGCCTCCCAAAATCCTGGGATTAAAAATACCAGAATACGTTGTGGATGCTTTTTATTCACCTTCTGGTTTCTGAGGCCAGGTCTACACTAAAAAATTAGGTTGGCCCTGCTACATTGCTCAGGGATTTTTCATACACACAAGTAATGTAAAAAGCAACAAAGAGTCCTGTGGCACCTTATAGACTAACAGACGTATTGGAGCATAAGCTTTCGTGGGTGATTACCCACTTCGTCAGACGCATGTATTCACCCACGAAAGCTTATGCTCCAATACGTCTGTTAGTCTATAAGGTGCCACGGGACTCTATCACTTTTGACAGATCCAGACTAACACGGCTACTCCTCTGATACTTGACACCAAGTAATGTAGTTAAGTCAGCCTAGCCCTGGTGTAGACAGCACTAGGTTGATGGAAGAATTCTTACGTCAACCTAGCTACCACCTGTTGGGGAGGTGCTTAACTACAGCAATGGGAGAGCCCTTCCCATCCTGCCCTGCCTGCCCCCTGGCACATTTGGCCCCTGTCCTTGGCAGCTGGGCCCAGGCAGGGAGCGGAAGGAGCATGACCAGCCACCACTCTGGCTGCCTGTGAGAGCCCGGCTGGGGAAGTGGCAGCGGCTGGGCTCTCTCTTAGGCAGCTGCTGAGCAGCCACCTTCAGCCGGCGTGAGAAGTGGCTCTGCCCCATCACCTCCACTCCCCACCTGGGCCCGGCTGCCTGAGAGAGTGGCAGAACACGCCAGTGGGGGAGGCACACTGACTCTGAAATGCTCAGGGAGATTAGAGAGGCTATTAAAATAAAAAACTCAATAATAATAATGGGGGATTTCAACTATCCCCATATTGGCTGGGTACATGTCACCTCAGAAGGGATGCTGAGATAAAGTTTCTTGACACCTTAAATGACTGCTTCTTGGAGCAGCTAGTCCTGGAACCCACAAGAGGAGAGCAAATTCTTGATTTAGGCCTAAGTGGAGCATAGGATCTGGTCCAAGAGGTGAATAGAACTGGACCGCTTGGTAATAGTGACCATAATATAATTAAATTTAACATCCCTGTGGCGGGGAAAACTCCACAGTGGCCCAACACAGTAGCATTTAATTTCAGAAAGGGGAACTGCACAAAAATGAGGAGGTTAGTGAAACAGAAATTAAAAGGGACAGCGCCAAAAGTGAAATCTCTGCGAGTTGCGTGGAAACTTTTTAAAGATACCATAATAGAGGCTCAACTTAAATGTATCCCCCAATTTAAAAAACATAGTAAGAGAACCAAAAAAGAGCCACCGTGGTTAAACAACAAAGTAAAAGAAGCAGTGTGAGGCAAAAAGGCATCCTTTAAAAAGTGGAAGATAAATCCTAATGAGGAAAATAGAAAGGAGCATAAACTCTGGCAAATGAACTGTAAAAATATAATTAGAAAGACCAAAAAAGAATTTGAAGAACAGCTAGCCAAAGACTCCAAAAGTAATAGCAATTTTTTTTTTAAATACATCAGAAGCAGGAAGCCTGCTAAACAACCAGTGGGGCCACTGGACGATCGAGATGCTAAAGGAGCACTCAAAGATGATAAGGCCATTGCGGAGAAACTAAATGAATTCTTTGCATCGGTCTTCACTGTTGAGAATGTGAGGGAGATTCCCAAACCTGAGCCATTCTTTTTGGGTGATAGATCTGAGGAACTGTCCCAAATTGAGGTGTCATTAGAGGAGGTTTGGGAACAAATTGATAAACTAAACAGTAATAAGTCTCCAGGACCTGATGGTATTCACCCAAGAGTTCTGAAGGAACTCAAATGTGAAATTGCAGGACTCCTAACTGTCATCTGTAACCTATCATTTAAATCAGCTTCTGTACCAAATGACTGGAGGCTAGCTAATGTGACGCCAATTTTTAAAAAGGGCTCCAGAGGTGACCCTGGCAACTACAGGCCAGTAAGCCTCACTTTAGTACTGGGCAAATTAGTTGAAACAATTGTAAAGAACAAAATTGTCAGACACGTAGATGAACATAATTTGTTGGGAAATAGTCAACATGTTTTTTGTAAAGGGAAGTCAGGCCTCACCAGTCTACTAGAATTCTTTGAGGCGGTCAACAAGCATGCGGACAAAGGAGATCCAGTGGATATAGTGTATTTAGATTTTCAGAAAGCCTTTGACAAGGTCCCTCACCAAAGGCTCTTAAGCAAAGTAAGCAGTCATGGGATAAGAGGGAAGGTTCTCTCATGGATTGGTAACTGGTTAAAAGATAGGAAACAAAGGGTAGGAATAAATGGTCAGTTTTCAGAATGGACTAGATCAGTGGTTTTCAAACTTTTTTCCTGGGGACCCAGTTGAAGAAAATTGTTAATGCTCACGACCCAATGGAGCTGGGGATGAGGGGTTTGGGATATGGGAGGGGCTCAGGGCTGGGGTAGAGGGTATGGGGGTGAGGGCTACGGGGCGAGGCCGGAAAAATGAGGGGTTCAGGGTGTGTGTGGGGGCCTCTGGGCTGGGGCAGGGGATTGGGGTGCCAGAGGGGGTCAGGGCTCTGGGCTGGGGGTGCAAGCTCTGGGGTGGGACTGGGAATGAGGGGTTTGGGATGCAAGAAGGTGTTCCAGGTTTGGGGGGGCTCAGGGCTGGGGCAGGGGATTTGAGCGTGGGGTTGGGGCACGGACTTAGCTCCGGTGGCTCTCAGTCAGCAGTGCAGCCGGTGGGGAAGAGGCAGGCTTCCCGTCTGTCCTGGCACCGCAGACCACACTGCACCTGAAGTGGCCAGCAGCAGGTCCGGCTCCTAGGCAGAGGTGCGCAAGTGGCTCCACACGGCTGTTGCCAGCAGGCACCGACACCCCCCCCCAGCTCCCATTGGCCGGAGCTGGTGCTCGGGGCGGTGGCCCCCCTGCCTAGAAGCTGGACCTGCTGCTGGCTGCTTCCAGGGCACAGCATGGTGTCGGAACAGGTAGGCACTAGACTGCCTCAGCTGGGCAGCACCGCTGATGGGACTTTTAACATCCCAGTTGGCGGTGCTGACTAGAGCGACCCAGTGCCTGACATGCCACGACCCAGTACTGGGTCGTGACCCGAACTTTGAAAAACGCTGGACTAGATGACCTCTCAAAGTCTCTTCCAGTCCTACGATTCTATCATTCTATGATTCTATAATATACAAATGATGTTACTAATAATATATTATTGCATCCTCCAATATCGAGGGTATGTGTGAAGATCCCCAAGTCCCATTAAAGTCCATCACCTCTGAAAATCAGGCCCAAATCTGCCTTTATATGCTAATGGGACTTACGTGCATAAACTCTCCACATCTAAGGGGTGGCAGAGGCCAAGAAATAAATGGGACGGAAGAAATATCCGTTGACTATGTGGAATGGATCGTTGTTCCATTTCCTTGTTGAATGAACAGGATTTAAATGCACACACGGAGTGGGGAGTACAGCTTGTTAAATGTCCAAAAGGAAGTCGGTAGGTTGGGGGAACTGATGTTTGGAGTCAAGGGTTCCCATGTTGGGCGTACATCTGGCATTCAGCTGAAGCATGTTAACCCTGTCAGTTGGAGTGTGTTTGCAATCAAGTTAAACGCTGGTCGTTACTAAACGCTGTAGCTCCCCAAACTGAAACATGTCTCTATAAAGAAAAATGTGGAGCCCTGGTCCATGACTAGCGCTCCCAAACTCTACACCAATGCCACTTTGAACTAGCGAACATCCTTCATGAAATAAAAGTGGCCCACACAGACATGGTAGTAAAAGACAGCTTTATTTCCTGGCCTGCATCACCTGACATATGTCAAGGTTACAGAAGGTTATACGTCTCTGCCACATGACAGAAGTCAGCACCCACTGACTCCAGCGGCTACTGTTACACTTAATACAGAGCTTCTTGCAATACAAATTGTTTACATCAGATATAAATACACATGACATGTTGCAGATATTCTCTTTGTTAGCCATCGACAATCAGTGGAGGAGAAGATTTCACCAACAGTACTTGTCTTTCAGAGATTCTAGATACATTCAAAGAAACCCCAGGAACCAAAGAAAAATGGACACCACGGCGACACTGAAATGTATAGCCTTTTCACCAAGCTCTTTCTGTTGAGCTTTCAATGACCTTTAGAGAATGTCTTCTGCTTTAAATTCCAGGCTTGATTATGTGGAATTTCCAGACATCCCTATTATTATTATTTGTACTTTGGGGCTAATATCCTGACCCTGCAAGCTGTCCATGTGCATAGCTCCCATTGACTTCACCAGAAGAATCGCATGCAGAAGGCTTTAAGGAGCCAGCCCTACAGTTTCAAACATAGATGTCTGCAAAATATGTGCACTGCGAGGAATGTTGGAAGAGACCAAACCACAAAGAAGGAAATAAAGTCCAGGCCAGCCTGACAGAAGAAATACACACATACTGCATCTACAAAAGAGGTGTTTAACCTCAGTCCAGGCCAGTGCATGCCCGGGTACTGGTTTGTGTGTGAAATCCGAACGTGCACAATTACCCACTTTTCACGTGCATGCTTTCCTCCGGCACAATGACCTGTTTGCATGCGGGCATCATGTTCAGGCAGAGGATTAGATGCCAAAGAACTAGATCTTGCTCTGTGTTGTGCAGGTGCATTGTGGGAAAGGAGTGGGTGTAGGCAGCCATTCATCCCTAGTGCAGTAGTGTAACAGCTGGGGAGGAGACCCACCTAACGCTCAAGAGACTTTTAAGAGTGGGGCCTAGCTGGCGGTTCTCCACTACCCAATGGGGTGGGGTCTGCTACTTTGGGGGTATGGTTAGATTTCCCCATGCAGTCTGCAGTTTGCAGTGTGTGTTAGCAAGGGGTGCTGCACTGCTCCTTTTCACAGGCGTGGCAGTGTGCCCAGCACCGCGCCCACCCTGCCCTGCGCCAGCAGCAGTGCTCTGGGAACAGCTGCATGGACAGCACCCGGGACTGCCAAATGTCACGCCTCGAGTGGGGCATGCATGTATCTGGCAGCCGGCGCACACCTTCATGCATCCCCGTGGAAAGCTCCGGCATTCATTCCCCCGGCGGTAAGTTGCAGTTCCTCTTGGCAGCTATAGGGGTTGCTGTAGTGCAGGTTTCTTGCCCTGCTGGCAGCAGACCCACACCCAGGCCCCCGGGAGGAAGTGGCGGTGGCAGCTGGGCCAGGGGAGGAGTGTGTATGTGTGTGTGTGGGGGGGGAAGTGCACAATGAAGGATGGGGCTGGAGAGGGCAGAACGGGGGGAGGCTAATGGGTTGATGAGAAGAATAAGAGTCACTGACACAGGTTCCCCCCAACAGTCTCCCCAGGCTCCAAACCCCTATTGCCCAGTCCCCCTTATTCCCCAACAGCCCCAATGATAGACTGACACAGACCCTCCCCCACCCCCTTCCCCACCCCCATTGTCCCCCAATAGCCCCAACCCCAGGTTGCCACAGGCACCCTGTTCCCCACCCCTCCAAGCTCCATCGCCCGTTGCTTAACAATCCCTCTTTCAGACTCTCCCCCGCCCTCAACCTCCTGACCCCCCCTTGTCCCCCAAGGCCCCTGACTCCTTCCCGTACCTTGGCCTTCGCTAAATCCTGCCAACCTCCCCTTGCTCCTAAGGCCTGCCAAGAATAGGCTCCTACCTCCCCCAGGCCTACTGCCACTTGATTGAGGTGGGGAGGCACCTCGAGGGGGAAATCCCTGACTTCTCCCCGCAAGAAAGAAATGGGACACATAAAGCTGCACAAACTCCACTGCCCCATTCCTTCGCTTGGCTCCCTGTAGCAAGAGCAGGACTTGACCCTAATTTGTACATTTTGGCATGCAGCTCTCCTTTGCTGGCTCTTGTGCAGAGTTTGCTAGTGGAAATTCCAGTGGGTTCCATTAGAATCCTTTAACTAGTCTCAATTGGTTTCTACTGGTTTAAATTGGAGGACCAGTAGTCCCAGTAACCAACAGACCAATAGATCCATTGCTCTGTTCCTCAAACCTTGTTAGCCAGGTGGAACCCGCTGAAAATATTTCAAGTGGCATTTCCACTAGGAGAATAATCACAGCAATGGACGTTTTCATTCATGCTGTGGGTCTCGCTGTTTCTCTGGGTTGCTTTTTCATGCTTATGCTTTTTTAATGGTGCCGTATAGAATGCAAATGGTACAGCCACCAGCCAGCATTGTAATACTGAAATTGGGACTCTCATTTGCGCCGATGTTGTGAGTCAAACACCGCGATGGGATTTTTACAAAGGGTTGACTCGTTTTATGGCACTGCACGATGAAAAAGGTAATTCATGCTCCAAGAAGGGTGTAAACCTACCTGCCTGCTTTGGGGTGTAAACTGATTGCTGCAAGGGATCAGGAGTGAATTCGTCCCTTCCTGGGAACAGCATGAAGGAAAGAGGTGAAGTTCATCCCTGTGTAGAGGGCCCTCAACATAATTTAAATCCTAAACATAGGTCTTAAATCATGCCTAGGGCTCTGCCCTGGGATGGATTTCAACCTAGATGCTTTATGGGGTTGTGGGGTTTGTGGTTGTTGTTGCTTTCCTCTGAAGCCTTAGAGGAAAGGCAGATACAAATTAGTTGGACCAATGGTAGGATCTGGTATAGCAAACCCTAATTTAATGCCGCATCATAAAAAAAACTCAAACAAGGCTGACACATCTTCGTATTTCAGTTCTGCTTTTCATCACCACTGAGTTGCTGGAAGAGGGAGCAAATGTGGGAAACAGAGTTTCCAAGAAACCACATACGTTTGGACAGCTTCTTTCCATGCCTGTCTGAAACATAAGGAAACTGGTGATCCAACTGAATAATATGAACCAAGCAATACAAATCCTTGCATGTTTATATATTATATAAAGTCATACAAATCCTCTCCTTACAGCTGAAATATTAAGGGTGGGTGTGTTTGGGGAGGGGGGGGATATTGTTTTGCGTTAGAGTGCCTTCCCTGAGGAAATTCAGATGTGTTTGAGAAACATCTGAATAGCTGCTAGTGACAAGTGGGTTAGATTTATTTTGTCCCGCTTCAGTTCAGTCACCTGAAACCAACAACTCTGCTCGGTGTCTTAAATCTTTGCTGTCTCTAGTAACGTGGAAAGCTCAGCAGCACCTGCGTTACTCAACAACAATATTCCTTCCCAAGGCTGGGAGGCTTTCACAGACAAGAAGAGAGTTTATGGCCTTCTAAGTCCTCCTGCAGTTTGGTAGCTTACTGTCACATTGCAGTGTGAAACAGTGAAAGAAGACCACAACAGTAATGGATTTGCTGCTAGTAAAACATATATATTAAAATGCAAACAGAGCATTCCTGTTGTGAACTGTTATTAATGGACTTTCTTTTGTATTGGTACTAATGGCACTGAGAGTTCCTCTTTCCAAAAAGAGCATAATGTTCTCGAGGAATAAATTCTAACACAGTCGCTCCAAAGCTCATATTAGAAAACAAGAGGCCAAGGGCAATAGTACCAGACAGCCCAGCAATATTCCACACTGGGTTACTGTAGTGTGTCCCTCTAGGAGCTGGTTATATCTGTGTACTGTTTGTTGAAGGTAAGCTCAAAGGGCTGCCTATTGTGTTTGAGAAGGCAATGATTGCATTTGTACCTGAGCCCTTGGAGCTCTTGTTCATACTGATGATGTCCCCACTTGTCTGCTCAGGCTCCGACTTCCTGAAGATACTTTTCATGGTCGACTGGAAGTTGTTGGTGACAAAGCAGTAGACGATGGGGTCCATGCAGCTGTTGAGGCTACTCAGAGTCACGGTCACATGGTAGACAATTAAGCTGATGTTACGGGGAATGTCTGGGTTGATGGAAATGGCCACCTGGCGCACATGGAAAGGTGTAAAGCAGATCATGAAGATGATGAGGACGGTGGTCAGGAGCTGAACGGCCCTCATTCGCCTCTCACGGCTCTGGTGCATGAGGCTGGGCTTGGATAGCGCACACATGATCCTAGTGGTGAAGAAGGTGATGATGATGAGCGGGAAGAAATACTCGCAGACCATCAGGGCAAAGATCTTGGCGAGGCAGCAGGGTGCAAAGGTTATCGCCATGGTCAGAATGGAGAAAGTGACCACAGTTGCAAAGACCCAGATGAAGACACAGATCCCCTTGGCACAGCTGGGGTTCCTCCACTTACGTGAGGCTTCCACCTGCACAATGGCCAGGTACCGGTCGATGCAGATGCACGTCAAGAAGAGAATGCTGCAGTACATGTTGACGAAGTAGCCAAAGATGTGAACAAAGGAACACTTCAGGCAGTCCCCTGCAGTGTAGTACATGATGATTCGGGTGGGCAAGGAGAAGCCCACCAGTAGATCAGTAACGATCAGGTTGATGGTGTAGATGACAGAGGTGGTTTTCGTCTTGGTGCGGAAGCAGAACACGTAGAGAGCTAAGCTGTTCAGCACAACGCCCACCAGGAAAATGATGGCATTGACCGCCATCAGGGCTATCCACAGGCTGTAAAAGTCTTGGTAAAGTTCTTGGTCCATATGGATAAACTTGTCGAACATGTTGACCTCATTTGAGCTGCTAGAGTTGGGCGCCCTCGTGGAGTTGAGAGGGTTAAGGGCCAGTTCTCGGGAGGAGGAGGCATGCATACTCAGTGCTCTGGGGACCTGAAAGAAGGAAGCAACAGCAAAGAGACATTTACAGGCATGTTCAGGGGTTCACAGCACAGAACACTGCAGCCTCATTAGGAGGCGTTTTGAAGGCATATACCAAGGGTTGTGGTGGATTCTCCATCACTGGCAATTTTTAAATCAAGATTGGGTGTGTTGCTAAAAGATCTGCTCTAGGGATTATTTGGGGGAAGTTCCATGGCTTGTGTTACACAGGAGGTCAGACTAGATGATCACAATGGTCCCTTCTGGCTTGGGAATCTATGGATAATTATATCTCCCCAGTGGCCTACAGCCAGACCATCTCAGTCTGCGATCACATCCCATCTCACAAGCTAAGCAGAGTCATGCTGCTGCCCTGAACAGCTTACACTCCATATTTTAGATATGGCCCAACATGATGGGATAACAAACATCAAGGAGGGAAAGCTCTGTGGATGGACCAGAGGTACAGCAATAGGCAAAGTGAATGTAGGGTATGTCTACATTTGGAGCTGCGGGGAGCGGTGAATTCCAGCTTGAGGAGACATACCTGGACTAGCTATCCTTGAGCTAGCCGACCCAAATACATGCCCATCAGAGACCCTAGGCATGTACTCAGGGCAACTAGCCCCTCCTGCTGCTCCCACTGCCGGGGCCATGCTATTTTTAGCCCACTGGCAGGATGAGAGCTAGTGCAGGTATGTCTCCTGGAGCTGGGAATTGCACCCCCAGTGCCAAGTTCAGATGCACACATCTGTTCAGTTTTTCAAGTAGAGAAGATACCGATCTGTTGACTCACTTATTGCTGGGCGTGGATGAGAGGCGTGACCTTTCAGCAGAGTTTCACAGGAATAGTGAGTAAGCACTGGGCAGACCAGAGCAGGGTGAGCTTGTTCCTTGCATACAGGTGGTATGATTGATGCCACTGGGCACAGAGATGAGCCAGCCATGGTGGAAAAAATGGTCTCCAAATTATTCATTCTCATTTAAAAAATCTTAGCGGGCTGGGGAAGATCCTATTGCTTAGAAGCTTGGGACATGTAGAAATGCTATCTGAGCAAGAATTAGGCAGCTGGTGTGCTTAGAACACAGCCTGTCATGCTGAGCAGTAGTGTCTGATTGTTTCCTTGCGCTCCCGCTATTCGTCTGTCTGTATCCACCTTGTGTCTCTTGTCTCATACTCAGATTGCATAAGCTCTTTGGAGCAGGGGCTCTTTGTTTGTTCTGTGTGTCTCATAGAATATCAGGGTTGGAAGGGACCTCAGGAGGTTATTTAGTCCAACCCTCTCCTCAAAGCAGGACCAATCCCCAACTGGCCCCCTCAAGGATCAAACTTGCAACCTTGGATTTAGCAGGCCAAAGTTCAAACCACTGAGCTATCCCCTTTGTCCAGTGCCTAGAACCAGGGGGTCAATGACAGGACACCTAGCACTATTCTTATACAAATCCAGAAATAAATAATAATTAATAAATAAAGTGCCAGACAAGCACAGCAGGTGGGCCTTGGGGCAGTGTGGGGACACTAGGCACATCAGCAGTGGTCTGGGGTAAGCTTCTAGCCCTCAAGGTTGTGAAGAAAAGATTGAAAACATGACGTGGGCATAACCAAGACAGCAACATCTGCCTGAGTGTGCAAAGAGCCTGAAACACTTGCTCTGAGAGGTGTGAACTCTCCCATGAATTTCAATGGGGTGTTAACTACACCTGGAAGTGACAGCAACATCTGCCTGAGTGTACAAAGAGCCTGCAATGGTTGCTCGGAGAGGTGTGAATCAATGGGCTGTTAACTACACCAAGGGAGGTCTGTGTGTGGCAGGAGGAGAAAGTGCAGCATGCCCAGCTCATCCAGCCAGGCAGAGACAACTCAGCAGCCAGCATGTAAATACTGGGACCCTCCCCACTGCCTGGTGCAGTCTGAGTGTAAGAAAGGGCCCCAGATCACTCCCCTGTCCCTGCCTCGCTTCCTTCCTTCGCCACTCCAAATGGAGGGGTGAGGTCATGGAGAAGTGATGGTGCCACAGCTTGGGGGTGAGCCACTGGGACACTGTGTCTGCCTAGAGCTCTGTGTCGTCTTGCGGGTGGGTCGTCTAGGGGTTGAGTGGGAGCAGAGAAGTGAGCTTTGGCGGTGATGCTGTATGGTTGAACTATCACCACGCTTGATTGCCCATTAAGAACACTTCACTCTCACCACGGGCCATAGAAGAAACTCATTCCGTCTAGATAAGTCTTCCTTGAACACCTTAGTACAGATATGGCCAATGGCTGCCCCTGTGAGTCAGCCAGCCGTGTAAGGACATGTGACATGCTCCTGAGACCCTGGACTCCATCTTGTGCCAGTAATTTCCCACAAATTGCGCTGTGAGCTTTGTTTGGGACTGTACATTTCCAGGCAAATGGCAAAGAGTATAAAAGACCCCTAAAATGACTCCATTTTGCCTCTTTCCTTCTCTGATTCTCTGGACTGTGGATTTACAACTAAAAGGAGCATATTGGACTATGGACTGAGAACCTGCCAAGCTTTTGGAAGTTACCAGAGACTTTACAAGCTAGCAGTCTATACCGTCACTGCTACAAACCTGATATAAGAACATTGTCATTATTGTAGGTATATGATTCTATTAACCATATTAACTCTCTTCTTCTTTTCTTTATTAATAAACCACTAGATTTTAGTTACTAAAGGATGGGCAGCAGCGTGGTTCTTGTATATTGACCTGGCTGTGTGGGTGATCTCTTGAGATCAGAAGAACCTTTTATCTGATGAAATTGGATTTCAGTAACCGCTCATCAGAAAGTCCAGTGTCTGGGTGGACCAATAAGGCCTGGACTGCCTAAGGAGGCTGCATTTTTGACTTCTTGTTAACCAGTGTGGCGAGACCGAAGTTTACTTTTATTACTGGCTTGGTACAATCTAATGATAGAGTAACCACCAGTTTGAGGTGTGCCTGCCCTATTTCTCAGCAGTTTGTCCCGAATCTGGTATTCTCAGCTGTGACCCACTGAGGCATGGGGATGGGTGGGAACAGGGAGAAGTGCCCCGTTGAGTGTGTCTGAGGCCGAGCCTTGCTTTGAGTGTCTGCTGGCGCTCTGATCCATGTCCGGGGTGGGCAGATAAAGGGTCTGGGTTCTTAAGCTACAGTCAGATAGTTGCCAGGCAGTTACCTTCGCCATAAAAGTAAGGAACAGTTTCATTTTACAGCCAAGACCCAGTAGGCTGTGTAGCAGCTTCTACAGCTCTGTAGACATATCAACATCAGTCTTGAGATTCCAAACCAAGCTGCTGCTGCCAGGGTCCGACAGTTTAATTTTCAAATCGTTCCCGGCTTACCCACTGTTTTAAACAGATTGATATAAAAACTAACTACACGGAAACTTGGCTGATTGAAATAAGTGGTTTGAAAAACATCTGGAATACCTCAAATCAGCCTCTTGGGACCTGGGGGTTAAACCTCCACCCCCACCCCCGAGCTATCAGCAGAGGATAATAATGAAAGTCCTGGGCCAAGCGAGCTTAAAGCACATGAGATCAAAGAATAAACGTAGTAATATGAGAAACTTAGATATAAACATATTTTCCAGAATTAACAGAACGCTAAATATCCTTGGGGATCCCGTCGGAGAAGGGGAGACGTCCTGTGCAATCTGCAGAAAGCATGGGAAGGTTTCTAGAAAGGCCAGTGCTCTTCTAAGTGAGCGCTGGAGCATTTGAAGAGATTCTCTACATGTGCTCAACCACTCTACTGCTCATGAGAAATTCTTGGAAACAGAACGAGAGTCGCTTTGCCCGCAAGAAGCTCCTATTAATAGTTAGCCTTGTAAAATGCAACCTAACGAGCAGAGCTGGTTGGAAATTCGCCAGTGGAATGGGTTTCCATCCGGGAATGCCAATTAGCTGCAATGCTTTGCAGAAGTGGTTCAATTTCAGCGAAGTGGCGGGCTGCTGGGGATCCCGGGCTTCTAGGTTTCCCAGCTCTTTGGCAGCCTATCTGGGGGTCTGATGGGGAGCTGGGAACCTGGAAGGACTGGCTCCCTGGATTGTGGTTCTGGGGCAGCATGGAATTCCAGGGCTACTAGTGTCAGCCCATGAGGCAGATGGCCCCTGAACCGGAGATTTCAGGGTCTGTGGCTCTGGGGTAGCCCACGAAGGGCATGACCCTGGAGCTGGGGATCCCAGGGGTCTCAAGGTTCGCAGCTCTGGGGAAGTCATGGAGAATTTCAAAATTGTTGGGTTTTGTTCCAAAACTCAGCAAAACCAAATCTGAAATATCAAAATGCTCCATGAAACAGAATCCCCTTTCTCTGCCCTGCCCTGCCCCAATAAGGAGAGCTAAAAGTGTGCTGTTTTGTCTGACCTTCCTCCCCATAATTTCCTGCCACTGTGAAAATTTAAATCATTAAAAATCTAAAAATGTTTTAAAATGAACATCAATATTATCTGTTGAAATGATAAAAAAATAGAAATCCAGTTCTGCCCCACCTCGATATGAGAGTTTCTACCTGAGTCTGAAATACAGGATGACACAGTCTCTATTCTGCCTCTCAAGCTCAAACTGAGGGTGGCAATGGCATTTTAATTTATATTAAAGTAAGGACAGAATTAAACATATGAGACCAAAGGCCTAATCCAAAGCCCATGAAAGTCAAAGAAACACTCCTGCTGGTGTTGGATCAGACCCCAAGTAAGAGTCAGATAAAATGCAAACAAGAGAATGCAAATGAGAAACACCGGCACAGTAATCCAAATCAGAGAAAGCAGAACGCCGGAGATAGATGCCTTCAGACAATCACGGCACCAAAGATATTTCATTGTAATTTACATCAGGCAGTGAGAGCAGAGCCTGGGAATTGAGACAGCCAAATTTGAATTGTTAGCTGCCCTTGGTCATGTGATCTGATTTGCTCATCGTCTCTACGCATCCAGTTTAGTTTTAAATGTCCCAAGTTATGAGCTTCCACTGCTGCTCCTGTGCGATTTTTCTTCAGCCTTACAGTCCAATATTCACCCTACATTTTCCTTTGCTCCAGTTCAGTTCATTACACCGAGTTACATGCGACATGCCTCATTATCACTATAATTGAGAGTGTCATAGGTCTGCATGGTGCTTTACAGACAAATGAAATGGACATGCCCCGGCCTCGAGGAATATTGTTCATATACCCTAGATACTTGAGGCAAATCATGGGGCTTGTCCACCTAGCCCCAGTTTAAAGTGAAGCAAACTCTTGGCGTTTGCAGACCTAGCATCCAAAAGGTGGTAGATAACCCTTTGTCTGCCAAACTGAATTTACAGTGTTGGGTTTTTGTAAGGGAGAGTCCAACATGGTTGGTTTAGATCTGTTCACCCTGCCTCTGCTTGTCTCCATGGAAAAAGGGAAGGATCGGTGTCAGGGAAAATTAGATACAGGATGGTGTGGAGATGGCTTCTATTTGGGGTCCCTTTGTGCCTGCCTTGTTACCAAGGTCTCAGTAACAAAGCCAAAAGGGTTACGCTAAAGGTTTCCTCACCAGCAGGCAATGCAAAAACCGGAGATTGGGCCCCAAGCAAAAGAGAGCTTGCTCCTTCTCCAGATCAGAATTGAAATTGTTACAGAAGATTTGTAATATAAGATGAATGGACTTTTATTGTTGGGTCACATTCCATTATTTTTCTACCCCCATCGCTTGGTAATATGCATTAGGAATTGGGGAGCTGGTAAGGCAAAAAACTAAAAACCCTCCATCCATTTTTTAAAAATGAGGTGGCTCTGGACCAAAATCCCAGTTAATATTACTCAGTACTCTTCAGCTGTAGAGCACCGAGGGCTTGACAAAAGGTATATTGTCCTCATCTGTAAAATGGGGATATTGAGGCACAGAGGGGCAAAGACCCAGGTTTCTGTAGGTGTTTAAGCACTGCTGCACTCAACTTTGTAATGCCTACCTGATTTAGGAGCCTAAGTCTAATTTTCCACAAGTGGCTTAGGCACACAAGAGCCTAAATCCCATTGATTGCCAATGGGATTTTGGCTCCTAAGTGCCTATGTCCCTTTTGAAAATGAGACTTAAGCCCATAACTCAGTTAGGCATTGCAATGCTGAGTGCAGCAATCCCCAAACACCTTTAGCAAGCTAGTCCAAAGTGACTTGCTGAAGGGCAAAGAGAAAGTCAGCGGCAGAGTCAAGATTCTCCAGAGGTCTCCCAGGTCTCCTTATTCCAAATCTGGTATGCTGTTCACTGGACCATGGTACCTCTCTGGTACAAGCACCCCTGACATGTTGGGAAAGTTTGCAGCTGGATTGCTCAGATCTATTTCTCTTTTTATCCCATTATTTACATCTGTGCATCGTGGGGACAGCAGAGTGGAAGTACCATAATATCATGAAAAAGCTTCTTCTCCCAAAAATTCCTACCCATTTTTGCAGACCCAGTAATCGTCTAAGTATCTGATTTCAGCCTAACTGTTCAGTTATCTAACCACTAGCATAAACTTTATTATCAAAGGCCAGATTCAGCACCTGAGGTTGTGAGGAGCAGTATACTGTTTCTTTCTGGGGCCGGGGTGGGGAAAGCGAGCTCCCCTGGCCCCAGGGCTGCAGCAGGGGTACAGAACCTGCCCCTCCAAACCCAGTGAAATTTAAATTCCTGCACATGCCCCTGATTTCTTTAAATCTGTAGCAGGCAGCTAGGCAAGACGGGGATTGGGAGAAGGAGAAAAGAAAGGCTTAGGGTTGCTATTGTTTTCCTTATTCTGATCAAGCTCTTTGTTCAGTGTTAGAAGAGCAACTCTCTTTGCAATTCTTTATCCTTGACCCATGCCCTGGGCTGATTCCATCAGGATTTGTGCCAGGTAGGAAACGGACGGATGCTTTGCTGGCCCAGACCCTAAAGTCTCTTTCCCTGTTGTCTCCATGCTTGGCGCTACGTTAGCTTATTTCTCATGGGTAGCTCAGCCCTGGGACTGTCGGGCCACTCCCAGAAGGGCAGAGTCGACCACCAGGTTTTCATTCACGGCATTTTTAGTTTTGCTTCTGCAGCAAACACCAACTTCAGCCTCAGCTTTAGGGGCCTGATCCAATGCTTAGCAAAGACCAGGGGAGTCTTTTCACTGACTACCTTGGCCTTTGGATCAGGTCCTCTGATGCGAAGTGGGATGCAGAAGACAGGCAGCGAGGGGGAATGAACCAAGCTCTGTTGTAGCAGCACCTGCACGGTTAAAGGGTTATTTAGTGGCATATGCAGACAGGATCTCGGCATGGGGGCACAGAGAGAGGGAACGAGAGAGCCATATGCTGCGACAGCCAAGACTGAAAAGAACATTAACAAACAAGCCAGAGTGTAATTCAAATAAACAGTCAAAGTTAATGCTTTGGCTTTTTCCCATCTCACAGTCCTGAATCCGAACAGCTGGGCGAATTCCCATCCCCCACCCACCTCCTGCCTTCGAACGTTACGCAGCTCTCTGGGAACGGCTTCAGCGTGTGTTTAGCTTTGCAGCCGCTCTGTGTTTAAATTTCCTCCAGTGATTTATCATCTTATTTATAAACAAAGGGTTAAACCCGCTCTCTTTCGATTTAAAAGGGTCAGATCCGCGTGCTGGCAAGTTCTTTCTCAACTATGGCTCAAGCTGGCCAAATATGGTATTTTTTGTAGACAGAGCACAGAGAACAGCTTTTATGCCATGTGTATCTCAGTGAGCTTGGAGAGGATGGCTATGCTGCATACTGCCAGCAGAATACCCTGGGTTCAGAACTGTTCAGAAGAAAGGAAACTACCTAAACAAATCCAGGGGGAAGCTCACGGGCTTTGCGGAATGTGCTAGTTTCTCTACGGGACAATTGACCCCATCACTAAAAGAACCATCACTAAGTGGCACCCTCGTTGGCATTCTCAGCAGACGTTAAGGTCTGGATCCACCAGAGTGGCCGAAGGTATTTAGGACCCTAAAGATGCAGATAGACACAGTGAGATTTTTAAAAGTGCTTAACTCCTATTGAAACCAATGGGAGTTAGGCACCAAGATGCTTCTGAAAAGCTTGCCAGGCACCTAGCTGCATCTTTAGGTGCCTAGAATCTCTTTAAAAATCTGTCCCTGGCTGATCACAATCACCCCTAGAATGGCCCCCATCGTATCTCAGTTGAGGCAGGTTGGCTGGGGCTGAATGGGGGAAAATTGCCTTTACCAGGCTCTGAGGCGGGAGAATTTCAGTACCCAGGAACGTCAGCTCAGCACTTTTCACACTTGTCCACATGTATTGCCCTCTCTCGTACAAAACGTTATGTTACACGAGCGTCAGGCTTGCAGAACGAAACCCTGCAAAGCGAGGGAGCTGCAGGTATGGTTATGCACACCACATTAACTCTAGCCAGGTGTGTTCTTTCACCTAGAACGCTGGTTAAAAAAAAAAGCCGTTTCAATTCTTTTTTAAAAATCAGACTCTGTCTACTACGTCTGCAGAGAGGACAATTTTCAAGCCCTCAGAACATAGTCAAATCAACCCCCTCTTTTTTTTTTTAACCAGAACACTCCAATGAATTTCTTTTCTGTTAGGGCTATTTCTGTGCCAAATTCAACTTTCCCCAGTTGCCAAGCTTCCCAAGTACATTGGCATTTAGAGCTCTTCAAAAAAGTCACAAGGGTTTTATAAATGGGGAAGTATTTTGCTCAAACGTAAATAACCTTAAGGAAAAAAGCAAGGCCCTGAAAGTTTCGTTCTGATGGGCGAAAGGTTTGGAAGTTGGAAAGTAACTGAAAAGTGGGTTGGAATGGAAGTACTCATGGACCTTGGGGAGGGATAGCTCAGTGGTTTGAGCATTGGCCTGCTAAGCCCTTTGAAAAAAGCAACAGAGGGTCCTGTGTCACCTTTAAGACTAACAGAAGTATTGGAGCATAAGCTTTCGTGGGTGAATGCCCACTTCATCAGACGCAAGTAATGGAAATTTCCAGAGGCAGGTATAAATCAGTATGGAGATAACGAGGTTAGTTCAATCAGGGGGGTGAGGTGCTCTGCTAGCAGTTGAGGTGTGAACACCAAGGGAGGAGAAACTGCTTCTGTAGTTGGATAGCCATTCACAGTCTTTGTTTAATCCTGATCTGATGGTGTCAAATTTGCAAATGAACTGGAGCTCAGCAGTTTCTCTTTGGAGTCTGGTCCTGAAGTTTTTTTGCTGTAAGATGGCTACCTTTACATCTGCTATTGTGTGGCCAGGGAGGTTGAAGTGTTCTCCTACAGGTTTTTGTATATTGCCATTCCTGATATCTGACTTGTGTCCATTTATCCTCTTGCGTAGTGACTGTCCAGTTTGGCCAATATACATAGCAGTTACAGTTGTTAGAGTTGTTATGGTGCGGTAGATAGAAGAACCCCGGTCGGGGCTCTAAGGGTATGTTGATTTGTTCCTGTGTTCATCATGAACAGGTCTGACTACCAGAAGGAGGCTGCCAGACAACCCTCCAATACCAAATTCCACAGGCCACTTTCCTCAGATCCCACTGAGGAATACACTAAGAAACTGCACCATCTACTCAGGACACTCCCTACACTAACACAGGAACAAATCAACATACCCTTAGAGCCCGACCGGGGTTATTCTATCTACTACCCAAGATCCACAAACTTGGAAATCCTGGACGCCCCATCATCTCGGGCATTGGCACTCTCACTGAAGGACTGTCTGGATATGTGGACTCCCTACTCAGACCCTACGCCACCAGCACTCCCAGCTATCTCCGTTACACCACTGATTTCCTGAGAAAACTACAATGCATTGGTGACCTCCCAGAAAACACCATCCTAGCCACCATGGATGTAAAGGCTCTCTACACAAACATCCCACACACAGATGGAATACAAGCTGTCAGGAACAGTATCCCTGATGATGACACAGCACAACTTGTTGCTGAGCTCTGTGACTTTATTCTCACGCACAATTATTTCAAATTTGGTGACAATATATACCTCCAGACCAGTGGCACCGCCATGGGCACCCGCATGGCCACACAAAATGCCAACATTTTTATGGCTGACCTGGAACAACGCTTCCTCAGCTCTCGTCCACTCACGCCCCTTCTCTACGTACGCTACATTGATGACATCTTCATCATCTGGACCCATGGGAAGGAGACCCTGGAAGAATTCCACCATGATTTCAACAACTTCCACCCCACCATCAACCTCAGCCTGGACCAATCTACACGGGAGGTCCACTTCCTAGACACCACAGTACAAATAAGCGATGGCCACGTTAACACCACCCTATACCGAAAACCCACCGACCGCTACGCCTACCTTCATGCCTCCAGCTTCCACCCCGGACACACCACACAATCCATCGTCTACAGCCAAGCGCTGAGGTACAACGGCATCTGCTCCAACCCCTCAGACAGAGACCAACACCTACAAGATCTTCACCAAGCATTCTCAAAACTACGATACCCACACAAGGAAATAAAGAAACAAATCAACAGAGCCAGACGTGTACCCAGAAGCCTCCTGCTACAAGACAGGCCCAAAAAAGAAACCAACAGAACTCCACTGGCCATCACCTACAGTCCTCAGCTTAAACCTCTCCAACGCATCATCAGTGATCTACAACCCATCCTAGACAATGATCCCTCACTTTCACAGACCTTGGGAGGCAGGCCAGTCCTCGCCCACAGACAACCCGCCAACCTTAAGCATATTCTCACCAGCAACCACGCACCGCACCATAACAACTCTAACTCAGGAACCAACCCATGCAACAAACCTCGATGCCAACTCTGCCCACATATCTACACCAGCAACACCATCACAGGACCTAACCAGACCAGCTATAACATCACCGGCTCATTCACCTGCATGTCCACCAATGTTATATATGCCATCATGTGCCAGCAATGCCCCTCTGCTATGTACATTGGCCAAACTGGACAGTCACTACGCAAGAGGATAAATGGACACAAGTCAGATATCAGGAATGGCAATATACAAAAACCTGTAGGAGAACACTTCAACCTCCCTGGCCACACAATAGCAGATGTAAAGGTAGCCATCTTACAGCAAAAAAACTTCAGGACCAGACTCCAAAGAGAAACTGCTGAGCTCCAGTTCATTTGCAAATTTGACACCATCAGATCAGGATTAAACAAAGACTGTGAATGGCTATCCAACTACAGAAGCAGTTTCTCCTCCCTTGGTGTTCACACCTCAACTGCTAGCAGAGCATCTCACCCTCCCTGACTGAACTAACCTCGTTATCTCCATACTGATTTATACCTGCCTCTGGAAATTTCCATTACTTGCGTCTGATGAAGTGGGCATTCACCCACGAAAGCTTATGCTCCAATACTTCTGTTAGTAAAGGTGCCACAGGACCCTCTGTTGCTTTTTACAGATTCAGACTAACACGGCTACCCCTCTGATACTAAGCCCTTTGAGGGAGCCATTTAGGGATCTGGGGCGAAAATCTGTCAGGGATGGTACTTGGTCCTGCTGTGAAGGCAGGGGACTGGACTCGATGACCTTTCATGGTCCCTTCCAGCTCTATGAGATAGGTATATCTCCATTAAAAAAAAAAATTAGCCACTCTCTGCTGGCCCACTAGGGTTTGAACTGCAGACCTCCAGCGCTAAAAGCATATCTTGCTCCAACTTGAGCTAAAGAGCCAAACTTCTGTAGCTTATGGCTTTAACAACTCTTTGCCTCTGTGGATCAGCACAGCGTGGGCCCTCCAACACACACTGAGCAGTGGGTTACACATGCATACAGGTGTAGACAGTCCCTGCTCCTCAGAGCTAGCAGTCCAGAGCTAGATCCTGTCATCTGACCCACAAGGATGCAGGATCCTTCATGGATCAGATTGCAGGAGCATCCCCTCAGAAAACTATACCTATGTTCCAGCAATTATATATCCTAACGTCCCATTAGTGTCATGCCAAAGACCTAAAGGGATTTTTGTCAATTAAAAGAAGGTGAATTCAATTTTTCAGAATTATTTTTTTAAAGTGGAATCGGGCCATTCAGTTGGGCAGAGCTGCATTCTTTCTGAAAGCAGGCTAGAAGCCGACGCTCTGGCGAAATATCAGCAATGCTAGACACTCTGGAGACTCTCTATTTAAAACCCGGAAAGAGCTGTACTCCTCCAGCTCTGTCATAGCTCAAGCATGGAAAATATGGAATGAAGCTTGTGAAAATACAATACTAGGACATATTCATGGGCTTGTCTATCACTATGTCTATTTTGCAGTGGTGTAACTCCACTGACTTCAACAGAGGTACTCCTGATTTACACCAGTAGAAGTGAGGGAAGAAGAAGACCCCTATATATAGAGAAATATGTCACTTGCCTGTCACTAAATATACACACACAATGGTCGGTGCTGTTATGAGTTTATTCTTATCATAAATCAGAAATGGTTACATTACCCAGGTCGCCTATCTCAGTGCCAGTAAAGCCTTCAAGCCACCACTGAGTAGAGAAGAGTTACTCCTGAAATGTTTAGATTTTTCAGACATCTTATTGATGCCATAGTATTTTGTATGTCCCTCTTCCTGTAAAACCTTAGGTTAAGTGGTACATTTTCATATCTGTACAAATTATCTATTAAGCTCTCCCATTATGATTTTGAAGATTCAATATCTCACAGTCTGCCAGAGCTAGAAACAAACGCCATCTGTCACTGAGAAGCATTGGAATGACATAGCTCTAGTGGACACAACGTTAATCTCTAGATCGGATATTGTGTGGGATTACAGACCTCATCGATCCAGGACTGAGATCTGTCAGTCCCGGTTGAGGGATCAGCATAACTGGGGGGAAAGTCCATGTCTGTGAGGAAGACAGGCCTTTTTGTAACAGGTTCTTTATTATTTTAGAAAAGGGGCCGCTTTCAGAAAGAAGCTCAGAGATTTTGAATGCTAATAGTACACCTGCTAGAGATGGATTAGTGAGCAGACTGGAGGGCAAGAAATATATCTTATGTCATGATGTCCATCATCTCTCTATATATCTCTATTACGTAGTATCTCCCTACAAGAGGCAAAAGACATCGGTGCAGTACCTTTTGGAAAGGGAAGGTTCTTTTATTTGAAAGACCTCTGAGCCATGAGCCATTTGTGTATTAAGGTGAAGTTCTGCTCTTTATTTTTCTCCAGCTACTTGGCTGCTCTTACATTTGACAACAGACCTGAGCAGAATTGGCTGGGGATATGAATGGCAGAGCCTTTCAACGGGGAGTTACGTTTGGTCCCTTAACTTTCTCGCCCAGGGTTACGTGCCAAACAAAGGCAGACCTATGAGAATCACTCCATCAGCATGTCATCCAACATATGACTTCCCCACATAGGCTCCCTGTATTTTAGTCATTGCCAGTAGAGAGAACAGTATTGGCCACTCCAGAGTTTGGTTCAAACGCGGAGTGAAAGTGCAGAGGGCACAGTGTACACTGCTTCTCCTGAATGCTCATCAAAATACTTCATTCTTATACAGCAGTTTCATCCCTTGATCCCCAAGTGTTTTGTGAGTACCCTTATCCTCTTTCTACTGACAGGGAAACTGAGGCACATAGCAGGTCAGTGGCACAGCTGGGAAGAAACTGCACATTTGATGACTCCCAATCAACTGTCCTTTCCATTGGACTGGACTGTCCTCCTATTTCTCTCTCTGTAGATCGATAATAAAGATTCCGCAGGAAATAAACTTTTGCTTGGTTGAATTCTCAGATGTTTGAGTCTCGACTCTTTTTAGTGAATTTTTCATCTCTTGTTTCATAGGATTTTAGCACTAGACACGTGCCAGGCTTGCTGCAGTTCCGACCACCTGTACGGGCTTTGCAAGTTTAATCTTTGCTGAGGAAAAGGTTTGAAATGAGCAACGGGTCGAGTATTTTACCCGGAATTTCCCCCTAGTAGCAGCCATAGCAAAAGGGCATGTCATGTGACCATGCTAAAGTGTTTCTTCTAATAGTGACCTAGGCACTTTATGAAAAGAAGGAAAACAGCATTTTTCTGAAAGGTCTCTCACTTTCTGCTGTGCCGTCAAGCTTAGGCCTGCATCTTTCTCCAGCCCTCAGCAAGCCTAGCTTTCTGTGCCAGGTGTTAAGAGACAGTGCACACAGCATCACGGCCTTCCTACTTTTTAATCCGTATAAGCCAACTTTAACAAGAATTCACGTTTAACAACAAATTACAGACCCAAAGTAGTGACAGATCTTAACGGCGATGTGATACCTTTCACACGAGCAATGCAAAGCCCTTTGTAAACCTTAAATAATTCTCACTGTGCGTTAGGTAAATGCCCTGTGAAGTAGATAAATCCGGTGATACTATTTTACAAACTCAGCTGCAGAGAAGTTCAGGGGATGTGCACAAGGCCACACAGAACAGTCAGGAACAGAGCCCGGCCGGGACTCATTCCCCCTTCACGGGCAATGGGGGACTCAACCAAAACCAGAGAGTTACTACAATGGGAAAATCAAGGCCAGGAGAGCTTATATACCCCACTGTTTAGTGTGTGCTACACCTGTTCCTCTACTCTCAATCCATGGACCATCTGAGTCTGCTACAGCTGCCTGCTATGGGACTCTCAAACTCATAGCACTCGATTGCTGAGTTCAGTCCCCCGGAATGACCAAGCAGAGTTGATTCACTTACTCGAAACCTTTTCTGAAGCTACTTCAGTCATTCTCCCTGGCTAATAACTGATCATTGTTCATCAGAGCAATAATTATTATGTGCTGCCTCAGAAGTGACAGGCTGACTTACCTCTGATCTGCTTTCCTCTTTTGCCCTTACAGGAGCCCTGGTTAAGAAAATTCCCTGGTGGAACTGAACATTATCCGAAAAGGAGACATTGGTTATGAGGAGCAGAGCAACTGGAGTGACTACAGAAGATGAAGAAATGCCTAATCTCTCTCTCTCTCTCTCTCTCTCTCTCCCCCCCCCCCACCCTCCCTAAATATAGCATTGAAACCAAGAGGAAAAAATATACTAACAAAAAAATTCCACTTCTTGCCTTCAACATTCAGAATTTCTTCACAAGCATCTGGCTTCTTGCCCAAGTCTGCCTGAAATTATTAAGTGTTAGAAATGTCAGAGAGGACTTAAGACCTTCCCTATGGTACTAATCCCTATGCATCTCTACTCAATAAATCTCTGCGTCTGTTGCCATGGGTAGCTTTCCTACCTGCATGGGGAGATGAGCTTCCTCTCCTTGTTACAAATCAGGAGACATACTTTTTGCTTCAGGGTGTAAGTCAAGTTTTAAATTGCCTTTGTCTAGTCTCATTGCTCTTATCAAGATCTTCAAGATCTTCCTCCTCCACTGGTGAATTCAGGGGACAGGCAAGAAGCTGTGTCACTCCTGCAGATCATCTTTTTCACTTTCATTAATATAGATACCATCTGACATACTGCTTTGTTCCTGTCAAGCTCTGATACGGAGCCTGAATCTCTACCATGGGCTGGGCATGGTAGGAGGAGGACATATTGGGGGAGCCAAAAGGGAGCAAGTTGCCTAGACAGAGACTACTGTGTCTTACAGATTTGGGGTGCTACCACATTGCAAACAATAAATAATTTTTGATCTAGTCTCTGGAATCTGCTGGCATTCTGAAGTGCCAGACGACTTGCTTGCCATGGCTTGGGAAGAAGAAACATAAATAAATGCCTTCCTTTTTCAAAGTCCTACTCATTGGAAGGATGATGTTGACAGAAGTTTAGACAGCTATCTGCCTAGTGACAAGTAGCTCATAAGTTAGACCAGTAGACAGTCAGGACTCCTGGGTTCTGTTCCCATATGTATAAATTTAGACAAGCTACTTAACATCTCGGCACATCAGTTTACACTTCTGAATGATGAGTTTAATTACTGTTCATAAAGCGAGTTGAGATATTCGAAAGAGTGGCACTATATCAAATACTATGATTAGCATGATTGCAGACTCTTAGTTAGCCGGCTGCGAGCTTTTCAGACACTGAAAGGCGAGGGAGCAGATTGGCACCAATTGAAGACAGGCCACACAGCGGTTAGACTTTTCACCACAGAATTAGTCCAAGTAGCAGTGGTTTGATAGCTGGATTATGATGATCTGTTCTGAATATTGGTCAGACCTGGCTAAATAAACAAACCCAGTTCTCAATGGATGGGGAAATAAATGTGAATGTCCAACTCCTCTTTAACACTGAATGCAGCAGATGAGAGGCTGTCGTTTCCACAGGGAGTTAACCAAACAAACCACCCAACACATTTTATTGATAATAGTAACTAAGAGCGTCTTCCTGAAACAGGGCCAACGCAAGACAAGCCTCCCAAGGCAATGGCAGCTGTCATAAATATAAAGGGAAGGGTAACCACCTTTCTGTATACAGTACTATAAAATCCTTCCTGGCCAGAGGCACAAAATCCTCTTACCTGTAAAGGGTTAAGAAGCTCAAGTAACCTGGCTGGCACCTGACCAAAAGGACCAATAAGGGGACAAGATACTTTCAAATCTGGGGGAAAGGGGAGAGAAAGGCTTTGTTCTGTCTGTTCCGTGTGGCTTTTGCCAGAGACAGATCAAGGAAGCAAGCAATCCAACTCCTATAGAGTTAGTAAGTATTTAGCAAGGAAATGCATAATACTTTTGTTTTGGCTTGTGAATTTCTCTGTGCTGGGGGAATGTGTATCCCTGTTTTTTCTTTTTGTAACTTTAAGTTTTGCCTAGAGGGAAACCCTCTGTGTTTTGAATCTGATTGCCTGTGAGATTATCTTCCATTCTAATCTTACAGAAGTACTCCTTTTACCTTTTTTCTTTCTAATAAGGTTCTGTTTTTTTAAGAATCTGATTGGGTTTTTTGGTATCCTAAAAACCCAAGGCTGGTCTGTGCTCATCTTGTTTATTCTCAAGCCTCCCCAGGAAAGGGGGTGTAGGGCTTGGGGGAATATTTTGGGGAAATAGGACTCCAAGTGGTCCTTTCCCTGATTCTTTGTTTGAATCACTTGGTGGTGGCAGCGTTTACCTAATCCAAGGTACAAGGAAGAATTTGTGCCTTGGGGAAGTTTTAACCTAAGCTGGTAGAAATAAGCTTAGGGGGTCTTTCATGCGGGTCCCCACATCTGTACCCTAAAGTTCAGAGTGGGGAGGGAACCCTGACAGCCGCAGAGCGTGTCTAGAGTCATTTCATGGACACTTCCGCAGTAGCCCCTTTGACTGTAATACAGCCTCTGGACAGGGCTAGGGAATGTTGAAAAAGGCAGGAGCATCTATATAGCATTGCATCTGCCCCCTTCCTACCCCTTGCCCCATTCCCACCCATCCCCTGTGCACGTTGCTGTGGGGACACTAAGCTCAGGAGCACGGAATGTGTATGGCACCCCTCAGACCCCCCCCCCCCCGCTACAGAACAGAATTTCACCCTCCATCGGGGATTTCATCCACAGCTGCAGAGGCAGGAATCACCTCGGTCATGAAAATTAACACTAACGGTAAATGAAGTCTCAAATATGATTAATTACGAAGCCGTTTTCTTCAATGGCTGCCAAATTTTGGTATAAACAGCTTAATGCAATATTTGTACACCATGTGTAGACACACAATAAAACAAACGGGGGAAGGCTGGGATACAGCCAATCAGCACATCACAGGATCGTTCAAGGGAGATTGAGCTTTGGGTCTATAGGCCAGGCCCATAAATAGACCAATGGTAAACTCAGCCCATCAACATCTCATTGGACAGTGGTTATTAGAGAAGGTTGACCCCATTTTCTGGAATGTTTTCATCCTTG
The DNA here is from genome assembly GCF_028017835.1 of Emys orbicularis. Classification (NCBI taxonomy): domain Eukaryota; kingdom Metazoa; phylum Chordata; order Testudines; family Emydidae; genus Emys; species Emys orbicularis. Next base: position 9,424,383 of record NC_088684.1, on the reverse strand, counting down.
GCTCTTTCCCAGGGAGCCGCAGGCTGAACTTTGTGTGGTTCTGTGTTATTTTTTAATGGTCTATTTTTGGTTTTCCCCATAATCAGGAACAGGTTCTCTGCCCCTATTTCTGGAACATCCTCCCTGACCTCGGGAGCTTTCCAGTCCAGTTGGCCTTCTCCTCCTGAGCTCCAGCCCAGCCTTCTTTCTGGACACCCACGTCACTTGCGTGCTGCGAAATCCCAGGCTCTTTAAAAGCAAGCATTATTGCAAGGGCTCCATGAATCATCTCTTCCCAGCTAATCATTGGACTGATGCAGGAGCTCGCATCACGCTCTCCCACCATCTTCTCTACCAAGGCTCCATCTTCCATGCTGGCATGCAATGGAATGAAGAGTACAATAGCGAAGGGGTGAACCCATGGAAACAAAGCAAATACTTCATTCTCCTCTATACAGGCTGTGATGGGAACGTAACGGAGACGTTACAGACATGCTCTTGCCCTAGATAGTAAATCTCAAGTTAAACCTGCTAGGAGGGATTCTTTCCAAAGTCCTGGTCAGGGACAAGGAGGAGATTTTCTCCAAGGGTGTTCTCTTGATATTGGTATTCTATTGAGATCGGTGTTCTGTCCACCTGCTCATTGGCTGGGTGGTTCCCTGCTTTGTCCCGCTGCTGACTTTGCATGCCACACAGCCGCTGTACTCCCAGCCCTAGCACATGGGGTAAATGGAGCTTTCCCTGCTGTCACATACTCTCCCTCGTTGCTGAATTTAGAGCTGTATTCACAGTGGCAACAGCTGGAACATTTCAAGTGGTCTGTGAGACTGTGCCGAGCATGATGTGTGGAGAGGCAGGTTTCCCATGGATGGCTGTAGGCCTAGCCAGATGCTGCAGTTAAGGTGGAGATGGCCTATCTGGTTTCTGAGCCAAATGCTGGCACAGGCACAGCTTTCATTGACTACCAGGAGGCATGGGCACAACTCAAGGGCAGCATCAGGGCCCTTGTATCCCTATGTTCAGTCATTTATAATTTTCTCAAAAAGCAAAAACAAACAAAAAAATACCAAACATGTGGGCTGGAATTTCTCATGCTTGCTCAGATGGATATGCGATGATGTCAAGTACTGTATAGCATGTTCGAATGTTTTAAGTGGGAAAAGGTACTAGTTAAACCTAAAACAACATATTAGAGACAGTGGGGTATTCAGGATAGGGCACTGGACTGAGAAGCAGGAGACCTGGAGTCTAGAGTCACTTATCTGCGTTGTGCCTCAGTTTACCCATCTGTAAAATAGGGATAATACTGCTTATCCAAGTGCTATGAGACATCAGATGAGAAGTGTCATTATCTTAATTACACACTCTCACTGGAGACACAGTATAAAATGAATGAACTTCTTTAACATTATATTCTATTAGTAGCATAGAACATACCAGTGCCCAGCACTGCGTGGTCACATAATGAAAGATTGTATTGTAGTCAGAGATGGCCCCTGACCCAATCCCTAGATCAAATCCCCATGAACTTTGCAGGAGTCTGGATCTGGATCACAGGTCCCACAATCCTGAATCTGACCATTTCCTGGACTTTTGACACAGTTAGATCTGGATTTCATGGGGTTTTTTTAGGGCCAAAGAAGGTGTTCCTCTTTCTGTCGGGCAGGGGAGGGAGTCCATATCCAGAGGAGCCTCGGCGCCGGTAAAGGGCTCTCAGGCAGTAGTAGAATCAGCCTTGTGGTTTAAACTGAAATGATCAGTGGGGTTTTTCTGGGAAGAATAATTGGTTGAAATCAAACAGTGGGAACGATACTGGTATGTCTAGTAGCAACTTCTCTATTCGTTATGTGCAAACTGGTTCAGAAACAAATGAGACTCCTCCCCCCTCCCCAATATATAGCAGTTCCTCAATCACAAATCCTTAAAGACCATGCCCTTTATTTTCTTGGGCAGCCGGGGTGGTAGTGCCATGCAGTGAGTTTGGTACAAGACCGAGAATCTGGAGGATTGGCAATAGTTTCTGTTGTGAACCCTGACACTGATTTGCTGGAAGACTGTGGACAAGTCACGTAATGCTGCTCCACCCTGATCATCCCCGTCTGTAACATGGGGATAATGCTATTTTCATCTGTAGATCTCAAAGCACTTTGCAAAGGGAGGTAAACTGCAAAGTATTGTTCTTTGTTCAACTTCATCAAACAATAGGGGGAAAAAACAGGGTCATTTTCTTCCATTGCCCACAACTTACAAGAACTTCCTTCCTTGTGAAACATGAAGGAGGAACCTGCAGCGATAATGGAAATGTTTTTCAAATGTTTTGGCCCCATCGTGTTTACATCAGTGTTGACGAGGGAAATGTATTTATTTCCCCACACTCCAGCAGCAGCAGCGGCAGCGGAGAAAGGCTCTGTGATTGGAGAGCGAGCCTTGGACAGGAGTGTGGGAACATTTTCAAAAGGGCACCGAGCAAAACATTGGCTTCAGTTCTAATCCGAGGGACGGAGTGTAGTGGAGAAGGGGCGAGATTCCATCAGGTGGCAGCCTGATTTCCTATAGAATGTGCCCTCTGCCCAACACCCCTAGCCTAACTCATCTACCTGCAGCAAAGGGAGAGGGGACGTGAGTCAAACTGATCATGGAGCGCAGGGTGCCCAGCTCCGAGAGAGCTGCTGGCTGTTATTTTGCTGTAATGGTTATCGGAGGGGGCTGGGAGTCAGCAAACCTGTCTCCTCCTCCCAGCTCTGACAGGGACCCTGTCCACGTTCTGGGTGAGGATTCTGAAGGGTTCTCGTTTTATTCAGGCTGGTTCTCCCACCCCCTCGTTTGGAGGCTCACGCTCCTTGGGAACTAGGCCCAGTTGTCTGAGGGGGAGCCTGATGGAAGAGTGAAGAAGGGCCAGATTTACCCCTCCTGTCCCTGGCTGGCTCCGGGGGAGTTACGGCAGGGAGGATGTTAGCTCACAATGAGCGCAGCTTAGTGAAAGCGTGAAAATTCATCGCTCAGGCAGACAGCTCTTGAATGCCACGGGGTTTTAATGGCCAGTGGAGTCCATCCAGGGGCAAATCAAGGTTTATAGGTGCAGGGAGGCTGGAAGGAAGAGTCTGCATGGGGCCTGATGTTTTGGGTCCCCTGAAGTATTGTTGAGCCCAACTTAGTTTCAATCCACCGCTGCCACTGCATGACAGGAAATCAAGCTCCGCTTCTCAACCTCCCACGCTCGATTTTGAATGACGGCCCTAAACCTAACATGCCACAGGAAGTACAATGACTTGTACGGCAGCTGTGGCCGGCTGTCAGAACAGACATAACCCATCGGGGCTGGTGGCTCAGACAGTGGCAAGCCTTGCTCAATCAAACTCTACCCTTCGTTACACCTCCGCCTCTCCCGTCCTCTGCATGTTGTTCTACAAGGTGAACTATGACGGTGCATCCTGCCAGGCCAGAGGTTGCTGTGCTGGGGTGGCCTCCACTGGGAGTAGCTCTTTGGCTACATCACACACCCCTGTGCCAGGCTGGTGCTCACCTCTGCTTGGAGATGGCTCAGAACTAAACCCTGGAGCCAGCCCCACCAGCTCTTGGGGTGGGGAGAAATTCCGATTCTAAAATGAGACACAGATTTTACATTTGTCCCCTAGCTCTATCATGGGCTGAACCAACACGTTAGAGCCAAACATCCTCAGATTTTGGGGGGGGGGGTTCAGATTCTGGATCCGGGTCTTAAATATTTGCTTCAGGTTCGTTGCCAGTGATGGTGTTTGCCTCTTTGGGTTGGCCATCCCAGATCAGACCAGTGAGGATCTTGCTTCCAGTAGGTGCCTGATACCTGAGAATTCAGAAGGAGGAAACACCCTCCTCCTTCTCCTATACAAGAACCCAGCAGGCCAACTGTGCCAGGCCATGCTGCACACTGAGGAAATATTCCTTCCTGACTCCTGCTCTGAAGCATCATCATCATCAACAATTGTTATTTCTATTGCAGTGGTGACTAAGGGCCTCCAATCAAAGATCACGGTTCCATCGTACTAGGTGGCTACAAAAATAGAGGGAAAAGGCAGACCCTGTCCCAGTGAGCTTACCACCTGGGTTTATAACAAGACAGAACAGGTGGGTGGAACAGACATACAGGGGTTGTGAGGGAGATGGGGGATGAGGTAACAGTAAAATGAGCTTGTTTTGCCCAAGAAGCAGGGCTCAGCTCACCACCAGCCTAGCTGTTTTAAGCCGCACAAGATTCTAGCTGTGGATGAGTTGGGTTTCCTTCCTCTCTCATCTCCTGGGGATGGTGGATTCTTTGGATGAAGGAACCTAAACTGCGAGCAACATCTGTTCTTTCTTTCCTTCCTTCTCCTGTGAAAGCAGCACCCTTGCCTCCACAGACGGGCTCTAGTATTTCCTCACGTTCTAAGAGCTCTGGTTCCCCAGGGTTTGAATGGACCAGTAGGGGACAATTGCTTGTTACCCCCATAGAATGAAAGGTGGCTTTTTGTTGAAGTCACCTTCCTGATCTTAATTCCCTCCCAAGGACAACCCACCCTTCTGGCTGAAGAGTCACGGAAGCTGAAGATGGAACAGAGCTAAAAGCGCTTTTAATCCATACGTAGGGGATCAATTCAGGGTTCTTCCCTACAGTACAGTCTGTCCATGCCAGCTTTAAGTGATGCGGACAATCGGTATACTGCTCCTTAGGGGACTGTCCTTTAGTCTAATACAGTCCCGATTGACCTCTCTTTGTGAGCTGTGTCCAACCCATCTCACTGAGAGTGTCTCTCCTGCTCCGATGGGACCACATTGCCTCTGAACTGCCCTGATGGTCCAGGGCTGAACTCAGGTCCCTCCTCTGGCACCGCTCCATGTTATATCACTGTGCCATTGCTCTCACTAGCAGCTGTTTCTTTTTTTAAGCTTAAGAAGCTAACTGCCAAGAATGCTACGTCCAGTTTTGCAGTGTCACGTGGATCTTTCTTTAATTCCCAGCAAAGGATTTCCTGCTGGGCTTGTTTGTCAGAGAGACGCAGGGGGACATTTGCATTTTGAGCAGGAGGATGTGTCGGGGGGGGGGGGGAAGGCGATCACTTGTGAATTCAGCACTGAGCCCCCTTAACGCTGCCCCTGCCCCGGTCCCAGCTCGTTGGCAGGTCAGCGCCCGGTGGGGTAATTCGCTCAACTGGAGTCAGCGTGAAGGTGCCGTGGCAGGAGCTGTGCGTGCACAGGGTCTGCTGGGAGAGAGGAGGGCGGCTTTATGGCGAGAGTGGGGAAACCTGGTGAATTGTGGCAGATGAATTGAAGACACTGGAGGCTGCTGAAATGACTCCGCGGGAAAACACTGTCTCAGGGGCAAGGCCCTTCCCTCCAGCGAACAGCAAGAAAATACCTTAATGTAACCGGTAAAACAGCCTGAGATTCAGCTGAGACCTGTGACGGGAAGCCCAGCCTTCCTAAACCCATTTGCTCCTTTCGCCTCCCAAACATCCCCTGGGCACCCACAGGAGAGAAGGGTGCAACTGAGCTGAAGTGACCTCCTTTGTCACTGGGGACCTGTACCAGTCACAGAAGGGCCAGCCCTGAACTCCTGCCCTTGTTCCAGGGACAAGTGTCCTGCCTGCCTCAAAGATGTTCAAAGGATGGGGCTGTGGTGTAAATGCACAGCTGGGCTTGAACTCCAGAATTTGGTCAGGATCAGGGTTTCGATTTCAGACACAGCCCAATAAAAACAGGGTGGTTTGGATCCAGAGATTTGGACTGAGCCCATCTGTGTTTAAACGTGGTAGGCAGCATTAAAAACTAGCAGTGCTGGACTGGCTCCAGTAGCTTTGAGCATGGCTTAGATTTCAGCAGGATGCATTCACCTATCTCTGTGTTTTGATGGACAGAAAGAAAAACGAGAAAAAAAGAGCTACCGCACTTTCAGATTACCAATGCAGAATTTGATTGCACCTGCCCTAGAACTGGGTCACACTGTGGACATGCCCTGTCTCGAAGGGTGTTGTCAATATAACTTCACAAATACCCGTGAGGTAATCAGATACATCCCTAGGCCCTGATCCTGCAACTTGTGTGTGTGACTCTACAGTCAGTTGCAGGAGAACCGCCTTAGTGCCTGAGTCAGCAAAGCACTTACGAATGTGAGTAGCCCCAGTGAAACCAGGGCCTTACGGTTAAAGCACTGACTTAACATTCAGAAGAGGGGGCTTCAGTTGCTGGCTTTACCCCAAAATGCCTTTGGGGCCTTGTGTCATTCACATAGCGCCTCATCTGTACAACAGGGATGCTAATGCTTCCTTTTCCAGCAACCCCTTTGTCTTGTCAATTTAGACTGTCAGGTCTCCAGGGCAGGGCCTGTCTCTCCCTGGGGGTGGGTATCGGACAATGGGTTCTGCTCTCAGTTGGAGCCTTTAGGCATGATTGGAATGGATAATAATAAATACTAGGGTGAAAGCCTGTAAAGTACATAAGCCAAGGCCATAAAATACAGGGCCCCGTCATCTTCAGAAATCATACTTCTCTCTGCAAATTCTGCAGCTGCTGCCTCCACAAGGGGTCTGTAAAATCGCAGTATATAAAAGAAGCTGGTAAAAGAATTGCTTTTTTCCCTCTCCATTAATTGCCTGGTTTGTTTCCTTTGCACTGGCAGTTCTCCGGGATAGTTTGACTTTATAGTAACTTGGTTCTTCAGTCAGCCAGGCCCCGATCCTGCAGTGAGCTCTGGGTGAGTGGATCTCTGCACCTAGCTCACTGCAGGGCTGGTGCCTCAGTTTCCCCCAGCTCAAAAAACCCTTATAAACACCAGAGGTGCAGAAACACTGATATTTAAAAGGGATTTTTTTTTGAGGGGGGGAATTAGGAGATCTGATTTAAGGGGGCTCCATTAGAAAATGGAATTAAAAAAAAACTGTTAAAAATTCAAAATATACAGAGTTTCTTAAACTCTAAAAAACAGTGCTGCAGAATTCTATGGGCCCTGATAATAAGATTGGTAGTTTTTATTTGTAAGATGACAGTACCTTGTATGCCTTAAAAATGTGACTGCCCCATGAATTTCCCAGCCATCTGAAATCGATTGCACTTTCAATTGTTACTTCTTCAGAAAGATTTCTCGCTAGAATAACACATTATTAATTATTATTAATTATTCCAGCTTTGTCTTTCCTGTTTCCTAGGGATTGGCTGGATGGAGTGACCCTGCTGCATTCTGCTATCTCAGAGGTAGCTCTGGTTAAGCAAAAGTCCAAGGGAATTTCCCTCTCCCCCGCTCCCCTCCCCAGGGATGTAGCAGCAGAGAGTAACTCTTGACTGCAGATTACCAAGGAGGCCTTGAACTCACTGAAGAGCAGGCAACTAACGGCAATATTTGGGGAGGGCCAGAACTAATTCATAAGGTCATCCATAATTCATCTTCTTGGAAGACTCAGGCCCCTCAATCAAGCCTCCTTTATAGACACACGACGAGTTCCTTGGCTGGGACTTAAGTACAAATTGCCTGTGCTGTAAAATCTTGATTCACTTCTGCAGCTTTATCTCATCACGTTGTTACATGACCCTTTGTTACATTATGTTTCATTACTTTGTCTTGGGCTGTGCCAGGGCTCAGGACACATGCCCTGCATCAACCCAAAACAGATCCTGTTTCTTGTCCAACTAAGCCTCGAACACGGCTCTCCCTAATGGAAATGCTAGTCCACTTCATTAGAATAATTAGCTGGCCTCCCTCTGTTGGATTCTATTGGTGGCTGTTGGCTTTAACTGGAGGTTGAGTGGTCCCAGGAACCAGTAGACCAACAAATCTGTTACAAAACCTAGTTGGCCAAATGGACATAATGGGGTCCAGTTTGCAATTTGCACTTGGTTTGAATATACAGCGGTTTTAACATGCCTATTTTCTGTCTGTACACACACACACGTAACCATCATACACATATACATGCATATATTTGAGGCGTCCAAACTCGATATGCCTTAATCATGAATTGGGTTTACATTTCTGTCTGAAACTGAAAGGAAGTGGCACTGAATTATCCCTTGGCATGGCTTCTGCTGTTGGGCACGTTCTCTTTACGGTGACATGTTGCCTTCGACAGCAGTAAAATCTGAGACATTATAAGCAGGAAAGAGAACGAAATCAATCTTTTCGGTTTATCAAGTTGCGTCTGGCCTGGGGCCCAAATATTTTGTGCCTACAAAGTTGAGTGTGTCCACCTTAATCTGTATGACAGAGGTACAGCCTGCAGAAACTACAGGTCCCAGCATGTATTGCTCCCCTTTGACCTACGCAGTTTTTCCAGCTGCAATTCACTCCTTTTACTATAATGCAACTTAGGTGATGCCCTCAGGCTGACAAGTTTCTCATGTGCACAAATTTGGTTGCTCCTTTATAAAAATCTTTCAGCTCACCCAAGGATTGTTAAAATAGATTGTGCTTCCTCTTGTCTCCTTTCCTTTTCCAGGACAAATAAACGACAGGCGACAATGTTTTAAAATTTGCCATCTCATCATAGCCAAGTATATATCAGTCCCTCTATTGTAAATCATCATCTACTGTTAAGCTCTCTTGGTCAAGGATTAGTGACTAAACTGTCTCAAGTGCCTTTAATAAATCAATGCTTTTAAAATGATCTGCCCCTCCCCCCGCCTCCCCAGCCCAGCTGCGTGTTAAGGTAGTGACTGATTGATTGGAAGGCAGTGGGTTTGGTGGCTCAGGGACAGGAGCGGAGGAGTCAGTTGGAATGGGTTCTAGTTTTCAGCTCTACCATCAGAGGGGTAGCCGTGTTAGTCTGGATCTGTAAAAAGCAACAGAGGGTCCTGTGTCACCTTTAAGACTAACAGATGTATTGCAGCAAGGGGGAGGGATAGCTCAGTGGTTTGAGCATTGGCCTGCTAAACCCAGGGTTCTGAGTTCAATCCTTGAGGGGGCCACTTAGGGGTCTGGGGCAAAATCAGTACTTGGTCCTGCTAGTGAAGGCAGGGGGCTGGACTCAATGACCTTTTAAGGTCCCTTCCAGTTCTGGGAGATAGGATATCTCCATTAATTTATTTAAAAAAAGCATAAGCAGCTCTACCATTTGCAGTTCTACCATTGACTCACTGCGTGACCTTGGGCAAGTCATTTTGCCTCTCTGGGCCTCAGTTTCCCCATCTGTAAAATGCAGATAATACCACTTTTCATCTGTACGTGGAAACAGTTGGCAGATGCCAAGTAGTGCTGTATTATAAACCAAACCAGCGACAGCGTCCTCTGCAGCTAACGCGCTTTCTACAGCCAGCATGAACCCCTGTGCTGTATCTGTCACATGTATGCAGCGACGAGACCTTTGTCTTTATATTTGGTAAAAGGAGCCCAGATCCGTGAGTCTGACACCTGCAAAACAGGGTGTTTCATTTTTCAAAGCACATTTGCTGAGCTACCGCGTCCCTCTCACTACACTTGATTTACAGGCATGATTGAGCCCTGGAGCCTACTCATTCCGTGGCAGGTTCATGCAGTATGAATGACCAGGGAAGGTGCCAGACTGAAGTCTCCGGGAGACTGACGTTCTCTCTGTGTATCAACAGAACAGGTACAGCCCTGGGCAGCGATACCAGCAGCTCTCCCCACCCCAGCAGTCTGCTTCTAGCCAGACCCCTTAGCTGGATTCAAATAGGTGATCTAGAGGCAAAGGAGTCTCTTAATCCTGACGTAGGGGATGGCACAGCCATAGTGCTCGGAGCAGCAGGGCTGGGGTTTGTAGGTTTCCTAGAGCTGCAGGACTGAATCCCAGAAAGATGAAAGTCCAAACTGAAGTGTGTGTGTGTTGGGAGGTGGGGTGGGGTGGGGTGAGGGGATTCTTTTACAGAACATTTTAAATACCAAGATCCTGTCTTCTGTGCATGGCCATTTGAGAACTGCCATACTTTTCATATGAGAAACTGTTTGCTCTAGTATCTTTGGCCACAATTTGCCTCCTGCTGTATGCAGGTAACCTCCTTTAGTACAGGAGTACTTGTGGCACCTTAGAGACTAACAAATTTATTAGAGCATAAGCTTTCGTGGGCTACAACCCACTTCTTCGGATGGAAAGCTTATGCTCTAATAAATTTGTTAGTCTCTAAGGTGCCACAAGTACTCCTGTTCTTTTTGCGGATACAGACTAACACGGCTGCTACTCTGAAACCTCCTTTAGTACATCACTGTCGTGCCTTGAGTGTAGTTTTGGGATGCCCTTTGAGATCTTTCTGAATGAAAGGTGAATGAATAAATGCCCTCGTACCCCATTAACAGCTCCCTGAGCCACACCAACACCCACGCGGCTGCTCCATGCTTGGGCTAGGGAATCCCACAGTGGGCAGAGATCCACTCACACAGAGCTCATGGTGAGCTCAGGGCCGGGCTGATGAATGACGACACAGGAGAAACAGCCTCGTACTTTAAGACCGGTTTTATCCAGCAGCAAATTGCCATTTTGCTGCTGGATAAAATGGAGATTTTCAGCAAACATCCCACACGGTTCTTAGAATGATTCATTGACACTTAAGATCGATGCCCATCAACATTAGCTGGCAGATCAAAGCTTCATTCCCTCATGGTGACTTAGATCTGAAACCATGCACCAAACGAAACCATTTGTTGATCATTCACTCAGTGTATCACTTAAACTCCCTTTCTCTGTCCCTCTCAGCACATCCATTGCAGAGGCTAGCAACATCAGTGCGCAAACGGCTGGGGAGCTCCCTGTCGGGCATGCTCTATGTGTGGGATTTGGCTTTGGGACACACTGCCAAAGCCCAGGTATTTTAACCTTTGGGACATGCTGCCAAGCCCACCTTGTCACCGGTCTTTTGGGGACAAGGCGGGCAGAGGTTTATCCTCTGGCTTTATTTTATTACCCCCATTATGTTTGCTGGTAAACAGATATCTGTCAACGTGGGAGGAGCAGCCCTTTGTGTCACGTATGTCTAACTGATGGAAGGGCAGATAGTGAGGCTTTTATAGATCTAAATAAACAAACAGCGAATAAAAAAGAAGGGATCTTGGCAGTATCCTAGTGTATACTGACCACAGTAAACGTCTCCTCAGGATTGATGCACAGATAGGAGATGGAACAGATATCATGCATCTAAGTGGCACCACCCCGTCTGGTGACATCATTCCCAATTGATGTCAGTGCCTAGTTAAACCTAGCCCCTTCTGGCCTATGATTCCTCTTCTTTCGGCTCCTCCCCTTCTGGCCTCACCTCTCCCACTTCTGTCTTTGGCCTGTGACCTCAACCCAATCTCTTCCATTTCTGGACCTTGTCAGATCCCATCCAGCTTCTGCTTCCATTCTCTGTGACCAACTAGATCAGAAGTCCCGCCCCTACCTACAAGGAGAATCAATAGGATTTGCAGTGTGGCCTGGAGTCCCTAAACCATTGGCTGATTCATAGTGGCCCTGCTAGAAATGATAAAGAGCTGCAGATAAAACTCACAAGGAAAACTAAAGTATATGGCGGAAGAAGAGGGAGGGAGGGGTCTTTAAAATATTTGCAAAGGGGCCTTTGGAGAAGCTATGGACATTTGTAAGAAAGGTCTGTTGAAATGTCGCAGGATGTTCACCCACATGGAGAATTGCGTAGTAAATTTTTAAACACCTGGGCATTTACAACAATGCCTTATAATACTCCATGGAGTAAACAATGTATAAACAACGTGTCATTTCGAGTTTTGTAAGAGAGCTAAGACAATGCAGAATCGCTGGCCTAAATTTTCAAAAGTGCCTAGAGATTTTGGGTGCACTACATGAGTCACCTCTGAGATTTTCAGGAAGCGCTGAGCATCCACCATCTGAACATCAGGCCCCTTTCAGTTGGGCACCTAAACACAGAGGGACTTAGAATCACTGTTCACTTCTGCAGACTCGGGCCACGATGTTTGTTCCTCCCTCTGGACAGGGGATACGGCTGCTGACTGTTAAATGTAGCTTCAGGTCGAATGTAGCCGCTGTGCTGATCAGCGCACCAGACCTGTCCCCACTCCCTCCATTGACTGCAATGGGATTTGAGAGAACAGCGGTGCTGAAGTGCGTGCTGCGGGGAGCGGCGCTGTCGTCCTGTCCCTTGTTTATGTGTATGTGATGTTGCAATCACATCAGGGGTATTATTGTTGGTCTGACCCACTGCAACTCCCAGGTGGAGTTTTGCTTGGAAATCAGCCTTGACACAAGGAGGGCATGCTGCGGAGGGTCTCATCCCTCTGCCTTCGCCTGCCCCCTCAGTGACTGGAGGCTTTCTGGGTTTTTTTGGTTCCATTACACTCTGCTGAGTGCAAGGTAGACTATGCCTCAGTATGTGTCCGAAGAGCTTACGGAGGAGTTATTTTATACAAAGCGAGTGCCTGTGTAACCCACACACCTCCTGGGTGTGGTGTTCTGTCCCATCCAGTGGCACCGAGACCACTTAGAGAGAGATTAATGCGTCTGCTCTACAGCCTTAACTAACAGCCATATTGCTTTGAGCTCGTGTAGTAGAGGCTCATGCACTTTAAGCTCCAGAGGTCCCAGGTTCGATTCCCTCAACGACGACTGGGGTCTGTAGGTGTTACACCTGGCTTTCCAACTGAGATGGAGGAGGTCAAGTGGCAGAAATGGACCGAAGCAAAAGTTGGTGGAGTCAGTGGGATTGACTCACTTGAGGGATTGGGTGTTAATGTTGTGCTGAGGCATTGCCGTGGGGCTTGGGGGGAATTTGTCTCTGTTATTTTTCTCCTGGATTGGCTGAGGGGTTTATTTTCTGTCAGAAGAAGTTTAAAACATTCTCATTTAAAAAGTTTACCAGTCTATGGCCAGCTCTTCCCCTCACTTATGCCCAGTGTGACCCCCCCCATGTCAGTACCATTGCTCAGAGGGTAGTGTTGGAGGGGACAGATTTTTCACATGACCGGTTGCAGACGTGATTGGCGCATGGCTGCCGTCTCGTCCTGCACAGCTATGTGTTTATTAGCGATGAGCCCAAGGCACAAAGCTTAGATCTAAATCCAGAAACCAGGGGTGTTTGCATCTGGGTTTTTAGCTGGGACTCTGCCTTTAGTATGTAATTAGGGATACAACATTTCATATACACACTGCCATCCTGTCTTCGCTTTCTGATACAGTAGGTTTTGTTGCTTTAAGAATGCATCTCTAGCTCCAGGAAGATACCAGATTTTAGCTAAGGAAAGAAATGGGAGTCTGCCTTTAAGAAATGTTGAAAGAAAAGGTGCCTTGCATTGCTAACACCATTGTGTGATGTGAGCCAAAAGATAACTCAGTTTTCAATTAAATACACACACCCACTAACTATACTGTGCGCACAATGGGTGTGTAATGATACAGAAAAGCCAAATCATAGACATTGCAGAGACCTATGAGGCCATTCAACCCATCCCACAACTAGATCAGGATTGGTCCCGATAGCACATTTCCCAGTGCTTTCACCAGTCCGCTTCTGAATGTCTCAGGCGATGGGGCTTCTATCCTGGGGAGACTTTCCCACATCCTAACTGCTTCCATCATTAGGAAGTTCATCCTGATAGATTTCAGACTCAGTTTTCATTATCTTAATTTAAACTCATTACTCCTAGTTCTGGATTTATACATACACACATGTATGATCTACAGGTATCTTCTATCAAATAAAGCTATACATATTACACCAAATGCTAACAGACATCTATCAACAGTATGCTTGTAGATACACCTGTGCTTGTGTGTGTGTGTGTAAGTATCGACACACACGCACATATAGCAGACAGATATAAATAACGTGTTTATTTCTATATACAAATCAGTTCTGATATAATTGAACAACATGGAAAACACTGGATTTTTCCCTTGCTAAACTGAAGAATGACATTCGCATTTTTGAACCAGATACTTGACTGTTAAACTCCAGAATGACTCTGATGTCTAGAAAACCATCAATGACTGAGACTTACTGTAATTTAAGGACCATTTCTACTTGTGTTCTGCTGCCTCTCCCGTACATTGAACAAATCAGCTCAGGACACACTAGACTTGTTGGTAAGGATTTTCAAATGAATTAAATGCCCTCCAACACGTGTATAAACCAACCGCCAGGACCTAACACGCTTCATTTCTAAACTGCAATTGATAAAACTCCCCGAGGGAACATCAGCCCGACTGTCTGCTCAGGGAGGTCAGTGCAGAGGAGAGCACAGTACTTACACAGTTTGAATGAGAAAGATCAGCTGCGGGTCTTGAAGTCTGCTCCCAGATCCTTGAATCGAATGACAGTGCAGTTACTCCCCAGCGCTGAGCCCTGCAGAGAAATACAGGAACCAGACCTCTTTGGTTTACTTTTACATTGACGTCAGCGCCTTTTTCTAGCATCCCCGGCTCATTTTGGTAACAGGCCATTTTAGGGGGTGGGGGGAGAGAAAGAGGAGTAAGTGGGATAGTTTTATAACTGTCTTTAGGAGGGAGCCAGGCAGCTGTGGGATGGTGTGTAGGCAAGTGTGTGTATTGAACATAGATGAACACTGCATATAGAGCAGTGCAGGCTTTTATGGATGGTCATTCAAAGCCTGATTCTGCTCTCACCCCAGTTCTACACTGGTGTTCCACCACACAAAGGAGTCGCTCCTTAGCTACACCACTACGAGTGTAAAATGCGCCCATTCCGATTTGGTCATGTTTTACCCGCACTGCTGTAAGTGTCTGTGCCTGGCAGTAGAAAAATCAGGTCTTGTGCGTGTGCAGGATATATGGGCATGCACGGGTAGGCCAATTTTTTAAAAAATGGATGCCTACAGTTAGGATCCTAAGTCTATATTTAAGTACCTAAATAAGTGGCCGGATTTTCAAAAGGGCTCAGCACTCAGCCGATCTTTTTAAAGTCAATGGGAGCAGCAGATACTACCCCAGAATATCTGGCCATGTAGTGTATATGTTTGTGCAGTATTATTGTGTATGTGTGCATATTTTGCAATATGGTATGCACATACACTATGTGTACAGGATGTGTATATATGCACAATATAGCTGTGTGTACAATGTTCATACACTCAGTATAGTGGATTCATATTTGTGGAGAGCTTTGAGATCTACAGGCAGAAGCTGGGAGCACCGGGCAAGCGCTAAGAGTTATGATTCAAGCTGGTTGAATTGTTCGGTTTGGTGAATTTAGCACTTCTTTCTGCTTGTGAATAGGTCCAGGTTGTTCTGCTTGGACAAACAATTTTCAGGGACTCAACTATATGTTATGAATCATGCCCCAAAATAATGTTAGATTTCTTTTCAGGCATGATCCTGCAAACACTAAGGATACGTCTACACTACCCGCCGGATCGATGGGTAATGATCGATCTATCGGGGATCGATTTATCACGTCTAGTGTAGACGCGATAAGTCGATCCCCAATCACTCTGCAGTTGACTCCTGTACTCCACCGCGGTGAGAAGCGGAAGCAGAAGCGGAGTCGACGGGGGAGGGCGGCAGTTGACCCTGCGCCATGAGGACGCGAGGTAAGTCGACCTAAGCTACGTCGACTTCAGCTACGAGAATAGCATAGCTAAAGTCGACGTATCTTAGGTCGATCCCCCCCGCCCCCAGTGTAGACCAGGCCTAAGAGTCTGTCTCCAATGCACACTAAGCCCAGGTCGGTGGCCTCCAAGCTTGTGGACTAGGTATTTCCAAACCCGTGCTTAGCAACCACACTGCATTGTGAACCCGGGTTTACAATTGCTGGACCCAGGTCTCACAACTGTGCTAACACGTCCACATTGCCCTATGCAGACCTTCTGACTTGGGTCTGTGGTTTGGCCAGTGTCCATGACGGGGCTTGGACTGAGTCACAGCGGGACTTGAACACTGACCCTACGCCCCGGCAGGGTCCTAGGATCTGGGTCCTGAATGCTTGCTGGCCGAGTCAGACTGCTTTGTGTGTGGATGGAAAGAGGGCTTGGGCTCAAACCTGAGTCAGAACCTGGGCTTCGTGTGCAGTGTAGACATACCCTTACATACTCTGGTACTAAAAGCTCCCATGATGAAGCTGAAATGGAACCTACAACATCACAACAGTAAAGTTACTAAGACTACAAGCTCTTTGGGGCATGGGCTGTCTGGCACGATGGGGCCTTGCTCCATAATTGGAGCCCTGGGGCACTACCACCGTACAAATAATATGTGAAATTCTCATCAGCAGCTGTGTTTGCATCCCACCTGCAGTGATCCCCAGAGCAATTACACTGAGTGGAGTGTGTTCGCCAATACATATGTGATGAATGTTACACATTACACACCACATTGCTGTGTATTATTTTAGATCATATGTGAATGCTGTGTAGTTATGCTACGTTCTATAACTATGAATTGTGTTATGCTTTTCCCAGAATGCTGTTCACTCATGCCATCCCGTAACACTTTGCAACAGTTAAACCTGGCTCTTGGCACAGGCAATTACAAAACTCTGTCAGGAACAAGATGGATGACAGTTAGGGTATGTCTACACTACGGGATTAATCCAAATTTATATAATTCGAATTTAGGAAACTGATTTTATAAATTCGAATGTATTCGGCCACACTAGGCACATTAATTCGGTGGTGTGCGTCCAAGCTACCGTACTAGCATCGATTTCCAGAGCGTTGCATTGTGGGTAGCTTTCCCATAGCTATCCCATAGTTCCCGCAGTCTCTACCCCCCCTTGGAATTCTGGGTTGAGACCCCAGTGCATGATGGGGCAAAAAACATTGTCGCAGGTGGTTCTGGGTACAGCCTCCCCCTCCCTCCCTGAAAGCAACGGCAGACAACCATTTCACGCCTTTTTTCCCGAGTGAACTCTGCAGACTCCATACCGCAGCAAGCATGGATCCCGCTCAGCTCCAGAACGCAGTTATGAACATTGTAAACACCTCGCGCGTTCTCGTGGAGTTTATGCTTACCCAGGACCAGAAAAAAGAGGCGAGGAGGTGGAGGCGGCGACTGCAGCGCAGCGACAAGCGTGATGAGGACATGGACATGGACCGTGAATTCTCTCAGACCGCGGGCCCCGGTGCTTTGGAGATTATGATGTTAATGGGCCAGGTTATAGGCTTGGAACGCCGATTCTGGGCCCGGGAAACAAGCACAGACTGGTGGGACCGCATAGTGTTGCAGGTGTGGGACGATTCCCAGTGGC
The DNA here is from genome assembly GCF_028017835.1 of Emys orbicularis. Classification (NCBI taxonomy): domain Eukaryota; kingdom Metazoa; phylum Chordata; order Testudines; family Emydidae; genus Emys; species Emys orbicularis. Next base: position 9,407,280 of record NC_088684.1, on the reverse strand, counting down.
TGAGAAACTTTCGCATGCGTAAGGGCACTTTCATGGAACTTTGTGACTTGCTTTCCCCTGCCCTGAAGCGCCAGAATACCAAGATGAGAGCAGCCCTCACAGTTGAGAAGCGAGTGGCGATAGCCCTATGGAAGCTTGCAACGCCAGACAGCTACCGGTCAGTCGGTAATCAATTTGGAGTGGGCAAATCTACTGTGGGGGCTGCTGTGATGCAAGTAGCCAAAGCAATCACGGAGGTGCTGCTACGAAAGGTAGTGACTCTGGGAAATGTGCAGGTCATAGTGGATGGCTTTGCTGCAATGGGATTCCCTAACTGTGGTGGGGCGATAGATGGAACCCATATTCCTATCTTGGCACCGGAGCACCAGGGTACCCACTACATAAACCGCAAGGGGTACTTTTCAATGGTGCTGCAAGCACTTGTGGATCACAAGGGACGTTTCACCAACATCCATGTGGGCTGGCCGGGAAGGGTTCATGACGCTCGCGTCTTCAGGAACACCAATCTGTTTAAACGGCTGCAGCAAGGGACTTACTTTCCGGACCAGAAAATAACCGTTGGGGATGTTGAAATGCCAATTGTTATTCTTGGGGACCCAGCCTACCCCTTAATGCCATGGCTCATGAAGCCATACACAGGCAGCCTGGACAGGAGTCAGGAGTTGTTCAACTACAGGCTGAGCAAGTGCAGAATGGTGGTAGAATGTGCATTTGGCCGTTTAAAAGGTCGCTGGCGATCCTTACTGACTCGCTCAGACCTCAGCCAAACCAATATCCCCATTGTTATTACTGCTTGCTGTGTGCTTCACAATCTCTGTGACAGCAAGGGGGAGACCTTTATGGCAGGGTGGGAGGCTGAGGCAAATCGCCTGGCTGCTGATTACGTGCAGCCAGACACCAGGGCGATTAGAAGAGCACACCAGGAAGCGCTGCGCATTAGGGAAGCTTTGAAAACCAGTTTCATGACTGGCCAGGCTACAGTGTGAAATTTCTGTTTGTTTATCCTTCATGAAAACCCGCCCCCTTTATTGACTCATTCTCTGTAAGGAACCCACCCTCCCCCTTCCCCCAGCTTGCTTTCAAAGGAAATAAAGTCACTATTGTTTAAAAATCATTTATTCTTTATTAATTGATTATAAAAAGAGGGAGAGAACCTGAGTGGGGTTTGGGAGGAGGATCAGCAGGAAGGAAAAACCCACTAAAAAAAGGTTAAAAAAATGGCAGCCTTTTGCTTGGGCTGTCCACTGGGGTGGAATGGGAGGGTGTACGGAGCCTCCCCCCCCCCCCGTGTTCTTACATGTCTGGGTGAGGAGGCTATGGAACATGGTGAGGAGGTAGGGGGGTTATACAGGGGATGTAGCGGCACTCTGTTCTCCAGCAGCCGTTCCTGAAGCTCCACCAGACGCCGGAGCATGTCTGTTTGCTCACGCAGCAGCCCCAGCGTTGCATCCTGCCTCCTCTGATCTTCCTGACGCCACCTCTCATCTCGAGCATCTCTCCTCTCCTCACGTTGGTCCCTTCTGTCCTCACGTTGGTCCCTCATGTCCTCACGTTGGTCCCTCATGTCCTCACGTTCACTGGCTTCTTTCCTATACTTGCAAACCGTGTCCTTCCACTCATTCAGATGAGCTCTTTCACTCCTGGTGGATTGCATGATTTCTGAAAACATCTCGTCTCGCGTCTTCTTTTTCCGACGCCTTATCTGGGATAGCCTTCGGGAAGGAGGAGGGAGGCTTGAAACATTTGCAGCTGCTGGAGGGAGTGAAAAAAGGAGAGAATTTTTTTAAAAGATACATTTTTCAGAACAATGCTTATACTCTTTCACAGTGACAAATACTATTCACATTACATAGCACATGTGATTTCTGTGCAAGGTCGCATTTTGCCTCTTAATATTGAGTGCCTGTGGCTTTGCTGCTAGAGATCACAGACGCAGGTCCGGGCAACAGAATTCAGCTTGCATGCTGCCATGGTAAGCCACTGTCTTTAGGCTTCTGCGCCCTGCTTTCCCACATACCAAGCAAAGCCCATTGTGCTGCAGTTTTCCTGTTAACCTTCAGCAGCAGAAAACAACACCCCCCCACCATCCAATTGTCTGGGATGAGTGCTTTATCCCTCCCCCCACCACGTGGCTGGTATCAGGGAAGATCCCTGCAGGAACCAAACTAACACCCCCCCCCAACCCGCCATGAATTCTCTGGGATGAGTGCTTTATCCCTCCCCCCACCGCGTGGCTGGTATCAGGGAAGATCCCTGCAGGAACCAAACTAACACCCCCCCCAACCCGCCATGAATTCTCTGGGATGAGTGCTTTATCCCTCCCCCCACCGCGTGGCTGGTATCAGGGAAGATCCCTGCTAGCAAAACGCGAAAAGCTCTGGGCCAATCCTCCCCCCCCCTTTGCACTTGGCTAAATGCAGGGAAGGATTTCTTTTCAGCCACAGGCAAACAGCCCAGTAGGAACGGCCACCTCTGTCCCCTTAATTAAATTCCCGTATTTCAACCAGGTTACCCTAAGCGATATCACTCTCCTGAGGATTACACAGCAAGATAAAGAACGGATGTTGCTTGAATGCCAGCAAACACCGGGACCATACGCTGCCAGGCTTTGTCATGCAATGATACCAGATTACTTGCTACTAGCATGGCGTGGTCAAGTGTCCTACCATGGAGGACGGAATAAGGCTGCACTGCCCAGAAACCTTGTGGCAAGGCTTTTGGAGTACCTCCAGGAGAGCTTCATGGAGATGTCCCTGGAGGATTTCCGCTCCATCCCCAGACATGTTAACAGACTTTTCCAGTAGCTGTACTGGCTGCGAATGCATCCCAAGTGCTCAGGGCAAATTAATCATTAAAAATGCTTGCTTTTAAACCATGTTTTATATTTTAAAAGGTAAACTCACATGAGGTCCCTTCCATGGGGTCATGGTCTTGGGTACTGGCTTGGGAGGGTTGGGAGGGTACTTCAGTCAGGGTGAGAAACAGATCCTGGCTGTTGGGGAGAACGGAGAGCTGGGTGCTCTCTGCCAGCTCGTCCTCCTCCTCCTCCTCTTCCCCTTCCGCGGAATCATCAGGTGTACCTGATGAGATTATCCCCATCTCGGAATCCACAGTCAGAGGTGGGGTAGTGGTGGCGGCCCCCCCTAGAAATGCATTTAGCTCGGCGTAGAAGCGGCATGTCCGCGGCTCTGACCCGGAGCGACCGTTTGCCTCCTTTGCTTTTTGATAGGCTTGTCTGAGCTCCTTGACTTTCACGCGGCACTGATCTGAGTCCCTATTGTGGCCTCTCTCCATCATGCCCTTGGAAATTTTTTCATAAGTTTTGGCATTTCGTCTTTTCGAACGCAGTTCTGCTAGCACTGAATCCTCTCCCCATATAGCGATCAAATCCAGTACCTCCTGTACGGTCCATGCTGGTGCTCTTTTTCGATTATCAGCCTGCATGGTTACCTGTGCTGATGAGCTCTCTGTGGTCACCTGTGCTCTCCACGCTGTGCAAACAGGAAATGAAATTCAAATGTTCCCGGGGCTTTTCCTGCCCACCTGGCCAGCGCATCCGAGTTCAGATTGCTGTCCAGAGCGGTCACAATGGTGCACTGTGGGATAGCTCCTGGAGGCCAATAACATCGAATTGCGGCCACACTAACCTTAATTCGGATTGACAATACCGATTTTGACGCTACTCCTCTCGTCGAGGAGGAGTACAGAAATCGAATTAAAGGGCTCTTTAATTCGAACTAAATGGCTTCGTTGTGTGGACGGGTCCAGCGTTAATTCGATTTAAAGCAGCTAAATCCGAATTAAAGTCGTAGTGTAGACCAGGCCTTAGGGGGTGCTTACATGGCCCACTGGCACCTGGAATGTGATGTCCAAAGCAAAGATAAGGAAGGCACAGGACAGGAAACAAGAAGAGAAACTGGTACATAGTGGAGGGGTTGACTCTTGGGTGACGTATAGACTCCTTGCGGTCAGTGACCGGTCATGCCTAGTGGTCAGAGCAGGCATCAGTAGGCAGGAGTCAAAGCCCAGGGCCAGAAGCAGAGGCCAGATGCCAGAGCCAAGGGTCAGAGCTGGAGTCAGGAATCAGAGCCAGGGTCAGAACCGGGTTACCTGGAATGAGGCAAGGTAGGAGCTAAGCTGCAGCAAGCAGGCACAGACACTATCACAGCCACAGGCAAACACTTTGAGCAGCCACTGATCTGTAGCTGCTGCTGGGCTTAAGAGCCGGTCTGCTCACTCTTCCAATCAAGCCGGTGGCGTAGCCAATTAGGCAGCCTACTACAGGCCAGCTGTGTTCGTTAGGGTGCCTGAACCGTGGCTTTGCCCAACACCCTGCTGCCTGACACTCTCTAACTTGTAAGCAACTGGGCTAGAAACGTAAGTAGTCTTAGATGCATATTTTCAAAGCAGACCTACTGTGTAAGGTGAAGGCAGTGAGATTGCTTCCCAAAAGGGTGGTACATACGTCTCCTTTCGTCCACTGCTTTGTCTTTGCCTCATAAACTGACACAGCTTGGCTGTTTGGTCTCCTGAATACTTTTAATATCAGAGCCAGAGTGTAGTCAAGCAATTGGCTACCCTTAATTAACCAGGGCTTACTACTGGTTGTATCCCCACTGAAAACCCTAGTAACAGGTAAGCTCACTAGTGTGGGATCATGGAAGAAGACCCTTTCATTGTATTGTATCTGGAGCAGGCACCTGATTTAGTCTATATCTGTCGAGGGCCTAGCACGCTCCAGCCACTGTATGACTCCGTGAAGTCCACTGTGGACTTTGCTATGCTAATGTAATTAGCCTGGAAGGCACTCCAGTGTCATGGTGATGGGCACTAGCACAAGTCTTAAGATAGATAGGTCTTCTTATAAGTATTACAGAGCTACTGAGAGGTCTCAAAAGAGATCAGGGTCCCACTCAAAAGAGATCAGGTGCTGCACAAATGCACAGTAAGAAACAGTTTCTGCCCCAAAGAATTTACCAACTGAACAGACAAAGAAGAGGCAGAGACGTGAAACCCTAAGGTCACCCGGTAGGTGAGTGGCACAGCCAGGAATTGAACCCCAATCTCTCGAGTCCCACTCCAGCATCCGAGCAAGCCAGACTTCCATCTCCGCTCTCACTCTTTATAAATAATAATAAAGCTTCTAAAATGCCTGGTGTCGTTGCTCTGAACCAGTGATTTCTCACTGTTACGGGAAGGCAAAGGCTCACAGAAATGCAGACCCTGGAAAGGTCTATATTTATTCTTAGAAATGCTGTTACCCATTGCAGGCTCCGTTTCAGGAGCTTTGAATACCAGAGCATGTAAAGGAAAAGGATCTATTTTTTCCCCAACTCTACAAACTCATCCAAAGGTCACTCTGAAACAGGAATAAAACTGTCTTTGAAATCTAAAGCTGCTGTAATAGCGTTTTTGGCAGTGAATAAGAAACTTGAATATTTGAGGTTTACGCCGTGAAACACAAAGGGATGGAATGCCTCAGGAAAAGGTTAAAGCCCAAGGAAAGGATTAAGTTCGGCATATTTTCGATACGAGGAATGGCCCTGCAGTGCCCTGCTTTGTGACCGACAACAACGTTTAGAGGAGTCTAATGGCAGTGGACAAAAGCCTGAGCTCAGTGGGTGGAGTTAAGGCTGTAAAGTCAGACCAGCTACACCAGAAAAAACATCCCAGCAAGGTTATAGTTGTAGGATGTTTGGTAACCCCCCCCCCCCCAGCAGGAGTACCAGCTGGAGTGATAGTCCCCTGGGTCAGAGTCCCAGACACAGCGTTAACGCTCCATTTCCCCAGCAGGAGTCCTTGTCCTCCCCAAGGACCTTTCACAGCTTTGTAGAGCCCACAGGGTTGTCCTGGGAGAACTCACAATCGGAGGATATCAAAGTGCCCAGACTCTGAGTTGCAGCGTCTGGGGCTTTTTCTGTCTCTCTTTGAAGCTGAATGCCACCTTTGTGGACCCCAGATTCTAGGGTATTCTGGGGACTACTTTGGTCCCTGCCTTCGGGCTTCTTTGACTTATGCTCAGCTGCCAATGGCCCAAAGGGACAATTCTGGCAGCTGCGAATAGCCGGAATGCAGTGGCACTCTGACGAGGCCCTTTTTTCTCCAAGCATGCCGCATGCTCTGGGAGCTGAGGGCATGTCATGTGGCTACACTGGCTTTATGCTACCTAGGGAGTCTTCTTGTGCAAGAGGAATTGCTAGGTAGCTGGTTAAGCTGGATTTCCAGCTGCCTTGCACTGCAGAGGGAGTCAGGGGTCACAAATCTCCCAAGATCCCCATGAAGAAAGGAGTATCATCTCGGTTATGATCTCCATCTACCAGCAGCAAAATGGGGCACTTTCATTCTCCACGAGTATGACTTTAGATTAAAGAAACCAACAATGAAGCACGAGAGCAGAGCAGAGCATGTCCCTCTAAGATCCTCAGTCCATCTTCACCCCAGATCCCCTCGCAGCCAGGCAAGCAAACTTCAATGTCAGAGAACGGGAGCCATTTACCACCCGAGAGTGGTGAAATCAGACAAAAACACGGAGTCTCCTAGGAGGTCTGCACTTAGACTGGGTGAAGGCAGCTCTAAGGAAGGGCACTGGGATGGGATCTTCCTCTGATCCTTCCTGAGCACCCAAGGCGGCATCCTCTGCAGTAGAATTTTCATTTACATCATCTTCCTTTCCAGTGATTACGCTGATATTGCCATCAGGCACTAAGGTACCATGGTGGTGGATGAACCTAGGCAGAGATAGAGAGAGACAGTTTAGATCTATCTAGATTGCAAACTTACTCCTAAGGCCCCCTATTATTTGAGTACTATCTATCTAGATTATTCTGAGTATCTATCTGAGTATTATCTATCTAGCTTACTAACATACTATTAAGGCCCCCTGAAGTATCTGAGCACCTCAAAATCTTTAATGTATTTGTCCTCACGACACCCCTGTGAGGTAGGGAAGAGCTATTTCCCCCATCTTACAGATGGCTAATGAAGGCACTCAGTGATTTGCCCAAGGCACATGGGAAATTTAACCCAGGTCGCCCAACACAATGCCCTAACCACTAGACAATCCTTCCTCTCTGATAGGAGATCAGCTCCTATTTCATGCCTTTAGCCTTGTTAAAAATTTGAAAAGCAGCTTGTTTGTGTCACAGATGCTACGAGAGAGAGGGAGAGTTTGAGTAACTGGTGGTTACTGTGGTTCTTTAGCTACAGGGACCCCAAGATTCTCAGTGAAAAAGAGCAAAACGCTTACAAGTGTGGAGGAATCAAACTATGAGGAAATCTTGTGAAGACATTTTGACACTATCCACTCAGCTGGACCAGGTGGAGAGCAAACGGACTCCCTGAACACACTCATGGTGTAATTACTACACATCCCTTTATTTCTTTGTTGTTTTATGTGTTTTTTCCCTTTACTTTTTAAAAGTAAAAACAATGAGGAGTCTGGTGGCACCTTAAAGACTAACGGATTTATTTGGGCATAAGCTTTCGTGGGTAACTGAAGAAGTGTTTTTTTTACCCACGAAAGCTTATGCCCAAATAAATCTATTCATCTTTAAGGTGCCACCGGACTCCTTGTTGTTTTTGTGGATACAGACTAACACGGCTACCCCTCTGATACTTTTTAAAAGTAGTTTGTTAAATATCAGAGCCTGGCTCTATCAGTAAGGTAAGCAGTGGATTGTAGATCTCATAATGGATGGAAATTACATGTAATGCTTTTTTGGCCCTGATGAGTTGTCCTGGGATTATCCTTGCTTCCAGTTTATATGAACTTGAAACTAATCTTATGTTTTGAGCATTTGTGTGGCTTTCCCTAGGTGGCCACATCCACCTAATAGATCTGATTCTCTGAAGCTTTGCCTCTAATGGAACCAATCCTGTGCAAAGGCAGTGCAGGGTAGGTGTAAAAGGCTACCAAGTCAGATATCGCCACTTAGGTACACCAGCAGTAGCACTGTGCACCCACTTTCCATAGGTATAACTTGTGACAGACGGACAATATCCTGGACAAACCTGACGAAGTTAAAATAAATGTAAACCTTATTGAATGAGGTTGAATACCTTTTCGGTCCATTGTTTTTAAAATGCAATTGGGTATGTGTCACGGTGCAATTGTATGCAAATCTTCTGTGAGGCGGGGGATGCTAATATACCTCCTCCATTATCAACCCTTTGAGACCACACCCCTGGAGAGGTTCACATATACTAGTTCAAGCTGCGTTCTCCAGGGACCAACAGGCAAAGACAAGATTTTTGGATAAATAGACTGGACCTACTGAGGCCCCTCAAGACTGTACTGAAGCTGTGATGCACTTAAAACCACAAGGAAACCCTTGGCTGGGGTGTTGAAGGACTGTTCCTACCAGAGCCCATGTTAGGGTTGGAGTGATCACTGGGATCATAGAATCATAGAATATCAGTGTTGGAAGGGACCTCAGGAGGTCATCTAGTCCAATCCCCTGCTCAAAGCAGGACCAATCCCCAACTAAATCATCCCAGCCAGGGCTTTGTCAAGCCTGACCTTAAAAATCTCTAAGGAAGGAGATTCCACCACCTCCCTAGGTAACCCATTCCAGAGCTTCACCACCCTCCTAGTGAAATAGTTTTTCTTAATATCCAACCTAGACCTCCCCCACTGCAACTTGAGACCATTGCTCCTTGTTCTGTCATCTGCCACCACTGAAAACAGTCTAGATCCATCCTCTTTGGAACCCCCTTTCAGGTAATTGAAGGCTGCTATCAAATCCCGCCCCCCCCCATCTCTTCGGCAGACTAAATAACCCCAGTTCTCTCAGCCTCTCCTTGTAAGTCATGTGCCCCAGCCCCCTCATCATTTTCATTGCCCTCCGCTGGACTCTCTCCAATTTTTCCATGCTCTTTAGTAGCACGTGTGTAGGTTCTCTGAGTGATTTTGATATGTTTTCTCTGTAGTGCCTTTACCTTCCGAATAAAACAGGCTTGAGTAAAGAGAGCTGTGTGGTAAGTCTGTAACTGCTGACAGTCTCATTGTTAACCGACTCTCACAAGAAAGCAAGCAGGCCGGTTGAGCAGCCTGTCTTGGCTGGGAATAACACAGTGAAGGCAGCGAACTGTAAAGCCTGGAAATACTCTGATCAGAAGCGAGTGAGATGCAGAACTCCACCCAAGAAAGGCAATGGGCAGGGGAGATGGAAACCTGAGAGTGGGTGGCCCTTGCTGGACCACTGAGGGGTAAATATAGGTGCAGTTGCCCTGAACTGTGACCTATTTCCAGAGGTGTAAGTGATAACATGAGGTGCAGGGCAGTGGCGAATTAAGCCCTAACAGTCTGCCTACAAAATTCATGGAAGTCGGCAGCCGTCTTTAATTCCTTTACTGTGAATAAGCAACAGCAAAGTAGCAGTTTGTTGCTGACCCACAACGTCTGCCCTCTCTTGTCCAAACTTGGCAACTAATTCAAGGCCAGATCCAAAGAGCACTGAGTCTGTTTTAAGCCAGGCTTTTTATCAGGGCCGGCTCCAGGCACCAGCTTGCCAAGCAGGTGCTTGGGGCGGCCACTCCGGAGAGGGGCGGCACATCCAGCTATTCGGCGGCAATTCGGTGGACGGTCCCTCACTCCCGCTCGGAGCGAAGGACCTCCCACCGAATTGCCGTCGCAGATCGCGATCGCGGCTTTTTTTTTGTGTGTGTGTGCCACTTGGGGCGGCAAAAACCCTGGAGCCGGCCCTGCTTTTTATCCAGTGGGAGTCAATTATAGTCTATAAGTACCTACATGGGGAACAAATATATGATATCTGGCTCTTCAGTCAAGCAGAGAAAAGTATAATACGATCTAATGGCTGGAAGTTGAAGCTAGACAAATTCAGACTGTGTGATACAGGATGTCAGATTAGATCATCCCATTGGTCCCTTCTGGCCTTGGAATATATGACTGGGCGTTAGACGTGTGCACTAAAATATATTTTGACTACATGCACCTTTAGTCATAGGTATGTAAGGTCAACACTCAAGCAGTGACACTACACTTCATGGATTGCTGGGCCAGATCTATGTCTGATCAAGCATCATGCATCTCTTCATATTTCCATCTCTAGCTCTCTCACACGTTCTCTCTCGTCTTTGCTTGTCTCGGCAAACAGAACCCTGAGGCATCACCTTAATTACACCAATAAAGCACCTTTTTTTTTGTTTTTTTTAAAGGATCCCATTTTGGAGCTATTTCTGGAAGCTTTGTGGCATAAAACCTCAGGCCCATTTCTAGTATTATTGCTACATTTCCCCATTCCTTCAGCTCTTCCATGCCAGCTACAATTTAAAAAAATCCCACCACATTTGTACTGCACCAAAGCCAAGCAGTTTTAAGGGCTCTCCATTAGCCCATGGGCCAGCTCACTTGGGCCCCAATTCAACAAGGCACTTAAGCACATGTTTAACTTAGGTATGTGAATAGCCCCTTTGAAGTCAATGGGATTTAAATGCTTTGCTGAAGCTGGGGTTGTAAACAAGGACTTCTCAGATGAGTAAGGGCTGGAGAGGAGCAAGCCAAGGTTCACACTAGTGCTGCTTGTAAACATGAGCTTGTCACTACTTTACTTCCATGACCTTTCTGCTCAGAGCTTCTTTGCCTCTTCTACCCTCTCCTCCTTTTCTCAATCCAAGGTGGGAATTCGCAGTACTCTCAGCCTGGTACAGTACTAAAACAGCAGAAAACAAGTTCCCAGACGTTTCCATTAACTCAAGCCCAAGGCCTCTCCAATGTTATACTCATAAAAAGATACCTTGCTGTCACTCGCCTAACTAGCTAGCTTGCAGGGTGACCTGAACACCGATGCTTTGCGGCTGGAAGGAGATGCATTGTTTGAAAAGAAAAGAGCACGCTTGATTCATGTGAAGTGATGGAGTCCTCAGAGGAGTAGGTGGGGCTTTATTCAGTCAGACCAAGTGAGGTAAGGGCCCATTGCTTTATGGCAGAGCACGGGCCAATGTAAATCTCACCTCGCTGAGGAGCGGGAATGTAAACACTGTCTATGTAAATGATGTAACTGGAGAAGTTAATTTTTCAGGCCTACTCCTGCGCTCATTGATGTCAGTGGTAGTTTTGCCATTGGACTTCCATGGCTGTTAGACAGGGGTTTTAATGTCACGCATAGAAGGCATTATATATCATATTGGGACCTGGTTATGGGAGCCATCTTGAGACTTTCCATGGGTTTGCATAAGAGGGAATGGCTTTTCCTTGGCTAGCATAGTACAGCCTCCTTGGGTAAAATACAGTCTCCTAAAGCCAGACCTAAAAACCAGAACCAAAACTATTTCCATCACTCTTGTCTTTCAGTAGATCCCCATGAACAGTGAATTCATGCCCAGCACACCTCCTCGGACTGCTTTTTTCTGACTCAGCCTGAGGTTGTCAAGGGAAAACTAGTAATTGTGAGGAAGAGCTGAGCATCTCCGACTAAACCAGACAGTCTCAATGAGAAAGACCAGCTCCATCATAGCAAGAGATATCGTCCTCAGCACCTGCGCAGATATGAGGGTGTATAAGAGGCTGCATCATATCGGTCCCCTGAGTGATCGAAGTGGGGAAGAGGAGCAAATTCTGTAGCTTGCCATAGAAACCAAAATAATTTGTATAATTCTGACCTTTCAGGGCATGCCTACACTTGGGGAATGAGATGGTGTCAACAGGGGGGTCCCTCCTGGCCATCCCACAACTGGGGTGGAAATGGTTTAACTTCTTGCATAGACAGACCCAAAACATTTTCAACACCTGTTACAGAAAGTGTAATACACATCTTGGGTCAAAGCCACCACTGGGGCCTTATTCCACTGCCATTCCACTACCATTCCACTTTTCACTGCTCCGGGGCTTCAAGGTAGGTGCAAATGTAATTTGTGTTCACCCTAAGGCCTCATAGTATGAAGTGGCCTGAGTGTAACTGGGAATTAGTGTTACTCCACTAAAGGTCAGTGCCTAATAAAAAAGTCACCCCGTCTCTTCCCCACAAGGTTCTGGCCATTATGCTCTGGAAGACCATTCCTTTATGACTCCAGATTGGTCGACTACCTTAACCCTACCCAATGAGCAAGGCCAACACCTAAAACAGCTAGTCAGAGTAAAAGAGCTGCCGCATGCGCTGGATAGGGAAAGCCAAAGAGCAGGAGAGGGAGTTCAAATCATTTCACCAGCCTTGTTTAATCAGTAAAGGGGCAGGCCATCAATGGGACATGCTTTGCCAGTCTGTACCGAAGCCCTTGTAATTCCAGCAGCAGGGAAGAAGCCCTTTGAAAGGAAGACGCTGAGAATGCCTCATTGTACATCAGTGATTCCCAGCATCTATCAGCATTGATTTTCACCCCCAGCCTATAAAGCAGATCTATGAACTCACAGGGAGGCAGTAAATCACCTGCGAAATAGCCGCTTTGTTGATATATTTTATAGCTTGTTAATTTACACCCTATAAGGCTTTTCTCTGTGCTTCAACAGCTTGGCCAGCACGTTCTCCAGGAGTTTACTAGAAACGGACATCTATCATTCCAGGAAGAGACTACAGACTTGCTGTTGGCTCATTCCTATTGATCACTGGGAGAACTGTTTTGTAAATTACATCAGATGCCAAAAAACTCACCACCAAACCCGCGGCACTTTGTTGCTTTGCTCCCATGTACATGGATATCTACACAAGTTGCTGCCTAACTGGAGTGTGATATTGTAATTAATTATCTTCAGCTGGCAGCATCTCTCTAAGGCAAAGGCCTATCCAGCCGTGATGGGCAAACGTCCAACCATTTGGTGGTTTGCTGCAGTGCTGATAAGCAACCAGCAGTTCTGAGGCTTATCCGAGGTCATTCCCATGTGTCATGAACGTACAGCTAAGGGTAGCATAAAATCCCTCCTTTCCCTGTAAAGGGTTAAGAAGCTCAGATAACCTGGTTGGCACCTGACCAAAAGGACCAATAAAGGGAGAAGATACTTTCAGATCTGTGGGGGAAGGTTTTTGTTTTGTGTTCTTTTGTTCTCTCTGGGTCAGCAAGGAATCAGGGCAGGGAAAATACATCTCCTAAAGCCATACCTGAACTAAGCCTCTAAGATTACAAATGGTAAGTAATAGGAAGGAAATGCGTTAGATTATCTTTTGTTTTAGCTTGTGAATCGTCCCTGTGCTAAGAGGGAGGTTTATCCCTGCTTTTGTAACTTTAAAGTTTTGCCTAGAGGGGAATCCTCTGTGTTTTGAATCTGATTACCCTGTAAATTACCTTCCATCCTGATTTTACAGAGGTGCTTCTTTTACTTTTTTCTTTATAATAAAGTTCTGTTTTTAAGAATCTGATTGGGGTTTTTAGTGTCCTAAAAACCCAAGGGTCTGGTCTGGGCTCACCTTGGTTACTCTCAAGCCTCCCAGGAAAGGGGGTGAAGGAGTTTGGGGGGATATTTTGGGGAAACAGGAACTCCAAGTGGTCTTTTTCCTGAATCTTTGTCTAAATCACTTGGTGGTGGCAAGGGCAAGGAAGAATTTGTGCCTTGGGAAAGTTTTTAACCTAAGCTGGTAGAAATAAGTTTAGGGGTTTTTTCATGCAGGTCCCCACATCTGTACCCTAGAGTTTAGAGTGAGGAGGGACCCCTGACAGCATGGACCAGTTTCTCGCCTCCACTTCCTAGTTCAGACAAGGTTTTTCCTACTGTAAGAATAGCCTGGTTGCGTCCCATGTAGACTAATTTCTCCTGTGCTCATTTTTATGTCTCCCACAATCCAGTCAGTCAGTTGTCTCTTATAGCTAGAATGGCTCAGAACAGTGCCACCTTCCCCACCACCACCAGGTTAGTAGAGCAAGGAGGACCATTATTTGCAAGCGACATTCAGCCCTGCATCATTCTTTGATGCAGGCTGGAACTTCAAATTCCAAATGCAACTGCCTCCAACGCTTAAATTGGCATCCAGCGTGTTCCAGGTCTGAAAGGCGCAGTTGCAGGCTCTTAACGTTACAGAAGCCATACACAATCCCCACCGTTGTCTGTCTACAATATCGCTAATGCATCTGTCAGGAAAACATTCAAGCGCCATTCCCAGCTGGATAGCGTGGTCCTTTGGTGTGGTCGCTGTGAATGACTGCGGTGAAATCGGATCACGTCTCTCTCTCCTTACCAACCATGCCAGCTTCAGAAACAGGCAGCTGGCTTTTGGGCTCCCAAAGAAGTTTAGCTTCAGGTCTGGAAGCTGTGTGTGTGCAAGGAAAGGGAGCAAGGACGCATGAGCCCCTGGTAGAATGAACCACTTCTCAGCGTGCTCTGCAGAGGGACAGCCCTCACCTGAAATTCCCAAAGGGCTAGGCAGATTTCCTTCTGGTTATGTCTCTGGCTGGAAAGAACAAATGCAGATGATGCTAAAATGAGCCTGCTCAGCTCTTAGTGGTACATAGAAACTACAAAGGCTATTTTTAGGTTGATTTTGCTGAAATTAGAGCAGCCTGTTTTCTACGTACATGAGAGTGAGGAAGATGGAGAGCAATGCTGAGAAAGAGAGGGAGATGAAGGAGTCAGGGATGGAGCGTGGGAAGAGAGAGATACAGAAAACAAGAGATTGGACTCAGTTAGTTACACCAGTGTAAATCCAGAATAATTCCATAGGTTCCAGTAGAGTCATTCCGTACGACTCAGCCGAGAGATGGTGGGTCAGTCAGCAGGGGGCATGTGATGACTCTGCTATGGGAGAATCAGCTGTTGCCCCTTTCCATCCAGCTCAGGAGGGATATTGCTCTCCAGGTGGCTGGGGACAGAGGGATGGTGTCCGGGTTACTGTGGAAGGAGCGTGGGGTGGTAGGCAGTGGGAGACTATTTGGGACCTACCAGATGCTAGAGCCAGTGTGGATGAAATGCCTACAGTGCTTGCCTAGGAGTGGTGCCATTAGTGAGGACTGGTGCAACATGGTGCTCCAGGGCCCTAGATTCATAGGCTCATCGATCCCAAGGCCGGAAGGGACCATTGATAATCATGTGGCCTTGGAATCTTGGGTCCTGAGCTCTCTAACAATGGGACGGCCATTCAAGATGGACCTAAGCACACTTCATCATCCCATTCAGTATAAAGCCATATAGATGCAGATGAGATGAATCAGAAAACATTCAGCCCCCACAGAGTGGAAATTACCCTTCCCTCCCCAGTGCTGGAGCAGGCTGGGGAGCTAGCAGAGGGCACCAGCTTTCTCCAAAGGATGCCAAAATGATAGCCCTAAAACCATGAAGAGTGCCAGGTCCTGATAGTAACAGCAGCGGCCTTCCCAGAGGAGGGCCTGGCAGTTGGGACAGTACCATGGGGAGCCAGGAACGTGGCGCTGCACATAGGCTCCCATGCAGGTGGGAGGTTACAGGTTAGAGAGAGAGTGACCATGATGGAGAAGGGACCACAGATGGGCAGCAAGGCCAACCCAGCCCAGACACTGGGAACATGGATTACAAACGGATGGGTGAAGCACGCCCCTTGTGCAGAGAGGGGCTCTGAGGCAGGAAGCTGCATTGCTATGCAATATAATTGCATAATATTTCATAGGGATCATGTAAATGGTTTGTATACTCTCGCTGATCGGACCCGGAATACGTCGTCTTTGGGCTGGGCTGGGATGTTAACGACCCAGCAATCGATGTAGAACTGTTGAGAAAGCTGATGGAACCACTTCAGAACAGTGGCAGCCGGGAAGAAGGGGAACCGATTCAGACTTCTCTGGGCTCCAGTGAGCTCAGGCAAGGGCCCAGCTAACAAGGTGAGCCCGATACGGCCAGCCTCCAGGGAGCAATGTCAGTGGAGCCTGTAAGTTGCCAATAACCAACCGAGCTGAAACATGGTGTTGGGGGTGTGTGGGAGGAAGTAAAAAAAGTCAGGTCACATTGGGTCACTGATTGTTGCGTCAATGGATTGATTTCTTCTCTTCCCCAGTTTAAGCAATCACACTCGGCACCTACACATAGGCCAAGAGCTGGCCTGGCCACTGGGTTATTCCAGTTTTATGCCGATGTCCAAATGCCTCCATGTCATAGAATCATAGAAGATTAGGGTTGGAAGAGACCTCAGGAGGTCATCCAGTCCAACCCCCTGCTCAAAGCAGGACCAACACCAACTAAATCATCCCAGACAGGGCTTTGTCAAGCTAGGCCTTAAAAACCTGTAAGGATGGAGATTCCACCACCTCCCTAGGTAACCCATTCCAGTGCTTCACCACCCTCCTAGTGAAATAGTGTTTCCTAATATCCAACCTAGACCTTCCCGCTGCAACTTGAGACCATTGCTCCTTGTTCTGTCATCTGCCACCACTGAGAACAGCCGAGCTCAATCCTCTTTGGAACCCCCTTTCAGGTAGTTGAAAGCAGCTATCAAATCCCCCCTCACTCTTCTCTTCTGCAGACTAAATAACCCCAGTTCCCTCAGCCTCTCCTCATAAGTCATGTGCCCCAGCCCCCTAATCATTTTCATTGCCCTCCACTGGACTCTCCAATTTGTCCACATCCCTTCTGTTGTGGGGGGACCAAAACTGGATGCAATACTCCAGGTGTGGCCTCACCAGTGCTGAATAGAGGGGAATAATCACTTCCCTGCATCTACCGGCAATGCTCTTACTAGCATGTTACACTAGCTAAAACTGGAACAATGCACCAGTGGGCAGGGGGCTAGCTTACGACTCAGGAGAGCCAGGTTGATTCCCTGTTCTGCCACTGACTTCTGTGTGAGACCTTAGGCGAATCACATAGCCTCACTGGGTATATCTACAAAGCAACTAGACACCCTCCCATCCTGCAGGGTCCTAGAGCCCGGGCTCCAGCCCAGAAGTCTATACTGCAATGAAACAGCCCCACTGCCAGAGCCCTAGTCAGCTGGCACAAGCCAGCCATGGGTTTTCCTTTGTTGTGTAGACTGTTACAGGGTTACCTGTAAAGTGGGGACAATAGCATGTCTCTATCTTACAGGCTGTTGTGTGTACGTTAAGACTGTGAGGCGGCTCAGATGCTGTGCTAATGGGAGCTATGTCAGCACATGAATCAGTGTGAGCTCGACGTTATCAAAGGGGAAACCGAGGCAGAGGGAGGGGAGTTGACTTGCCCATGGTCACACAGCATATGAGGGGCAGGAGCTGGGATTAGAGTGCAGGGATCGGCTGTCTCCCACCCTGAGCTCGTTTTCCCAGCCCGGGCTGCTTTTCAGCACTTTGTCATGGCTTTAAAAGAGAGGGCGTGGCCTGTGCATTTGTTGTACGTGAAAATACATCTCAGGGCCGGCCTCTCTCTGCACCTGCTGCAACAGCTGATAGTGAAGGGATAATTCAGGTGACAGACTCCCAGAGTGGAGCTAGGAAGATCCCGGGGCAGAGCTGTTTTCCTGGAGGGCACAATTCCCTCCCCATGATGTCCAGCTGAGCCTGAACCTCACTTAGGTTGGAGGGGATCCCGCAGAGCACCCCAGCCATGTCCCTCTGCCTGGCCACCATCTGGCCCCATTCCCAGTGGCTCTGCTAAGGAAGGGAGAAGAGAGTGTGGCTCTCTGTCTCGGAATTAGATGTATTTCTAGTGTCTGGTTAAATGCTGGGTACCCGAGAAGTGTGTGTGAGCTCTTCCTAACGCACCCAGCTGCGCCAGGCTCTGCTCATGGCACTGCAGGAAGAGACAATGGGGATTCAGTCCCTGCCATCTTCCCTCTGAATCCCTATTGAGCCAACATCCCAGCCAGGTGGTAGCGGGCAGCGTGATGTTGAAGGTACAAGTTTTCAATGAGATGGAAAACTGAGCACTTACCCTTATCATGGACTCCAGGACACCTTTCACTAGAGCAGAAGTGTTAGCCTCAATGCCCCAGACAAATTCCAGGCTGGACAACTGCATTGTGCCTTGCTTAAATTCCCTCTGCAGTTTCAACTCGATGGTATTCTTCATTTCTTATTGTGTAGCGTTGTGGTGCGCTATTAAACAGCTGCCATGTTCCACCTCAGAGGTGGCTGCATTTCTGTGTTATGAATTACTTTAATCCATTCTTATATGTACAGTACTGCTCATGTGCAGGGTGCTTCATAGACAAGTATGATGACAATGTCTCTGCTGCTCCAAAGAGTTTATAAACTAACAGTAATGATCATTTCCTAGCTTGTAATGCTGTTTGGAAAGGTCCCGTGTGAAAGGACCTATATCAGCATAAAAATATTATTTTACCATGGAGGGAAAATATTCTGACCCCATCCCGTGATCTGTTTGTGCCCTGAAGTGTGAGATCTGATGGCATATGAACTTAGCGTCGGTTTCCACTGAAAGGAAAATCTGACTCGGTTGCTGTGAGTCAGGTTTGAATAACCTCCCTGCACTGTGCCCTGGGTTAATCTGAACTGCCTTGTAAAAGCATTAAGCAGCTAGAGTCTCTCTCATGTAGCTGACGAAAGCTCCCTCCTGAAAAGCTCATGTCTTCAAAGACGAGGACTTTTTAAACAGGAAATATTTAAGGGGTGGCATTGACTGCAATCATCACGTAGCCAGCTGAATTTGTATGCGTCAGGCACTTTGATTAATAGATGGGGTTCTGGGTGCTTGAGAAAGATTAAGTCCAAGAGTGGCTATGCCAAAAATGCTGCTCCTCTCTTGTGAGCTTGGAGTAAGCAACTCCAGTCATTTGTCTTAGGTGCTCGTGACATCAGTGTTGAGGTCTTTCACAATTGTAAATTAAAGTGACTGATGATCCTGACCAGAGGTGGCTTCTCCTCTCCGGGAAAGGGAAATAACTCAGAAAACACAGCTGGATTTATACTAACGCCGGCTCCAAGCATTGGGAAGTAGCCCAGGAACCCTAGCCCACACCACCAGGACACACACCCCATGGATACAGCATTGGAGCCAAGATGTGTCACAGGAGCAGAAAGCCCTACATCGAAGCTCTAAGTACCAGGCATCTGAGTTATAGCTTTCCTCTGAATTACTCTCCTTTTTCATCTGCAATGCTGCATTTTCCCTTCTCATCAGCTACCCAGGTGTTTGGAAATTCTGAAGTAGGATCCTGGTGGCCCTATGCTGCTCCTGTTGAAGACAATGGGCCTTCTGCTGTTGCCTGCAGTGGGTGGAAGGTCGGGCCTTGTATGTCCATGCTGAAGCTAAAACAGTAGCTTCCACCTGACGTGAGCACCATGTGCGGTTGCTGCTGAATCAGCAACATGGCTAGATACAGAGATGTTGGACTGAAAGCAATCTGAATTGTCCTGTTGGACTGTGGAGACCATGAGCTGGGACGTAACCAACTGTGCTACAGATGCTTCACAGGCAGGAAGAGTCAGTGGAGTTGAGTGAAAGGACACAACTGGAGTTTCCTACAACACGCTGGGGAGCTCTAGTATTTTTCATTACAAGCAGTTTTTGCACATGTCAAAGTGCAGGGCATAGGAGCCCTGGTGGATGCTGCACAGATACAAAGGCACATCTTCTCAAAGACCCTGTGTGCTGTGGCTGTCACCCCAACGGCTGCAGCCATTGTGAGCTCTGAATGGCTGTGCCATCTTCACATGGGACCTTGGAGACCCTGCCTGAGGCCCCCAGTGGCAGCAGTTCATGGCAGTGATGGATGGAATCTTCAAGACAGACACTGGAGTAGACAGACTAGCAGGGCAGGAAAAGTTCCTTGGGTGCTGCCCACAATTCCATCCTCCGCTGAGGCTCCCATGCAAAATCATGATTGTGATGGGGAACCCAAGTTAGCCTTCATTCACACCTACCCATCCTACAAGATGTGTTCAGATCACACCTGGAAACCAGAGGCACACAGCTCTGCATAGAGCTCATAAGAACATAAGAACGGCCATACTGGGTCAGACCAAAGGTCCATCTAGTCCTGTATCCTGTCTTCCAACAGTGGCCAATGCCAGGTGCCTCAGAGGGCATGAACAGAACAGGTAATCATCAAGTGATCCATCCCCTGTTGCCCATTCCCAGCTTCTGGCAAACAGAGGCTAGGGACACCATCCCTGCCCATCCTGGCTAATAGCCATTGATGGACCTATCCTCCATGAATTTATCTAGTTCTTTTTTAAACCCTATTATAGTCTTGGCCTTCACAACATCCTCTGGCAAAGAGTTCCACAGGTTGACTGTGCGTTGTGTGAAGAAATACTTCCTTTTGTTTGTTTTAAACCTGCTGCCTATTAATTTCATTTGGTGACCCCTAATTCTTGTGTTATGAGAAGGAGTAAATAACACTTCCTTATTTACTTTCTCCACACCACTCATGATTTTATAGACCTCAATCATATCCCCCCTTATTTGTCTCTTTTCCAAGCTGAAAAGTCCCAGTCTTATTAATCTCTCCTTATATGGAAGCTGTTCCATACCCCTAATCATTTTTTTAACCTTTTTCTGAACCTTTTCCAATTCCAATAAATCTTTTTTGAGATGGAGCAACCACATCTGCATGCAGTATTCAAGATGTGGGTGTACCATGGATTTATATAGAGGCAATATGATATTTTCTGTCTTATTATCTATCCCTTTCTTAATTATTCCCAACATTCTGTTTGCTTTTTGACTGCCGCTGCACATTGAGTGGATGCTTTCAGAGAACTATCCGCAATGACTCCAAGATCTCTTTCTTGAATGGTAACAGCTAATTTAGACCCCTTCATTGTATATGTATAGTTGGGATTATGTTTTCCAATGTGCATTACTTTGCATTTATCAACATTAAATTTCATCTGCCATTTTGTTGCCAAGTCACCCAGTTTTGAGAGATCCTTTTGTAGCTCTTCGCAGTCTGCCTGGGACTTAACTATCTTGAGTAGTTTTGTATCATCTGCAAATTTTGCCACCTCACTGTTTACCCCTCAGTAGAACTGTTCAACAATCAAGCATTATTGAGATTCCTATACATAGCTCTGACACCAGCCAGTCAATGGAGATAATCTCGATGCCCCTTGCTCTGGTTCCTGTGCCTTTGGCTTGCTGCCTTACCATGGTGACTTATTCCTCCACCTCAGAGAAGTGATCAATCACATCACCACTAATTTACACTCCCCCTTTTTTTTCCAGGTGTTGCTCAACTGGGGTTCATAATGGTGGAGAATTTCTGTATCTATCGCAGACCAGACCATAGAATCTTCCAGGTGAGACGAGATCTGAATTTCAAAGGTAAAAAACCAGGCAGAATAAATCCCTTTCCTGTCTCTGACATCCATCACCAAGAACACGGCACAACCCTAACATTTTTTTCCCCCTTGGCAGGTTCTCTTTAATCCTATCTGCTGTCTCTTCTTCAGCAAGGCTGTGCAACCCTATCTGAATTCACTGGCATCTCCGAAGGCAGCATGGCAACAAGGGAGAGACGCAAGACGCATTCCTAATAGGACCAAGATAGCTTTTTCCCATAACTCTCGGGCAGTGGGAACACAGCAGCTTTGCAGAGTGGTGTTGTGTCTAAAGTTAAAATAACCGGAGGAACAGAGCGGGGCATTTCAATGGGATTATTGTAATTGGTGCTTTTACTCCAAATTAAGAGGGCAGGGGGCGGGGGAAGAAACCCTTTGGCGAGTTTCCAAAATGCTTAAATGAGCCACTTTGATATTTCTTGGCTTCTTAGTGTTTGACAGGAATAAAGTGTTCGGCAGAGTCCAACTTGTAAATACAATTTGAACCGATGCTTTGTTTTCATTAACAGAGCTTACCGAGGGCTGGGGCTTTATTGTTGTTCCTGAAAATCCAAACCATGGATTCCTCCTGCTGTTGGGGTTGCAGAGTCTCCCCCACCCGACGGAAAAATAATATTGATTTAAAGTCCCAAATGTTCTTAACTCACATGGGCCGAGTCCTGTTTTACAACTTCGAACCCCCAAGCCCTCTTTTTCCTTATGCTTCTAAGCCATGGAAAATCTCAGCTGTTTTCAACCTATAAATCTCCACCGACTACAGAAATGTCTCTCATGAGGAAATAAATAGGAGAATACTCTCGGGTCGCAATGGTGTTGAAGGTGCCAGTGTTTGATGCTTTCCCAACAAAACCCATGCTGACTAGAGGAGGGATGGAAAGAACTTCTCTTTATTTTCATGATCTATCTCGAAAAATGGGAATTTGTGCCAGCACAGTTTATTTTGGTTAAAAGAGAGCTGTGCTGCTGGTCCCCTGAGCCCAGAGATTGAATTCTCATGCAGAGAGAGGTAAAAAAGCTGAGATAAAGAGGCTAACTGATGACTAGCGATGGGTAAATCTCCAAAGCATTCGCAGCACTGTCCAGTTTTATCCCAGTATCTCTAAATGGCTTTGATCTGTGAATCAGGCTGGGGGTGCCATCCAATTGGGCTCCATTGTGAGATTTCCACTTTGGCTCACTCTGGACTAGCTGAACCGCACCAGTCAAATCCCCTGGTGTCTGAAACAAGGCAATGTTCTCCGTGATAGCGCTCTGAGCATGAGCATTACAGACAGTGGAAGGGATGAGGATTAGAAATGGGGGCTTGGAACATCTAGGGTTACAATAGCAAGAATAAAAAAGGCAACAACATTGGGAGAAAAAAACCTCATGAGAGGTTTGCCAGGGATACAAAATCTCAGGCTTCAGGGATAAGTCAACTATTGGGGGTCAGGAGGAAATTTCCCCGGTGGGCAGGTTATTCCTTATGTCTGCATCACCTTTCTTGGGTGCAAGTAGCACCGACCATTGCTGGTGACAGGATAGTGGGCTGGCTTCTTCAAGGCCAGCTGGCTAAGCAGGAGAGCGAACATTAGATAAAGTGGTTTAATCTCCACGGAGCCGATGGGGCGGTGTAAAGATGAGTTGGCCGACGATCGCTGAATGAGGTCAGCTCGACTCCCCTGCCTCCACTAGAGTTGCATGAAGGGATGAGTCTGGCCCCAAATGTCATGCTTCAAATGCAACTGCTGGTCCCTTGACAACTGCGACACTTTCGGAGTTCCCCAAGGAGTGCAGGGTAAATCACTACCATCTGCTTACAGCATGGGGGAGCCTTCTCTGTGCCCACCCCGGGGGAACTCGCCCAAAACTATCAGCTGCTGGCAACACAACCGCCCCACTCCAGGGTCCCCAGGCCCCGCTCTTCCCCTCTGCAGGCTAGCAATTTGCACACCCCAGCCCTTAGGCTCCCTAAGTGAGTCTTTGGGGCAGAGCAGAGAACCTGTGGGTAAATCGATAGAGATCACTAGCCCCCAGAGTTCTGCTCTGGCCCAGGGGTGCAGGTCCTGTACACCCCACTTTATTATACTAGAGTGCCCACTCCCTCGACCTCTGGACACCGCAATGCACACACGTTCGCTGCCTCTGTGGAAGCAGTGCCCCCAGTTCACTAGCTTCACCTCAGTTCAACACTCTCCTGAGCACACAGCACGTAGTCGTGTCTATAGTAAAATAGACGTCTATCTGCCAAAGCTTAAGATAAAGAGTCAAATAGAAGCCAGGATGAGAATTGGAAACATGACTACAGATAAAAGAAAAATATAAAATGCCATTTGAGCCCTGTACTTATTAACAAGAGCCTTTCCTGTCTAACAAGGCATTTCTCACCCAAAGGTCCGTCTGTCCAGCCCTTGGTCCAGCATGAGACGTTCACCCTGGCAGTGTTGCCCCCATAATGGATCCCATCTTGTATCCCTCTTTCTCCTATTTTACAGTTCCAGACGTTTTGTCTCGTTTCATAACCAGAGTGTTCCAGGAACTTCAGTTCACCCATCATTGTCCCCCTAGTCCAGGTCTTTTTCTTGGGCTTCTTTGTAAAGCCTGCACCTTGTCTAGGCTGTCAACACTTGGCTGGGCTGGGCTGAGAGATGTCAACTGTTCTCACTCTGGACCGAGTTAGCTCGGAGAACCACCCTGCCCCCGGTGACCAGTTTCACCTCCAGCAGCTTTGGAACGCACTATTCTACATGTTACACAACTCTTCAAATATTTTCCATATGTACGTCTCGCAATAACCATGACAACCAGAGAGTTCTTAGCTTTCGGCAGACACCACATGGCCCCCTTTGGGGAAATATTGTGAAGATGGCGATCACTGGGGAAACGTGCCCATCTGGGCATGTCTAGGCAAGGCCCTGGGTATAGACTTGTAACTGTGTGCCACTGGCTATTACCAACTTGGGTTGCCTGGGTCACAGCTACACACTGTGACAGTCACAAGTGCAGCATGGTTCAATCATAAGTAAGTGCCGAATCAAACAGAACCGGCCTAAGTGTCAGCTCACATGGAATCCGAACGCGCTTCTAGCAACCGTGACTAAGAGGAGAGTGTCATGAAAGATTAACCAAGATTTTCAAAAGAGCTTTACGATTTTGGGGGCCTCCACCTTTGGGTGAAACACCTGAAAAGGGCCTGCTTTTCAGAAAAGCCCCACTTCTTTACAGCGTCTCAAGCTGGGCTCCCCAAAATTGAGGCCCCCATAAACCACTAGGCGCTTCTGAAAACCTTGGCCTAAAATGCTCAGTCCAGTGGACACATCAGAGGGGGAATGGAGACTTAGGTCGCTGTGATATTTAATCAGTGACTGGTTTCCCCTTCATCCTTCCTGGTTGTTATTGGAGGAAGCTCCTTTTGAATGAAAAGGAACACGGTGTGAATTAATGTTAGTAAAAGGAGAAGGAATAATGGGCCTAGAGCACGATGTTTGTCATGTAGTCACCGTACAGAGGAAGCATGGCTGGTGTCTGTGCAAGCTTCCCTCTTCGTCTTGCACAATGGTGTCTGGATCCTGCCCTGCCTCTCAGTGCTGGAGAGTTCAATCTCCGTAGTCATAGGCGCCGACTCCGTGGGGGCTCCGGGGCTGCAGCACCCACGGGGAAAAAATAGTGGGTGCTCAGCACCCACCAGTGGGCCCCGCCAATCAACTCCTTCCCCTCCCACCCGTCGGCAGGCACCACCGATCAGCTCCTCCCCCAGTGTCTCCCACCCACCAGTGATCAGCTGTTCAGAGGTGTGTAGGAGGTGCTGGGGGGCAGTAGGAGGTGGAGCGAGAGTGGGGCGCGCTTGAGGGAGGGCATGGAATGGGGCACGAAGAGGTGGGGTGGGGGTGCAGCAGGGGCAGGGTGGGAATCTTGGGGGAAAGGGTGGAGTGGGAGTGGGGTCTGGGGTGGAGCGGAGGTCAAGCACGCCTATGGAAACCAGAAAGTTCGCACCTCTGTGTAGCGCATTCAGTGCTTGCTCTCCCAGCTGTGTCTGCCCACAAGGCTTCCAGTTGTGGTGATCTTGACATGTGACCACTGGGAACCAGACTGAGGCTACCACACTTATGTTTCACAGGCCACTAAACAGCCGCATGGTAACAACTCCCTACCAGCCTAGGCTTCATTTCAATTGGTGGCCGAGAGGTGAAAGGCTCTCTAGCCCTTTAAAAAGCCCCTGAGCAATCCAGGCTGCTTTTGAATTTTAACCCATGTTTTGAGGAATAATATGGGATATTTGGCTCCATCCCATGTGGAAACAGCCGCACAGTTTGCTGTTTATGGAAGCCTAGCTTTCTATACACAGAGGAGTGTAATTATTTCATGAAGTGATTACAGTCCCTTTCAAAAATCTGAAAAAACTGTCAAGAGGGACTATATTTCTGATAAAATGTGAAAGGCAAAAAGATCCTTTTGTCCTCGGACCATTGGCATTACATCCTGCTGTCACACATACCCGCTGGTGACTTGGAATATAAAGAGCAGGAAAGGGTCATGAAATAGCCTGGGTTATGTTATGTTCATGGCAAACAAACAGAGACGTTAGATCAAAACATAGAATACTCTTTCTGGAATGCTGCAACGTGACACGACTTCATTTCTTAAAATCCAGAACCTTAACACACAAGAACCGAAAGCAGGGAGAGACAAAGCAGGCCGCTCCCTAAGGTGGAGGGGCAAGCCCCCCTTGCTGTAGGTTGGCTCTTTGCAGACTGACTGATGAATGACCCAGATCACGAGCTTCCCTACAGAGCCCCTTAGCCTGCAAGCAGGTCCAGGAACCCTCCTGAGAATTTAAAGTGATTTCTCATAATTTTAACAGCTTTCAATTCATCACCAGTCTCTGGGCTAAAAGACCCATTCCCAAGTTTCAGAGATAATGGTTATGGACCAAATCCCAAGGGTTTTACATGGGGCCCAGCCATGTGCCCCAGATCCATGCTCAGGGGGGATTGTCCATGTGTGGGTATCCCCCCATCTCCTGCAGAAATGGGGGAGAGGGTTCAGCTGCCTCTGCAGCATCATCCCTCCCTTTCCAGGACCCCACACAGGGAGTGAGTTCTTGACAGGTGGGATCCATGCAGGAGGAAGGGACTGGGGATGCTGTGGGCATGGTATGGATGGGATGCCCAGAATGCACAGTGCCTGGCTTCTCCACCTTATCATAGAATCATAGAATATTAGGGTTGGAAGAGACCTCAGGAGGTCATCTAATCCAACCCTCTGCTCAAAGCAGGACCAACACCAACTAAATCATCCCAGCCAGGGCTTTGTCAAGCCTGACCTTAAAAACCTCTAAGGAAGGAGATTCCACCACCTCCCTAGGTAAGCCATTCCAGTGCTTCACCACCCTCCTAGTGAAAAAGTTTTTCCTAATATTCAACCTAAACCTCCCCCACTGCAACTTGAAACCATTACTTCTTGTTCTATCATCTGCTACCACTGAGAACAGTCTAGATCCATCCTCTTTGGAACCCCCTTTCAGGTAGTTGAAAGCAGCTATCAAATCCCCCCTCAGTCTTCTCTTCTGCAGACTAAACAATCCCAGTTCCCTCAGCCTCTCCTCATAAGTCATGTGCTCCAGCCCCCTAATCATTTTGATTGCCCTCCGCTGGACTCTTTCTAATTTTTCCACATCCTTCTTGTAGTGTGGGGCCCAAAACTGGACACAGTACTCCAGATGCGGCCTCACCAATGTCGAATAGAGGGGAACGATCACGTCCCTCGATCTGCTGGCAATGCCCCTACTTATACAGCCCAAAATGCCATTAGCCTTCCTGGCAACAAGGGCACACTGTCGACTCATATCCAGCTTCTCGTCCACTGTAACCCCTAGGTCCTTTTCTGCAGAACTGCTGCCTAGCCATTCAGTCCCTAGTCTGTAGCAGTGCATGGCCTTGAAAGCCTGCAGGGCTAACTGAGCTCAAACCTCCTAGCAGAGGCACGGCGGGACATGCATGTGGCGGAAAGGGGAAGAAATCTCTTCGGCTGAGCAAAGAAGAAAAGGTGAAAAATGACGTGTTTTCATCTCGGCTTGTTTCACTCACTGGATCGGAAAACACCAGTGTCAATGTTGCTGTCAGCCTGGCCTGTTCTTTATCCTCCCGTCTTTCAGCAGATTCTATTAACTGCTCATCAGGGGCCTGATCCTGCCACAAGCCGAGCACCTCCGTTGGCTTGAATGGAAGGCAAGGGTGCTCATCTCCTGCCAGGATCGGGCCCACATCTCCCTGACTTGTTACACTGCTGTACCTAATCCTGTTTCCTGCTTACATAGGTTGTCACACAGACACAGAACAGAAAGGAGAAGGCATTCGGGGTCAGACACAGCATGAGTTACTGACACTCCAGCCCCACCGAACGAGGCTTGTTGCTTAGCCCGAGAAGGGACGTTTCGGGTGGAACAGTTGGGTATGTTGCAGAGGCACGTTTTCCTTTCCTGCATAACGCCCCCCACCTTGCAATCTGTCTCGAGCCCTTTGTGAGGTGTGGGGAACCTGTGCTGGGAACTGGGGGCAGAAAGTCACTCGCTGGATTTAATATGGCGGGTCGGCCTCCTTTCCTGCAGGGGCTGCTTTGTTGGATCTTCATCACCCATCCAGTATGTTTGTAAAGGACGATTTTCCTGTTTCCTCTTCCTGAATCTCTTGCCAGGCCAGCTTTTTCCAACCCTTCTTTCTCCCTGCGTTTTACTGAGTTATTCTGGGGAATATAAATTGTTTTGGGCTAGCTGGAAAGTCTGACACCCGTTGAGATCCTTCCCATACACAGCAGGTCAGGAGAAAGAAGGAGAAACTTTGGCAAGTGTCTTGCAACCTGTCAAGCCAGACAGCTACTGCATCCCCTCTTTCATTCTTCAGTTTCTTCTCCCTCTCGAGGTTCTTCTCTTTCACACTTTCCCCTCTGGATGGAAAGATGGCCCTGCGGTTACAACACAGGACTCAGAGAGAAGGAAATCTGTGCTCCCTTCCCCCGAATCTCCCAGGCTTCTGGAGTGACCTTGAATTTATCACTTAATTGTGCCATGCCTCGGTTTCCCCATCTGCAAAATGGGGATTCTACCACCTCCCAACTCTTGTCCAGATGTTGGTGTTTGTAAAGCACTGAGCTCCTTGCACAGAAGGTGCTATAGGGAAGGCACGTTGCTATTATGTACCATAGTCATCTAGTGCAAGACACGGGCCTAGGTAGTTCCCACATGGGCCAGGTTGTGGGTGGCTCTGCTGTTTCTCTCCTTTCTGTATTTTTAATTTTTTTTAAAATTAACTTTTCCCCCTAAGCTTGAAATAAAACAACAACCCCAAACTCCATGTGCCAGAAGATGGGAAAAAATAAACTCCAAAGTCCCAAAGAACAGGGGGGAAAATCCTGACTTCACTGCAATTTTACTGTGTATAGCATGTTTCCTAATCTGAATTAAACACCACAGTTGCAGGAGATGAATAACCCATAACAGCTGAGAGGGAGGGAATGTCAGAGTTAAAGACAAAGGAGCAAATGTTTATTTTCATGTGAGATTTTAAATCAGACTGGGGGTCAGTTAGCTGGACAGATCCAGGAAGGCCATTCCTAATAGCAGGAGCTGCAGAGAAGGCTCTTGCTTCCATAGTGGATTGTGGGAAGAGACCACGAAGGGAACAGTGGAGTCACCCACTATTGTGTTCATGGCCTACACACAGTTAGAAACAAAATATAAAAACTCTTCCTGGAAGGGGGCAACACTACTTTATGTCTTAGAATCCAGAACCCTAATACACACCAACCAAAACCAGAGAGAAACAAAGCAGGCTGCTCCCTAAGGCAGCGAGAGGCCCAACTCCCCTCACATTGTATCAGACTGGCTTTTACAGACTGACTGCTGAGGACCCAGTTTGCAGGCTTCCCTCAGAGCCCCCTACCCTGCAAGGACTAGGAAAATCCTTAGAATTTAAAGTGATAGCTTGTAATTTTAACACAGTTTTCAGTACACTGCACCCAGGAAATGACTGTTAGTCCTAGCTAGGCAATATTGCGTACCACAGAAGAGTGGGGAGATGGTGGGTGTGCACCATACTCCAATACCTTCAACAGCATGATGAGCAGCAGGCAAAATGTCCTCTGCCTGACATTCCCCATGATCAGTTTACTCTGTGAAGAACGAGGTTCCAGCTCAGGATTGGCTGAGAGCAATTCAAAATTTAAAAAAATGTAAAGGAAGCACTCCCCCACAAAAATCCACCTAACCCCATCTCCAGTCCAACCCATTCTTCACACTCATTTCTGCCCCCAGGCCTACAAGACACGGGCAGCTGACTAGTGGTGAGCCATAACTAATGCTCACTGTGTAAGATAGGCTTGTTTTACTGTTACCTTGTCCTCCACTACTATTTATTATTTATTTGTATTACTGTAGTGCCTAGGAGGCCTCGTCAAAGACCAGGACCCCACTGTGCTAGGGGCTGTACAAACACAGAACAAAAAGGTAGTTCCTGCCCCAAGGTGCTTGCAATCTACAGACAAATGGCAACACATGGTGGAGTCCAAGGAAACAATGAGACAATATTGATCAGCATGATAGGAAATGGTCTCAGCACATCAGAAGCTTTCCCTCTGCCTTCTCCCCACCCCCCCACATTATCTTGTCCTCTACTTTTCCCCTACTTCTGTTACCTTGTCCTTCAATTCTTCCCTCCCATTGGATTATTTCATCCACCTGTTGGGTACTGTTGTAATCTAGATTGTAAAATCTTTGGGGCCTGGCCTGTGTTTTTAATAAGTGTCCATACAGTGCCTAGCATGGTGGAGCCCTGATTCTTGACTGGCCACCTTGGGCACTAAGTACTGGACTAACGTGTCTTTACACATCATTTTCATGCCAGCTCACCTGGAGGTGTAAGCCGCTGAGTGAGGCTTGCAGAAACTGGAGTCCTGGAATCCCCATACCAGAGGCTGGAGGGATAAGGCAGTGCACAGGCAAACTGCACAGATTGCTATGGACCCAGAAGAGGTTCCTCACTTAGATGGGGATGGAGAGAGACCCCGAGTATTAATTCCACCTGTTGGTGGCCTGACATCCATATCCAAGGAGGTTAGACATACTGGGTGAGATTGTCCAAAGCACTCAGCATTCGTCTAAACTCTGCTCCCAACTCCCATTGACTTGAACGGGAGCAGAGCTAGGCCAGTGCTTAGTGCTTTCCACTAGTGTACACAGGTGCAGCGCCATTGAAATTAACGGGTTTCCTCTGCTTATCCGAGAGGGAGAATCATGGAGTCCAAGGCCAGAGGGGACCTCTGGGATCATCTAGTCTGACTTTCTATTCAGCCCTATGCTTGATAAAATGATGCTGGCTATCTTGTGTTTGCCAAAAATAAAGAGCAGAAAGAAAGTTGAGTGCTATCTACTGTTGGAGAGGAAAGGCGGAGTTAGCCAGGTGTTTCTCATCATACAAAGGCATCTTCCAGCGAAATTAAGGGAGACAAATGAAGAAATCAGCCACAAAGTCCAGAGGAAATAAATATAAGCTGCTGGGCTCGGTGTGTCTGTTGGGCTTGGTGTGACTTGCTGAGTGTGTGTTTTGCAACAATGTGTATCTATGACCGTGTGTGTGTGTTTGTGCACGCGTGCGTGTTAGACCATGTGTGTATTTGGAAATGAGAGCTGTCATAACTATAAAGGGAAGGGTAACAGCTCTCCTGTGTACAGTACTATAAAACCCCTCCTGGCCAGAGACTCCAAAATCCTTTTACCTGTAAAGGGTTAAGAAGCTCGGGTAACCTGGCTGACACCTGACCCAAAGGACCAATAAGGGGACAAGATACTTTCAAATCTTGGGGGGGGGGGTGGTTCGCTCTTGGGACTGAGAGGGACCAGACATCAATCCAGGTTCTCCACATCTTTCTAAACAAGTCTCTCCTATTTCAAACTTGTAAGTAAATAGCCAGGCAAGGCGTCTTAGTTTTACTTTGTTTTCTCAACTTGTAAATGTACCTTTTACTAGAGTGTTTATCTTTGTTTGCTGTACTTTGAACCTAAGACTAGAGGGGAGTCCTCTGAGCTCTTTAAGTTTGATTACCCTGTAAAGTTATTTTCCATACTGATTTTACAGAGATGATTTTTACCTTTTTCTTTAATTAAAAGCCTTCTTTTAAGAACCTGATTGATTTTTCCTTGTTTTAGATCCAAGGGGGTTTGGATCTGTATTCACCAGGAATTGGTGGGAGAAAGGAGGGGGATGATTAATTTCTCCTTGTCTTAAGATCCAAGGGGTTTGGATCTGTATTCACCAGGGAATTGGTGAAAGGTTTCTCAAGACTTCCCAGGGAAGGGAATTAGTCTTTGGGAATGGTGGCAGCGGATCAGATCTAAGCTGGTAATTAAGCTTAGAAGTCTTCATGCAGGCCCCCACAGTTGTACCCTAAAGTTCAAAGTGGGGATACAGCCTTGACATGGTGGCATAGCGGTGGGAAACATTTTAAACCCAAAAGCCAGTAAGATTTTTGTTTTCCTTCTAGCTGCTTGGAAAGCAGAGCTGAAGGTAGATGCATATCTTATCTCTCCTTGCCTGAAGGCAGAGGTGTTAAGTTTTTTTAACAAGAGCCTTTGTTAAGAGAAGGGTTCAATTAATGAGCAAACGACTGGTAAAAGGAATTTACAAGCTGAATAGTTTTTTTTTTCTTTTTACATCCTCGGGAGTAGCTAGTTAGAAAGTCTCTGTTAACTCAGCAGCAGCCTGAGCTAAGTGCATCCCAGTTTCAGTCAACTGCAGAGGGGTGTGACCCAGCACAAGAAAACAGGAAAATGACTACCAAAGAAGTAGCTAACAAAATAGAACTGGCCAGACTAGAAGCAGAAGAAAATGAAAAAAAAATCGGAGACTGCTTCAATTATAAAAACTCGAGACAGAGCAGAGAGAAAGAGAAGAAAAAGCCAAAGAGGAGGCCCATGAAAGAGAAGAGAAAGCCAAAGAGGAGGCTCACAAGAGAGCTATGGAGCTAGAAAAAGCCAAAGAGGAGGCCCACAAGAGAGAGATGGAGCTGAAAGAAAAAGAGATGGAGGAGAAAGAAAAAGAAAGGAAGCATGAACTGGAAGTAGCAAGGGCTAGGACGGATACAACAGCCACTCCTAACAACCCCTCTCCAGGTACCACTTCCCATCCCAGAAAAGTCCCCACCTACAAGGCAGGCGATGATACTGAGGCCTTCTTAGAAAATTTTGAAAGGGCCTGCCTTGGATACAGCATCACTCCAGACCAGTACATGGTAGAGCTGAGGCCACAGCTCAGTGGACCCTTAGCAGAGGTGGCGGCTGAAATGCCTAAGGAACACATGAACAGTTATGAACTTTTTAAAAACAAGGCCAGAATCAGAATGGGGCTAACACCTGAGCATGCCCGTCGGCGGTTCAGGGCCCTAAGGTGGAAACCCGATGTGTCATTTACCCGACATGCCTACCACATTGGGAAAAATTGGGATGCCTGGATATCAGGAGCAAATGTTAAATCTACGGAAGAGTTGCCCTTCCTAATGCAAATGGAGCAGTTTTTAGAGGGTGTTCCTGAGGAAATAGAAAGGTACATCCTAGATAGGGAGCCCAAAACTGTAACCGAGGCGGGGGAGATTGGAGCCAAATGGGTGGAGGTGGTAGAAAAGAAAAAAGCTAGTAGCAGTTGGAGCAAATATCAGAAGGGGCAAGCCGAAACAAAACCTTACCACCGGGGACAACCCAAGGCCCCACCCACATCCCAAGGGAAACCCCAGACGCCTTCTCACCCCACCCCACCAGTCTCCACCAACCAACATCGCCCCGGTGATACCTTAGCAGGGCGATGTTTTAAATGTAATGAACTGGGACATATAAAGGCTCACTGCCCCAAGAACCCCAACCGATTACAGTTCATTACACCACAATCACACCAAAGATCCCCAGGTCCAGATGCCTCTCTTATACCCTCGGAGCGAAGGGAAACCTTGAGAGTGGGCGGAAAGAAGGTTATCGCTTGGAGGGACACTGGGGCACAAGTGTCAACTATCCACCAATCCCTAGTGGACCCCAAACTCATCAACCCGGAGGCTCCAGTGACAATTCAACCCTTCGTGTCACAGTCTGTAACCTTGCCTACAGCCAAGTTGCATGTCCAGTACAAGGGCTGGTCAGGAATGTGGACTTTTGCAGTCTATGACAATTATCCCATCCCCATGCTGCTGGGGGAAGACTTGGCCAACCATGTAAAGCTAGCCAAGAGGGTGGGAATAGTCACCCGCAGCCAGGCTAAGCAAGCTTTCACCCCATCCCTGTTCCTGAGCCATCCACCAGGGCCCCGTCTGTGTTACCAGAGACCCAAACAAAGGTGGTGGAACCGGATCCCCTGCCAACGACTGCAACAGCCGTAGTGGATCAAATCCCAGAGACCCAGCCAAAGCCAGTCCCAGAACCGGAACTGGCAACGCAACCAGCACCAGAACCATTGCCAGCACTGAGTCCAGCGCTTGCAAACCCGTCTACAACTCCAATGCCAGAGGGCACCAGCGAGCCTGAACTGGCGGAAGCAGCAGATAACCCTACCCAAGAGGCTCAGCCAGAGCCTGAAATACAACATAGTGCACCAGAGGACAGCGGTTCACAGTCAATGGAAACAGCCCCAGCACCTGCATCGCTTCCAGAGGGACCAAGCCCCAGTCCACAGTCCAAGGAGGAACTGATGTCTCCAGCATCAAGGGAACAGTTCCAGGCCGAGCAGGAAGCAGATGACAGCCTTCAGAAAGCTTGGGCGGCGGCACGGAGCACCCCACCGCCTCTCAGCTCTTCTAACCGATCCCGGTTTGTTGTAGAACAAGGACTTTTATATAAGGAGACTCTTTATGGTGGGCACCAGGAAGACTGGCATCCTCAAAGACAGTTGGTAGTTCCCACTAAGTATCGGGTAAAGCTCTTGAGCTTAGCCCATGATCATCCCAGTGGCCATTCTGGGGTGAACAGAACCAAAGACCGGTTGGGGAAGTCCTTCCACTGGGAGGGAATGGGCAAGGACGTTGCTAATTATGTCCGGTCTTGTGAGGTGTGCCAATGAGTGGGAAAGCCCCAAGACCAGGTTAAAGCCCCTCTCCAGCCACTACCCATAATTGAGGTCCCATTTCAGCGAGTAGCTGTGGATATTCTGGGTCCTTTCCCAAAGAAGACACCCAGAGGAAAGCAGTACGTACTGACTTTCATGGATTTTGCTCCCCGATGGCCGGAAGCAGTACCCTTAAGCAACACCAGGGCTAAAAGTGTGTGCTAGGCATTAACAGACATTTTTGCCAGGGTAGGGTGGCCCTCCGACATCCTTACAGATTCGGGAGCTAATTTCCTGTCAGGGACGATGAAAAACCTGTGGGAAACTCATGGGGTGAATCACTTGGTTGCCACCCCTTATCACCATCAAACCAATGGCCTGGTGGAGAGGTTTAATGGAACTTTGGGGGCCATGATACGTAAATTCGTAAATGAACACTCCAATGATTGGGACCTAGTGTTGCAGCAGTTGCTTTTTGCCTACAGGGCTGTACCACATCCCAGTTTAGGGTTTTCACCATTTGAACTTGTGTATGGCCGCAAGGTTAAGGGGCCATTACAGTTGGTGAAGCAGCAATGGGAGGGGTTTATGCCTTCTCCAGGAACTAACATTCTAGACTTTGTAAGCAACCTATAAAGCACCCTCCGACACTCTTTAGCCCTTGCTAAAGAAAACCTAAAGGATGCTCAGGAAGAGCAAAAGGCCTGGTATGATAAACATTCCAGAGAACGGTCCTTCAAAGTAGGAGACCAAGTCATGGTCTTAAAGGCGCTCCAGGCCCATAAAATGGAAGCGTCGTGGGAAGGACCATTCACGGTCCAGGAGCGCCTAGGAGCTGTTAACTATCTCATAGCCTCCCCCACCTCCAACATAAAGCCTAAGGTATACCATGTTAATTCTCCTAAGCCCTTTTATTCCAGAGAATTAAACGTTTGCCAGTTTACAGCCCAGGAAACAGATGACGCGGAGTGGCCTAAAGGTGTCTACTACGAAGGAAAAAGGAATGGTGGCGTGGAAGAGGTGAACCTCTCCACGACCCTTGGACGTCTGCAGAGACAGCAGATCAAGGAGCTGTGCACAAGCTTTGCACCAATTTTCTCAGCCACTCCAGGAAGGACCGAACAGGCATACCACTCCATTGACACAGGTAATGCTCACCCAATTAGAACCCCACCCTACCGGGAGTCACCTCATGCCCAAACTGCTATACAAAGGGAGATCCAGGACATGCTACAGATGGATATAATCCGCCCCCTAACAGTGCATGGGCATCTCCAGTGGTTCTAGTTCCCAAACCAGATGGGGAAATACGCTTTTGCGTGGACTACCGTAAGCTAAATGCTGTCACTCGTCCTGACAACTATCCAATGCCACGCACAGATGAGCTATTGGAGAAATTGGGACATGACCAATTCATCTCTACTTTAGACTTAACAAAAGGGTACTGGCAAGTACCCCTAGATGAACCCGCTAAGGAAAGGTCAGCCTTCGTCACCCAGGCAGGGGTGTATGAATTCAATGTACTCCCTTTCGGGTTGCGAAATGCACCCGCCACCTTCCAAAGACTTGTAGATGGTCTCCTAGCGGGATTGGGAGAATCTGCAGTTGCCTACCTCGATGATGTGGCCATTTTTTCTGATTCACGGACAGAACACCTGGAGCACCTGGAAAAAGTCTTCGAGCGCATCCGGCAGGCAGGACTAACTGTTAAGGCTAAAAAGTGTCAAATAGGCCAAAACAGAGTGACTTACCTGGGGCACCAGGTGGGTCAAGGAACTATAAATCCCCTACAGGCCAAAGTGGATGCTATCCAAAAGTGGCCGGTTCCAAAGTCAAAGAAACAGGTCCAATCCTTCTTAGGCTTGGCCGGATATTATAGGCGATTTGTACCACACTACAGCCAAATCGCTGCCCCGCTGACAGACCTAACCAGAAAGAAACAGCCAAATGCAGTTCAGTGGACCGATGAGTGTCAAAAGGCCTTTAACCAGCTTAAGGCGACGCTCATGTCTGACCCTGTGCTAAGGGCCCCAGACTTTGACAAACCGTTCCTAGTAACCACAGATGCGTCCAAGCGGGGCGTGGGAGCAGTTTTAATGCAGGAAGGACCGGATCAAGAATTCCATCCTGTTGTGTTTCTCAGCAAGAAACTGTCTGAGAGGGAAAGCCACTGGTCAATCAGCGAAAAGGAATGCTACGCCATTGTGTACGCGCTGGAAAAGCTACGCCCATATGTTTGGGGACGGCGTTTCCAACTACAAACAGACCATGCTGCGCTACAGTGGCTTCATACCACCAAGGGGAATAACAAAAAACTTCTTCGGTGGAGTTTAGCTCTCCAAAATTTTGATTTTAAAATACAACACATTTCGGGAGCTTCTAACAAAGTGGCTGATGCACTCTCCCGGGAAAGTTTCCCAGAGTTAACTGGTTAACAATTGTTCTTGGAATGAAACATATTGTTAGTTTTTATATAATCAGTAGTATGTCTAAAGGTACATGTGTCTTATTAACTCTGTTTTCTCCTAGAACTCCAGGAAGAAATCACAGCCAGTGTGGAACCGAACGTCCAACACTATCTGTGATTTGGGGGGCGTGTCATAACTATAAAGGGAAGGGTAACAGCTCTCCTGTGTACAGTACTATAAAACCCCTCCTGGCCAGAGACTCCAAAATCCTTTTACCTGTAAAGGGTTAAGAAGCTCGGGTAACCTGGCTGACACCTGACCCAAAGGACCAATAAGGGGACAAGATACTTTCAAATCTTGGGGAGGGGGGGGGGCGGGTTCGCTCTTGGGACTGAGAGGGACCAGACATCAATCCAGGTTCTCCACATCTTTCTAAACAAGTCTCTCCTATTTCAAACTTGTAAGTAAATAGCCAGGCAAGGCGTCTTAGTTTTACTTTGTTTTCTCAACTTGTAAATGTACCTTTTACTAGAGTGTTTATCTTTGTTTGCTGTACTTTGAACCTAAGACTAGAGGGGAGTCCTCTGAGCTCTTTAAGTTTGATTACCCTGTAAAGTTATTTTCCATACTGATTTTACAGAGATGATTTTTACCTTTTTCTTTAATTAAAAGCCTTCTTTTAAGAACCTGATTGATTTTTCCTTGTTTTAGATCCAAGGGGGTTTGGATCTGTATTCACCAGGAGTTGGTGGGAGAAAGGAGGGGGATGGTTAATTTCTCCTTGTCTTAAGATCCAAGGGGTTTGGATCTGTATTCACCAGGGAATTGGTGAAAGGTTTCTCAAGACTTCCCAGGGAAGGGAATTAGTCTTTGGGAATGGTGGCAGCGGACCAGATCTAAGCTGGTAATTAAGCTTAGAAGTCTTCATGCAGGCCCCCACAGTTGTACCCTAAAGTTCAAAATGGGGATACAGCCTTGACAAGAGCGGAGAGAAAGACAGGGCATGGGGCGTGTGACAACGAGCATGAGTGTGCACATGTATGTAAGCAGAGTCAGGATGAGCTCTACCCTCACATCTGGTGGCGAATTGTGGTGAGTTGTGGAAAAGAACTTCAGGGGCTGATCTTGTTTGCATAGGCACACCCACCCCGCCTAGCATGAGCCCACAAAAGCCCAAATGGTCACATTGGCTTCTGTGGGATCCCCAGTTTCTCTGTTATTGGGGCAGGAAGAATAAAGTGTTGTTACCCTGATTATGTGAATCAAGGACAATGGAACTGTTTTATGACAGAAGGACTCGCCCTCAACTAAGTAGCACTCGCTAGACAAGGGACATGGGTTCCAAAACCCAGTGAATTGAGAGAGGCTGGGGACAGGCATGGGTAGCTGAAGCTCCTAAAACACCTATTGTACCTCCTTCTCTCCCCACTGTAGAACATCAGAGCTTAGTTTGATTTCATTAGGAGTCTAATTACAGGCTGCTGAACTGAATACACTTTGGGCCAATGGTGTACCAGCACTGAGGCTCACCTGCTACAAGCTGAAATCACCAAAGAGCTAAAATTATTAAGAGCTGAAATTGCTGAGTGCTTTGGGGGAGCCTGAAGATATATTGTGGAGTGGCTCACAGTGAAGGCTGCAGCAGAACCCCATGGAGAGGCAGGGGAGAGGTGGGGCAGTCAGCCTTGGCCCATGTAAGGTGCCCCTTAACACCCCTGGGGGGGTGGGCATTTTAACCCTGGCTGGGAGGCAAAACTCTGCAGATAAACTTTTGAACTCTGGGGCAGCACTAACCAGGGACAGAGACTTTTGGGTTGTTGGACTTTTGAGACTTTGGGTGATTTTTGGGTTGCTGGACTTAAGACCCTGAGGGGAAAAGGACACTGCCAAACTTACTTGGGGGTGGGTCTTTTGCTCATCGTTTGTGTTATGAATCCTGTTTGTGGTGTTTCCCCAACATAATGCCGCATTGTTTCCCTCCTTTATTAAAAGGATTTTGCTCCACTCAGACTCCGTGCTTGCGAGAGGGGAAGTATTGCCTCCTAGAGGTGCCTGGGGGGTGGTCTGTAATTGTCCCAGGTCACTGGGTGGGGGCTCGAGCCAGTTTTGCATTGCGTTATTGAAACGGAACCCCTAGATACAGAACCCGGCCCTTGTTGCTGCCAACTCAGACGGGCAGAAGGATTACATGTACATACGCGTGCATTCAAGCACGTGTCCTTGCACGAGTGTGCGCTTACGTAGAGACGAGTGCAGTTGTGTACACGTGGGAGCATGTGAGAGGGTGCAGGAGACCTAAGCATCTAACAAGCCACTGTTAAGCTTTTGTTTTTCCCAGGACAGGAAATCCAAGGTTCCCATATATGGAAGAGCAGTGAGAGAGGAGCAGTGAATCATGGCAGAGGAAAAGCTGCAGGCCGCTGTTCTCAGAGACTCCGGGTCCAGCAGGGAAGATCTTCTAGGTTTCTGCGAAGTACATGGGCTTCCATCGCTGAGTAGTTCTGGCTTCCTCTGCCCCAAGGAGGAGTTGAATGATGAGGGGCGGAGCTTGGCTGATTAGGGGGCCTATAAAAGAGGCCTCCCAGCCGAGCAGCGGCCCTAGCAGCGAGCAGCGGCCCCCAGGAGCCGGCCAACAGGGCTGCTAACAGGGGAGTTTAAGTGGGAGTGAGTCTCATTGGAGGAGAAGGTATCTGTACTTGCGTCTGTCTTTGTAGTGCTTGTATGTGTAGAGGCCTGTAGGGGCAGTGTGCTGAGCCCCGAGCCCTGAGTAGGGGCTCCGCCCTGATTAGGGGGCGGAGCTTGGCTGATTAGGGGGCCTATAAAAGAGGCCTCCCAGCCGAGCAGCGGCCCTAGCAGCGAGCAGCGGCCCCCAGGAGCCGGCCAACAGGGCTGCTAACAGGGGAGTTTAAGTGGGAGTGAGTCTCATTGGAGGAGAAGGTATCTGTACTTGCGTCTGTCTTTGTAGTGCTTGTATGTGTAGAGGCCTGTAGGGGCAGTGTGCTGAGCCCCGAGCCCTGAGTAGGGGCTCCGCCCTGATTAGGGGGCGGAGCTTGGCTGATTAGGGGGCCTATAAAAGAGGCCTCCCAGCCGAGCAGCGGCCCTAGCAGCGAGCAGCGGCCCCCAGGAGCCGGCCAACAGGGCTGCTAACAGGGGAGTTTAAGTGGGAGTGAGTCTCATTGGAGGAGAAGGTATCTGTACTTGCGTCTGTCTTTGTAGTGCTTGTATGTGTAGAGGCCTGTAGGGGCAGTGTGCTGAGCCCCGAGCCCTGAGTAGGGGCTCCGCCCTGATTAGGGGGCGGAGCTTGGCTGATTAGGGGGCCTATAAAAGAGGCCTCCCAGCCGAGCAGCGGCCCTAGCAGCGAGCAGCGGCCCCCAGGAGCCGGCCAACAGGGCTGCTAACAGGGGAGTTTAAGTGGGAGTGAGTCTCATTGGAGGAGAAGGTATCTGTACTTGCGTCTGTCTTTGTAGTGCTTGTATGTGTAGAGGCCTGTAGGGGCAGTGTGCTGAGCCCCGAGCCCTGAGTAGGGGCTCCGCCCTGATTAGGGGGCGGAGCTTGGCTGATTAGGGGGCCTATAAAAGAGGCCTCCCAGCCGAGCAGCGGCCCTAGCAGCGAGCAGCGGCCCCCAGGAGCCGGCCAACAGGGCTGCTAACAGGGGAGTTTAAGTGGGAGTGAGTCTCATTGGAGGAGAAGGTATCTGTACTTGCGTCTGTCTTTGTAGTGCTTGTATGTGTAGAGGCCTGTAGGGGCAGTGTGCTGAGCCCCGAGCCCTGAGTAGGGGCTCCGCCCTGATTAGGGGGCGGAGCTTGGCTGATTAGGGGGCCTATAAAAGAGGCCTCCCAGCCGAGCAGCGGCCCTAGCAGCGAGCAGCGGCCCCCAGGAGCCGGCCAACAGGGCTGCTAACAGGGGAGTTTAAGTGGGAGTGAGTCTCATTGGAGGAGAAGGTATCTGTACTTGCGTCTGTCTTTGTAGTGCTTGTATGTGTAGAGGCCTGTAGGGGCAGTGTGCTGAGCCCCGAGCCCTGAGTAGGGGCTCCGCCCTGATTAGGGGGCGGAGCTTGGCTGATTAGGGGGCCTATAAAAGAGGCCTCCCAGCCGAGCAGCGGCCCTAGCAGCGAGCAGCGGCCCCCAGGAGCCGGCCAACAGGGCTGCTAACAGGGGAGTTTAAGTGGGAGTGAGTCTCATTGGAGGAGAAGGTATCTGTACTTGCGTCTGTCTTTGTAGTGCTTGTATGTGTAGAGGCCTGTAGGGGCAGTGTGCTGAGCCCCGAGCCCTGAGTAGGGGCTCCGCCCTGATTAGGGGGCGGAGCTTGGCTGATTAGGGGGCCTATAAAAGAGGCCTCCCAGCCGAGCAGCGGCCCTAGCAGCGAGCAGCGGCCCCCAGGAGCCGGCCAACAGGGCTGCTAACAGGGGAGTTTAAGTGGGAGTGAGTCTCATTGGAGGAGAAGGTATCTGTACTTGCGTCTGTCTTTGTAGTGCTTGTATGTGTAGAGGCCTGTAGGGGCAGTGTGCTGAGCCCCGAGCCCTGAGTAGGGGCTCCGCCCTGATTAGGGGGCGGAGCTTGGCTGATTAGGGGGCCTATAAAAGAGGCCTCCCAGCCGAGCAGCGGCCCTAGCAGCGAGCAGCGGCCCCCAGGAGCCGGCCAACAGGGCTGCTAACAGGGGAGTTTAAGTGGGAGTGAGTCTCATTGGAGGA
Source organism: Emys orbicularis (assembly GCF_028017835.1). Taxonomy (NCBI): domain Eukaryota; kingdom Metazoa; phylum Chordata; order Testudines; family Emydidae; genus Emys; species Emys orbicularis. Next base: position 9,366,004 of record NC_088684.1, on the reverse strand, counting down.
GAAGGTATCTGTACTTGCGTCTGTCTTTGTAGTGCTTGTATGTGTAGAGGCCTGTAGGGGCAGTGTGCTGAGCCCCGAGCCCTGAGTAGGGGCTCCGCCCTGATTAGGGGGCGGAGCTTGGCTGATTAGGGGGCCTATAAAAGAGGCCTCCCAGCCGAGCAGCGGCCCTAGCAGCGAGCAGCGGCCCCCAGGAGCCGGCCAACAGGGCTGCTAACAGGGGAGTTTAAGTGGGAGTGAGTCTCATTGGAGGAGAAGGTATCTGTACTTGCGTCTGTCTTTGTAGTGCTTGTATGTGTAGAGGCCTGTAGGGGCAGTGTGCTGAGCCCCGAGCCCTGAGTAGGGGCTCCGCCCTGATTAGGGGGCGGAGCTTGGCTGATTAGGGGGCCTATAAAAGAGGCCTCCCAGCCGAGCAGCGGCCCTAGCAGCGAGCAGCGGCCCCCAGGAGCCGGCCAACAGGGCTGCTAACAGGGGAGTTTAAGTGGGAGTGAGTCTCATTGGAGGAGAAGGTATCTGTACTTGCGTCTGTCTTTGTAGTGCTTGTATGTGTAGAGGCCTGTAGGGGCAGTGTGCTGAGCCCCGAGCCCTGAGTAGGGGCTCCGCCCTGATTAGGGGGCGGAGCTTGGCTGATTAGGGGGCCTATAAAAGAGGCCTCCCAGCCGAGCAGCGGCCCTAGCAGCGAGCAGCGGCCCCCAGGAGCCGGCCAACAGGGCTGCTAACAGGGGAGTTTAAGTGGGAGTGAGTCTCATTGGAGGAGAAGGTATCTGTACTTGCGTCTGTCTTTGTAGTGCTTGTATGTGTAGAGGCCTGTAGGGGCAGTGTGCTGAGCCCCGAGCCCTGAGTAGGGGCTCCGCCCTGATTAGGGGGCGGAGCTTGGCTGATTAGGGGGCCTATAAAAGAGGCCTCCCAGCCGAGCAGCGGCCCTAGCAGCGAGCAGCGGCCCCCAGGAGCCGGCCAACAGGGCTGCTAACAGGGGAGTTTAAGTGGGAGTGAGTCTCATTGGAGGAGAAGGTATCTGTACTTGCGTCTGTCTTTGTAGTGCTTGTATGTGTAGAGGCCTGTAGGGGCAGTGTGCTGAGCCCCGAGCCCTGAGTAGGGGCTCCGCCCTGATTAGGGGGCGGAGCTTGGCTGATTAGGGGGCCTATAAAAGAGGCCTCCCAGCCGAGCAGCGGCCCTAGCAGCGAGCAGCGGCCCCCAGGAGCCGGCCAACAGGGCTGCTAACAGGGGAGTTTAAGTGGGAGTGAGTCTCATTGGAGGAGAAGGTATCTGTACTTGCGTCTGTCTTTGTAGTGCTTGTATGTGTAGAGGCCTGTAGGGGCAGTGTGCTGAGCCCCGAGCCCTGAGTAGGGGCTCCGCCCTGATTAGGGGGCGGAGCTTGGCTGATTAGGGGGCCTATAAAAGAGGCCTCCCAGCCGAGCAGCGGCCCTAGCAGCGAGCAGCGGCCCCCAGGAGCCGGCCAACAGGGCTGCTAACAGGGGAGTTTAAGTGGGAGTGAGTCTCATTGGAGGAGAAGGTATCTGTACTTGCGTCTGTCTTTGTAGTGCTTGTATGTGTAGAGGCCTGTAGGGGCAGTGTGCTGAGCCCCGAGCCCTGAGTAGGGGCTCCGCCCTGATTAGGGGGCGGAGCTTGGCTGATTAGGGGGCCTATAAAAGAGGCCTCCCAGCCGAGCAGCGGCCCTAGCAGCGAGCAGCGGCCCCCAGGAGCCGGCCAACAGGGCTGCTAACAGGGGAGTTTAAGTGGGAGTGAGTCTCATTGGAGGAGAAGGTATCTGTACTTGCGTCTGTCTTTGTAGTGCTTGTATGTGTAGAGGCCTGTAGGGGCAGTGTGCTGAGCCCCGAGCCCTGAGTAGGGGCTCCGCCCTGATTAGGGGGCGGAGCTTGGCTGATTAGGGGGCCTATAAAAGAGGCCTCCCAGCCGAGCAGCGGCCCTAGCAGCGAGCAGCGGCCCCCAGGAGCCGGCCAACAGGGCTGCTAACAGGGGAGTTTAAGTGGGAGTGAGTCTCATTGGAGGAGAAGGTATCTGTACTTGCGTCTGTCTTTGTAGTGCTTGTATGTGTAGAGGCCTGTAGGGGCAGTGTGCTGAGCCCCGAGCCCTGAGTAGGGGCTCCGCCCTGATTAGGGGGCGGAGCTTGGCTGATTAGGGGGCCTATAAAAGAGGCCTCCCAGCCGAGCAGCGGCCCTAGCAGCGAGCAGCGGCCCCCAGGAGCCGGCCAACAGGGCTGCTAACAGGGGAGTTTAAGTGGGAGTGAGTCTCATTGGAGGAGAAGGTATCTGTACTTGCGTCTGTCTTTGTAGTGCTTGTATGTGTAGAGGCCTGTAGGGGCAGTGTGCTGAGCCCCGAGCCCTGAGTAGGGGCTCCGCCCTGATTAGGGGGCGGAGCTTGGCTGATTAGGGGGCCTATAAAAGAGGCCTCCCAGCCGAGCAGCGGCCCTAGCAGCGAGCAGCGGCCCCCAGGAGCCGGCCAACAGGGCTGCTAACAGGGGAGTTTAAGTGGGAGTGAGTCTCATTGGAGGAGAAGGTATCTGTACTTGCGTCTGTCTTTGTAGTGCTTGTATGTGTAGAGGCCTGTAGGGGCAGTGTGCTGAGCCCCGAGCCCTGAGTAGGGGCTCCGCCCTGATTAGGGGGCGGAGCTTGGCTGATTAGGGGGCCTATAAAAGAGGCCTCCCAGCCGAGCAGCGGCCCTAGCAGCGAGCAGCGGCCCCCAGGAGCCGGCCAACAGGGCTGCTAACAGGGGAGTTTAAGTGGGAGTGAGTCTCATTGGAGGAGAAGGTATCTGTACTTGCGTCTGTCTTTGTAGTGCTTGTATGTGTAGAGGCCTGTAGGGGCAGTGTGCTGAGCCCCGAGCCCTGAGTAGGGGCTCCGCCCTGATTAGGGGGCGGAGCTTGGCTGATTAGGGGGCCTATAAAAGAGGCCTCCCAGCCGAGCAGCGGCCCTAGCAGCGAGCAGCGGCCCCCAGGAGCCGGCCAACAGGGCTGCTAACAGGGGAGTTTAAGTGGGAGTGAGTCTCATTGGAGGAGAAGGTATCTGTACTTGCGTCTGTCTTTGTAGTGCTTGTATGTGTAGAGGCCTGTAGGGGCAGTGTGCTGAGCCCCGAGCCCTGAGTAGGGGCTCCGCCCTGATTAGGGGGCGGAGCTTGGCTGATTAGGGGGCCTATAAAAGAGGCCTCCCAGCCGAGCAGCGGCCCTAGCAGCGAGCAGCGGCCCCCAGGAGCCGGCCAACAGGGCTGCTAACAGGGGAGTTTAAGTGGGAGTGAGTCTCATTGGAGGAGAAGGTATCTGTACTTGCGTCTGTCTTTGTAGTGCTTGTATGTGTAGAGGCCTGTAGGGGCAGTGTGCTGAGCCCCGAGCCCTGAGTAGGGGCTCCGCCCTGATTAGGGGGCGGAGCTTGGCTGATTAGGGGGCCTATAAAAGAGGCCTCCCAGCCGAGCAGCGGCCCTAGCAGCGAGCAGCGGCCCCCAGGAGCCGGCCAACAGGGCTGCTAACAGGGGAGTTTAAGTGGGAGTGAGTCTCATTGGAGGAGAAGGTATCTGTACTTGCGTCTGTCTTTGTAGTGCTTGTATGTGTAGAGGCCTGTAGGGGCAGTGTGCTGAGCCCCGAGCCCTGAGTAGGGGCTCCGCCCTGATTAGGGGGCGGAGCTTGGCTGATTAGGGGGCCTATAAAAGAGGCCTCCCAGCCGAGCAGCGGCCCTAGCAGCGAGCAGCGGCCACCAGGACTCGGCAAACAGGGCTGCTAACAGGGGAGTTTAAGTGGGAGTGAGTCTCATTGGAGGAGAAGGTATCTGTACTTGCGTCTGTCTTTGTAGTGCTTGTATGTGTAGAGGCCTGTAGGGGCAGTGTGCTGAGCCCCGAGCCCTGAGTAGGGGCTCCGCCCTGATTAGGGGGCGGAGCTTGGCTGATTAGGGGGCCTATAAAAGAGGCCTCCCAGCCGAGCAGCGGCCCTAGCAGCGAGCAGCGGCCCCCAGGAGCCGGCCAACAGGGCTGCTAACAGGGGAGTTTAAGTGGGAGTGAGTCTCATTGGAGGAGAAGGTATCTGTACTTGCGTCTGTCTTTGTAGTGCTTGTATGTGTAGAGGCCTGTAGGGGCAGTGTGCTGAGCCCCGAGCCCTGAGTAGGGGCTCCGCCCTGATTAGGGGGCGGAGCTTGGCTGATTAGGGGGCCTATAAAAGAGGCCTCCCAGCCGAGCAGCGGCCCTAGCAGCGAGCAGCGGCCCCCAGGAGCCGGCCAACAGGGCTGCTAACAGGGGAGTTTAAGTGGGAGTGAGTCTCATTGGAGGAGAAGGTATCTGTACTTGCGTCTGTCTTTGTAGTGCTTGTATGTGTAGAGGCCTGTAGGGGCAGTGTGCTGAGCCCCGAGCCCTGAGTAGGGGCTCCGCCCTGATTAGGGGGCGGAGCTTGGCTGATTAGGGGGCCTATAAAAGAGGCCTCCCAGCCGAGCAGCGGCCCTAGCAGCGAGCAGCGGCCCCCAGGAGCCGGCCAACAGGGCTGCTAACAGGGGAGTTTAAGTGGGAGTGAGTCTCATTGGAGGAGAAGGTATCTGTACTTGCGTCTGTCTTTGTAGTGCTTGTATGTGTAGAGGCCTGTAGGGGCAGTGTGCTGAGCCCCGAGCCCTGAGTAGGGGCTCCGCCCTGATTAGGGGGCGGAGCTTGGCTGATTAGGGGGCCTATAAAAGAGGCCTCCCAGCCGAGCAGCGGCCCTAGCAGCGAGCAGCGGCCCCCAGGAGCCGGCCAACAGGGCTGCTAACAGGGGAGTTTAAGTGGGAGTGAGTCTCATTGGAGGAGAAGGTATCTGTACTTGCGTCTGTCTTTGTAGTGCTTGTATGTGTAGAGGCCTGTAGGGGCAGTGTGCTGAGCCCCGAGCCCTGAGTAGGGGCTCCGCCCTGATTAGGGGGCGGAGCTTGGCTGATTAGGGGGCCTATAAAAGAGGCCTCCCAGCCGAGCAGCGGCCCTAGCAGCGAGCAGCGGCCCCCAGGAGCCGGCCAACAGGGCTGCTAACAGGGGAGTTTAAGTGGGAGTGAGTCTCATTGGAGGAGAAGGTATCTGTACTTGCGTCTGTCTTTGTAGTGCTTGTATGTGTAGAGGCCTGTAGGGGCAGTGTGCTGAGCCCCGAGCCCTGAGTAGGGGCTCCGCCCTGATTAGGGGGCGGAGCTTGGCTGATTAGGGGGCCTATAAAAGAGGCCTCCCAGCCGAGCAGCGGCCCTAGCAGCGAGCAGCGGCCCCCAGGAGCCGGCCAACAGGGCTGCTAACAGGGGAGTTTAAGTGGGAGTGAGTCTCATTGGAGGAGAAGGTATCTGTACTTGCGTCTGTCTTTGTAGTGCTTGTATGTGTAGAGGCCTGTAGGGGCAGTGTGCTGAGCCCCGAGCCCTGAGTAGGGGCTCCGCCCTGATTAGGGGGCGGAGCTTGGCTGATTAGGGGGCCTATAAAAGAGGCCTCCCAGCCGAGCAGCGGCCCTAGCAGCGAGCAGCGGCCCCCAGGAGCCGGCCAACAGGGCTGCTAACAGGGGAGTTTAAGTGGGAGTGAGTCTCATTGGAGGAGAAGGTATCTGTACTTGCGTCTGTCTTTGTAGTGCTTGTATGTGTAGAGGCCTGTAGGGGCAGTGTGCTGAGCCCCGAGCCCTGAGTAGGGGCTCCGCCCTGATTAGGGGGCGGAGCTTGGCTGATTAGGGGGCCTATAAAAGAGGCCTCCCAGCCGAGCAGCGGCCCTAGCAGCGAGCAGCGGCCCCCAGGAGCCGGCCAACAGGGCTGCTAACAGGGGAGTTTAAGTGGGAGTGAGTCTCATTGGAGGAGAAGGTATCTGTACTTGCGTCTGTCTTTGTAGTGCTTGTATGTGTAGAGGCCTGTAGGGGCAGTGTGCTGAGCCCCGAGCCCTGAGTAGGGGCTCCGCCCTGATTAGGGGGCGGAGCTTGGCTGATTAGGGGGCCTATAAAAGAGGCCTCCCAGCCGAGCAGCGGCCCTAGCAGCGAGCAGCGGCCCCCAGGAGCCGGCCAACAGGGCTGCTAACAGGGGAGTTTAAGTGGGAGTGAGTCTCATTGGAGGAGAAGGTATCTGTACTTGCGTCTGTCTTTGTAGTGCTTGTATGTGTAGAGGCCTGTAGGGGCAGTGTGCTGAGCCCCGAGCCCTGAGTAGGGGCTCCGCCCTGATTAGGGGGCGGAGCTTGGCTGATTAGGGGGCCTATAAAAGAGGCCTCCCAGCCGAGCAGCGGCCCTAGCAGCGAGCAGCGGCCCCCAGGAGCCGGCCAACAGGGCTGCTAACAGGGGAGTTTAAGTGGGAGTGAGTCTCATTGGAGGAGAAGGTATCTGTACTTGCGTCTGTCTTTGTAGTGCTTGTATGTGTAGAGGCCTGTAGGGGCAGTGTGCTGAGCCCCGAGCCCTGAGTAGGGGCTCCGCCCTGATTAGGGGGCGGAGCTTGGCTGATTAGGGGGCCTATAAAAGAGGCCTCCCAGCCGAGCAGCGGCCCTAGCAGCGAGCAGCGGCCCCCAGGAGCCGGCCAACAGGGCTGCTAACAGGGGAGTTTAAGTGGGAGTGAGTCTCATTGGAGGAGAAGGTATCTGTACTTGCGTCTGTCTTTGTAGTGCTTGTATGTGTAGAGGCCTGTAGGGGCAGTGTGCTGAGCCCCGAGCCCTGAGTAGGGGCTCCGCCCTGATTAGGGGGCGGAGCTTGGCTGATTAGGGGGCCTATAAAAGAGGCCTCCCAGCCGAGCAGCGGCCCTAGCAGCGAGCAGCGGCCACCAGGACTCGGCAAACAGGGCTGCTAACAGGGGAGTTTAAGTGGGAGTGAGTCTCATTGGAGGAGAAGGTATCTGTACTTGCGTCTGTCTTTGTAGTGCTTGTATGTGTAGAGGCCTGTAGGGGCAGTGTGCTGAGCCCCGAGCCCTGAGTAGGGGCTCCGCCCTGATTAGGGGGCGGAGCTTGGCTGATTAGGGGGCCTATAAAAGAGGCCTCCCAGCCGAGCAGCGGCCCTAGCAGCGAGCAGCGGCCCCCAGGAGCCGGCCAACAGGGCTGCTAACAGGGGAGTTTAAGTGGGAGTGAGTCTCATTGGAGGAGAAGGTATCTGTACTTGCGTCTGTCTTTGTAGTGCTTGTATGTGTAGAGGCCTGTAGGGGCAGTGTGCTGAGCCCCGAGCCCTGAGTAGGGGCTCCGCCCTGATTAGGGGGCGGAGCTTGGCTGATTAGGGGGCCTATAAAAGAGGCCTCCCAGCCGAGCAGCGGCCCTAGCAGCGAGCAGCGGCCACCAGGACTCGGCAAACAGGGCTGCTAACAGGGGAGTTTAAGTGGGAGTTTACAGGGGGAGGTGGAAGGGGAGGCAGGTGGGCGCGGTGGTCGGTGTGCTTTGTTCCCTCAGAGGCTGCAGGCAGAGACCACAGCAGCCATGAGCCAGGCAGCAGGGGACACAATGCAGATGAAAGCATGTAGCAGCTGCGGTATGTATATGGTCCTAGCAGGTGCACCTGATCAGAGGTATGTCTGTATGAAATGCCGCCTACTTGCCCTGTTAGAGGAAAAGGTTCGGGGGTTGGAGATGCAAGTAGAGACCCTGGTAGAGTTTAGAAGGGGGTTTGAGCAGCTAATGGAGCAAAGGCAAGGGGTGGCTGAAGGGGCATGCTCAGGGGTGCAGATGAAAGCGGGGGCTATGGTCTGTGAGGGGGGAATGTCGGGGGGAGAACAAGAGCAGTGGAAGCATGTGACCGTGAGAAGCAGGCCAAGGAAAAGGAGGGCTAGTGAGGGGGAAATAGAACTCAAGAACAGGTTTGGGTGTTTGGCTAACGAGGAGGGGACGCAGCAAGTGGTACCTGATGGTGGGAGGCAGAGGAAGAAAAGAAGGGCAGCTAGTCCAATACACAGGGGGGAGGAGTTGATGGAAGTAGCATCAACACTTGGCCCCGGGAGGATACAGGATGGCAATAGGGGGACTATAAGGGAAAATAGAGACAGACAGGAGTTACGGCCGCAGGGAACAGGGGATAGATTGGTAGATTGCGCTGCCCCCAGGCAAAGGCAGGTTTATGTGATTGGGGACTCCTTACTGAGGAGGTTAGACAGGCCTGTGACCAGGGCGGACCCGGAAAACAGAAGGGTGTGCTGTCTGCCGGGCGCTAAGATACGGGATGTGGACCTGCGGTTGAAAAGGATCCTAAAAGGAGCGGGTAAGAACCCCTTGATCGTCCTTCATGTAGGAACGAATGACACGGCTAGGTTCTCGCTAGAGAGAATCAAGGGAGATTATGCCAGGCTGGGGAAGACGCTTAAGGAAGTCGAGGCTCAGATTATCTTCAGTGGGATTCTGCCTGTTCCTAGAGAAGGACAGCAAAGGGCAGACAGGATTGTGAGGATAAATAGCTGGCTAAGGGAGTGGTGCTATAAGGAGGGCTTTGGGATGTATGGCCACTGGGAGGCTTTCGGGGACAGACAGCTGTTCTCGCGGGATGGACTTCACCTGAGTAGGGAAGGAAATAGACTTCTGGGAGGGAGGCTGGCTCATCTCATCAAAAGGGCTTTAAACTAGGAACTTGGGGGAGACGGTTGGGAGATGTCCAGTTGATCTCCACGCCAGATTCCAACACTGAAAAAGAGGGCGAGGAGAAAAGCACAGATATAGGTAGGGGTAGGGAATTGGACATAAGAAGGAGGGGACGGATGGACACTACGGGGTCCGTACCAAAGTGCACAACTAATGGGAGAAAAGATAGACAGCATATGGTAAGATGTTTATACACCAATGCGAGAAGCCTAGGTAACAAAATGGAGGAATTGGAGCTCCTGGTCCAAGAAATGAAACCTGATATCGTAGGAATAACCGAAACGTGGTGGAATGGTAGTCATGACTGGAGTACAGGTATGGAAGGGTATGTGCTGTTTAGGAATGACCGGAAAAAAGGTAAAGGTGGGGGTGTGGCGTTGTATGTCAATAATAAGCTAAAATGTAAAGAAATAATAAGTGATGGAATGGATAAGACGGAGTCTGTCTGGGCAACAATTACACTGGGTAAAAGAACTACTAGAGCCTCCCCTGAGATACTGCTTGGGGTGTGCTATAGACCGCCGGGATCTAGCCTGGATGCGGACAGAGAACTATTTAATGTTTTTAAGGAAGTAAAAACTAATAAGAGCTGTGTGATCATGGGGGACTTTAACTTCCCAGACATAGATTGGGGAACAAATGCTAGTAACAATAATAGGGCTCAGATGTTTCTAGACGTGCTAGCAGATGAATTCCTTCATCAAGTAGTAGCTGAACCGACGAGGGGGGATGCCATTTTAGATTTGGTGCTGGTGAGTAGTGAGGACCTCGTTGAGGAAATGGTTGTAGGGGACAACCTTGGCTCGAGTGACCATGAGCTAATTTGGTTTAAACTAAATGGAAGGGTTAACAGAAATAAAACTATGACTGTGACTAAGGTTTACGATTTCAAAAAGGCCAACTTTAATAAATTAAGGCGACTACTTAGGGAAGTGGATTGGGCTAACATACTTAGAGAGCTAAAGGCAGATGAGGCCTGGGATTATTTCAAGCTGAAGTTGCACGAGCTGTCCGAGGCCTGTATCCCGAGAAAGGGGAAACGGTCAGTAGGCAGGGGAATTAGACCCAGCTGGATGAGCGGGCGTCTCAAAGGGGCGATTAAGAAAAAACAGAAAGCGTACAAAGAATGGAAGAGAGGAGAGATCGGCAAAGAAACCTACCTTATTGAGGTCAGAGCATGTAGGGATGCGGTGAGAAAGGCCAAAAGCCGTGTAGAGTTGGACCTCGCGAGGGGAATTAAATCCAATAGTAAGAGGTTTTATAGCCATATAAATAGGAAGAAAACAAAGAAAGAGGAAGTGGGGCCACTGAAGCTTGCAGATGGAGTGGAGATTAAGGACAATCTAAGCATGGCACAATATCTAAATGAATATTTTGCATCGGTGTTTAATAAGGCTAATGAAGGGCTTAGGAATAGAGGGAGCGGGACAGAGGGGAATAAAGGAGGGGCGATTGACATCAAAGTATCAGAGGTGGAAGCCAAACTTGACCAGCTAAATGGGACTAAATCGGGTGGACCGGATGATCTTCATCCTAGAATATTGAAGGAGCTGGCGCGAGAAATTGCAAGCCCCTTGGCGATAATTTTTAATAAATCTGTAAACTCGGGGGAGGTACCGATGGACTGGAAAATAGCTAATGTGGTTCCTATTTTCAAGAAGGGGATAAAAAGTGACCCGGGTAACTACAGGCCTGTTAGTTTAACTTCTGTAGTATGCAAGGTCTTGGAAAAAATCTTGAAGGAAAAAGTAGTTAAGGACCTTGAGGTGAATGGCAATTGGGACAAATTACAACATGGGTTTACGAAAGGAAGATCGTGCCAAACCAACTTGATCTCCTTTTTTGAGAAAGTAACAGACCTTCTAGATAAAGGAAATGCGGTGGATCTAATTTACCTAGATTTTAGTAAAGCGTTTGATACTGTGCCGCACGAGGAATTACTGGTTAAATTAGAAAAGATGGGGATGGATATGAAAATCCAGAGGTGGATAAAGAACTGGTTAAAGGGGAGACTGCAGCGGGTAGTACTGAAAGGGGAACTGTCGGGTTGGAGGGAGGTCACCAGTGGGGTTCCTCAAGGTTCGGTTTTGGGTCCGATTTTATTTAATCTATTCGTTACTGACCTCGGAACCGAATGTAGGAGTGGGCTGATAAAGTTTGCGGATGACACAAAGTTGGGAGGTATTGCCAATTCGGAGAAGGATCGGGATATTTTGCAGGGAGACTTGGATGACCTTGTAAATTGGAGTAACAATAATAGGATGAGATTCAATAGTGGGAAGTGTAAGGTGATGCATTTAGGGATGACTAACAAGAATTTTAGTTATAAGTTAGGGACGCATAGGTTGGAAGTGACGGAGGAGGAGAAGGACCTCGGAGTCCTGGTTGATCGCAGGATGACTATGAGTCGGCAATGTGACGTGGCTGTGAAAAAAGCTAATGCGATCTTGGGATGCGTTAGGCGAGGTATTTCTAGTAGGGACAGGGAGGTGCTGCTTCCGTTATACAAGGCGCTGGTGAGACCTCATTTGGAGTACTGTGTGCAGTTCTGGTCTCCTATGTTTAAAAAGGATGAACTCAAACTGGAACGGGTACAGAGAAGGGCCACTAGGATGATCCGAGGAATGGAAAACCTTTCCTATGAAAGGAGACTCGAGGAGCTCGGTTTGTTTAGCCTAACCAAAAGAAGGCTGAGGGGGGATATGATTGCTCTCTTTAAATATATCAAAGGGATTAATACCAAGGAGGGAGAGGAATTATTTCAGCTTAGTAGTAATGTGGATACGAGAACGAATGGATATAAACTGGCCGTGGGGAAGTTTAGGCTTGAAATTAGACGAAGGTTTCTGACCGTCAGAGGGGTAAAATTTTGGAACAGCCTTCCGAGGGAAACGGTGGGGGCGAAGGACCTCTCTGGCTTCAAGATTAGGCTTGATAAGTTTATGGAGGGAATGGTTTGATGGGATAATGTGATTTTAGTCAAATAGGCATTAACGGGCCATAGCGGGTAAAATGAGAGTCCGGCTGTAGAATCTTGCCTGTATGCTCGGGGTTCTGCTGATCGCCATATTTGGGGTCGGGAAGGAATTTTCCTCCAGGGTAGATTGGCAGAGGCCCTGGAGGTTTTTCGCCTTCCTCCGCAGCATAGGGCAGGGGTCGCAGGCTGGAAGATTCTGTTGTGGGTGAGTCAGCTTTTGTGGCCTGCATCATGCGGGAGGTCAGACTAGATGACCATATTGGTCCCTTCTGACCTTAAAGTCTATGAGTCTATGAGTCTATGAGGTGCGGGGGGGGGGGGGGGAGAGGAGAGGAGAGTCCCCTGGATCTTCTCTGGGATGAGTCTCTCCAGAGCAATGATTCATGCTGGCTGCGGGGGGAGAGGTCAGCACGGGAGTCTGCACGGCTGCTGCCGCCCACACTCTCCCTGTTTCGGGGATGAATCAAAGAATCCCAGGGCTGCCACCCTGGCACTGTATTTCAATAGAGAAACAGCACAGGACAAGCCCTGAGAAGGACCGTCCTTATTCTTGGCATATTTGTGGTAATTGGCTGCATTCTGCCCTGCCCTGCCCCTTCAGTGCCACGTACGTCTGTACAAAGTAGGTGTCTGATGTTACCCGACCTGGTGACTGCTCTCAGGGTTCCCAGGGCGGTGACTCACCTTATTACCCCCTGTCTTCACTGTGAGGGAGTCTGGCTTGTGGTAACTGGGTGTTAGGTCCCTAACACCACCAGCCCATCAGCTCCTCCAGCACTCCTCTGTCAGTCCTGTCTTCACCTTGCTGGTTAACAAGAGGTGCACCCCAATCCCCAAGTCCCCTTGCACATTCCCCTGTGAGATCCAACCCCTGACACTGGGTACTCACAGAAACACCAGATCCTCTGCCCCCAGTTTTACCTTGGATCATTGCTCCTGGAAATCACACAGCACTTATAATAAAACAAAAGTAGGTTTATTTAAGAAAGAATGGAGAGGAAACTAGAAAGAAGAGGAAGTGGTGGAAACAACTGGTTACAATTCCAAACAATATCATCAGACTTGAACCTGGGTCTATACTTGAGAATAATTCCCTTTCCTAGCTAATAAAGTAGGTTTTCCCCACAACGTTCAATCTGTTGCAGAGCTGGCTGGCTTCGCTGGAACCAGGCTCCAATCTTGCACGAGAACATCCCTGTTCCCCAAGATGTCTCCTTAGTGAAAGGATATTGAGTGCTTTTCCTCACCCTCTGTTATTATTCTGAAACAGTCTTTTGTAATCACTCATAGGCAGGGTGATTCCTTGTCTGTTGGAATATTCCTTTTTTTATCTCCAAGCGGTTTTGATGGTTTGCAGTTGTCTCTGATGGTTTTCCATCAAAAATCTTGGGATGGTACAAGGCTAGATAACTGAACCTTGCATTACATCATCAACTGACCAGGGCAAGGTGAAAACTCCCTCTTGCTTGAATAGGCCATCATCGAGATATATTTCCCCTCTCCCCCCGTTCCCCATGACTAACTTTTACTCCAGATCCATAAAGCAGGCTTTCAGTACAAATACATTATTCCTTAAGTATTACCCATACATGCCTCTCAGAATGATTATGAATCCTGACAAGTTACATGCCTTCAGTAGATACCTTACATGTGACTCTGAATAGATAAATATTCTGTAAGATGTGTGTTAGGTGTAGTGAGTTTGTCAGGCCTGAGGTGAGAGTTGTTTGCAAAAGAACAGGGGATCCTTTGCCTAGGAGCCTCTGCATCATGGAGCCTTCAACACCCACTTTGCAGAGGTAAATGATGACCCAAAGTGCAAGGCAATGGAGAATCAGGCCATTGTGCTTTCTGACCTCCTTTCCCCTGCATAGAATTCTTTCCCCAGAGAGATCTGATTGGCAGCCTCAGCTGGTGCTTCTAAGTCCAAATGAACCCCTTCCCTCTCTCCTGGAGGATGCTGTTTGTCCACATGGTCTCAGTTAAGCACAATGGTGATTGTAGGTAGCCCTCTATATGTTCATAAACATGCATGCTAAATCTCACCTAGCACGCTGAGACGCACCGGCAGGAGAGGGACTCGCGGTAGGAATGTAAGCCATGGCCAGGAGCGGAGGATTTTAGAAACCAGCACTTTGCGGTTCACAGCGAATCTCAGGGAAGGTTTGTAGTGAGGCTGTGAATGAAATGCCTGATCCAAAGCCCACTGAAGTCTATAGGCAGCTTCCCAGGGAGTTCAACGGGCTTTAGAGCAGTCCTTCATGGGTATGTGGGGGTAGACTGTGGGTGCAGCTGAGCTGGGTAAGCCCACATGTCTCTGTTGGGGTAGTTCAAATGATCCATCAAGAATCAGCAGCCCAAGACTTGGGGTTTGCCGGGGATGTGGCTTTAGTGCTCACCTGCCCCACCGCCAGTGGCCAGGTCTTTTTCCACACTGTTCTTTGTGCGCGAAATGCCTTCTGCACTCTGCTCTGCCAACCCGTCCTCTCATCATTCAATCCCTCCCTAAAACAGTTATTCCAATACCCGCAAGACGTGAGGCAATAATAATACTTACGGCCAACGTTAGCCGAGGCACCATGGTGTACCCATCCTTCCTAATGTGAGTGAGCACATGACCTGATCACTACAGCGTGTCTCTCACCCCCCAGGCCCTCTCTGCTGTTTGCTCTTCCCTCGGCCCATCAGGGCTAAAACTCACGCAGGGAAGGGACCGGGGTGAAATCCTAACTCCACTGAAGTCACTGGCAAAACTCCCATTGACTTCAGTGGAGGAAGTGTAAAGCACTTTTGGAAGAATACCGTCAAGGGTTCACCACCACCAGTCAGCACATACGACTCTGCATCTATTCACATCTACATATATCTGAACAAGAGAAACAAGACATGCAAGGAAGTAAACTTCAGAATCAGATGCAAGCTCAGTAAAGAGAAGAAATCCACAGTCAAATTTCCCACAGTTTATACAAACACACCCACCCCTTTCTGGGCAGTAATTTCATGTGCTATTCACTGACATTCTCATTGAAAGAGACGCTGTGTATAAATTTAACCTTCAGAAATGTGGCATGAGTTTGACCGTATGGCACATTAGCATTTCTTTCCCAAGCTTTTCTGCTCCTCTGCACAGCTGTCTATGAAGCCACATGCATTGCTTTGGGGGGGAAAGAGACAGAGAGAAATGTGCATCGCCTGTGGCATTCGAGGGCGATGAAATGTGTGTGTGAGAACCGTTAGGATGTGGAAATAACATACATGGCTGCACAGTGCCCTGGTCTACGTGGAATGCACTGGACTCAGCACAGGGCCTGAGCCCGAATGCTTAACCAACTGGAATGCCTCATGCAGAAGGCTCATAGAGTGTACAGGACCAGTCCTGCACACTGTATATTTCCTGTTGAGGTACCAGGCCTGATTTGCACCTTGTGCAGTCATTTATACATATGCAAGATGGGTTTAAAAAACAACACACAACTGTTCTGATTGGGTAGCATTGTACACCCACTGTGCACAATTGACTAGGCAAGGCAGTGGAGAACCAGGTTGACAGAGAGCTAGTCTTCAGTGACAGCAAGGGCACATTAGAATATGACCTTGAGGAGTCATATTAATGGACACTGCTTTGCAGGCAGTGCAAATAGAGACAGGCTGAAATCAACATCGGTTCAGCTGGTCAGCATGACACCTGTGCTTGCAGTAGGGCATCCCCCTTCCCAGCTGACACTAGGATAAACATTCAGATTTGTGTGTTTAACGCCACGTTCGTTATTCTGACCCCTAGACGTTCAAATACTGTCTCATTTTCAGCTGAGGGGGCTGTGCCCATAGCAGGTGTATCTAAGGTCATCGGTGTTTGGTTTCATAGGTTCTGAAGAGGGTCAAGTGATTTGCAGAAGCCTGATGCAGAGTAAATGCCCTTGGATTTAAGTCCCCTAATTATCTGTGGTTTCATAGCTCTCTTCATTCGAAGCTCGCCGAATGCTTTGCAGATACTGATGAACTAAGCCCGGGGGGCGGGAGGGGAGGCTGTTGTATTATTGTAACTGAAACACAAGGGGCGTGAGGCTCATGGCTACAAACTGGCTGCTGAGAGTCAGCGTCTGTATTTAGTCGGAGTGGCCTGCTGTTTAGGGGCGCTGAGTGCTCACAACTCCTGAGCAAGTCAGTGACACCGGTGGGTGCTCAGCACCTCTAAAAGTCAGGGCACTTGTGTAGATACCTACATATGGATTTTGGTGCCCTGCTCTGCCTCCACCCCAGCAGACCCCAGAGTACTCCTTGCTCTTCCCCACCCACACTGGGCTCAGTTCTGGGGCAGGAGAAACAGCCCTTTGAGTGTCTGTGGAGCAGGCTTTGCTGTCCCTTGGAATAGCACATCCCCAGCTTTGGATTTAAGCAGCCAGTGGGTGGGACAAAGGAGAACAAGGGGCCCAATCACTCAGCAGCATCAGCCCCCTGCTCCCCACCCGCGCCCCACCTCTATTTGACCCGATATGCACAAAATGGCTGAGAAATCATCCTGGGACCTAACCTCCCCCGTGAGATGGTTGGACATAGGAAGATCTCATCAGCCATTTTGTGGGTCAGAGACCAAGAGAGGTTGAGAATCCGTGCCCTGAATCACAAGGCATTGATCATACCTGAGACCTTGAAATCTGGGGCTTGCTTGGATTGAGACAGCTGTGCGTCTTCTCCACAGGGTGGATGGCTCTCTGTGACTGATCTTCTCCATCAGGGAGCTGGATGGGGAGACATTTACAAAGACAGTGAAAAGTCACTCGGTTCTTCCCCCACCCCCTGGCTGCACTCATGTTCATCTGGTGCCAGACTCCCATTGTCTTTCATTGTTATCTGACCTTTCTGCTGTGATGCAAATGCCTTTGCTCCTGATGTCGAGCTGAGCCTCATAACATATTTTTATGTTTGAATCACAAAGTAACAGATGACTCAGGCACCATGAAGGAATTTTTTATTTTGAAATCACAAAGGCTAATCACCATATATTCCTGTCCATCTCATACCTACCTTAGGTACTTATATGGCCCCATCTATCTAAGCACATCAATATCTTCAATGTATTGTTGCCTCTTATGACACAAGTGCTTAGCCAAAATTGGGGCTGTTTCTGGCAGGAGGAGATGTTGATGCTGGAGTCAGGTATTTCTTTGATGCAGTCCTGTTTATTTACAAAGACTGTATGAAGTCCTGTTTCCCTGAACGCACCAGGAATCAAACAGCAGGAGACAGTTCCTTTGCTCACAGTTCCAAGCCACTTTTCCAGCCAGACCTTTTCCCAAAAATCTCACTCTCTTCACTTTTCCTCAGGGTCATGCTACCAGTTCTTCTGTGGCTGTGCCTGGTGCTTCCTTCCTACTTCCCAGATGTTTCTGGCTCCGTCTTCACACACACAACTCCATCAGACAACACCCGGCAAAACCCCTCTGCCACATATACTCCTGGGGGAAGTCTGCGCCACTGCATATGTGCAGAATTCATGTCTCCCGCATATTTCTTTGCTTCCCCGCAGAAAAATGACTTTCTGACAGGGAGGCAAAGGGAAGCTGCAAGAGCAGTCACGTACCACTCCTTACCTATGCAGGTACATCATTTCAGGCACCTGAAATGGAGCAGCCGGCGGAGAGGTAAATCACTGCAGGGCTGGGGACACCCCAGTACAGTCTAGGTGTGGGGGATCAGCTGCTAGTCCTGGCTTGGCTGGAGGCAGGAGGGGACGGGACTTCCTCTTCCCCTGCCAGGAGTGGCTGGGGCTGCCAGTCCCAGCCCCACAAACCTCCCCCAGCAGCAGGAAGCTCAGCATCCTCCCCTGCTTCCTGCCCACATTGCTCCTCAGCTGCGGGGGAAGGGGTCATTGTACTGGGAGCTGCTCCCCCATCCGCCCAACCCCCGAGCATCCCGACCTCCCATACCCAGACACTCTCGCCAAGCCTCACCCCGTACACTGAGAACCCTCCTAGCCCTCCATACCCAAACCCCACCCCATTGAACCTGAACTCCTGCATCTGGAGCCTCCTGCACCCAGACTCCCTGCACCCAGACTCCCTGCCTCCAGACCCCCACCCCTGCACCCAGACCACCCTCCACTGATCTCCCTGTACTCAACCCCCCACCTTGATGAGCCCCACCCCCTGCACCACCCTGAACCCCCACATTCAGACCCCCATGCCACTGACCCCCAACTAGCTGCACCCAGACCCCCCCCACACCAAGCCCCACTCCACCAGCACCCAGACCCCTCTGCTGAGACCCCCACATCCAGACCCCCTGCTGAGACCCAACCACCTTCACCTGGAAGCCCCTGCAGAGTCCCACTGCCCCTGCACCTGGAACCCCCCCCCAACAAGCCTCTCTGCATCGAGATCCCCCCACACATAGACCCCCCACTGAGCTGCCTGCACCCAGATTGTCTCACACCGAATCCTCTCACCCCACACCTGGATCCCTCCCACACTGAGCCCGTCCACACTTGGATCCTGCCTGGTTGAGCCTGCCTGCCCCACACCTGGTGCATCTGGCGCAGAGGAGCAGGGCCCCAGGGTGTTTCTGGAGCCGTCCGAGGCCTTGTGCTGTGTCAGGGTCGGGTAAAGCCTCACCACTGAGTCTGTGTCCCAGGGTTTGGGGGAGGGGGGGCTGCAGGGTGATCTCTCACCTTTGTGCAGCCAGTGGCCTGTGCTCCCCACTGCCATGCTGGAGCCTCTGCATTTATTTATTGACCAATAAAACTTGCAGAATATGGCAGAATTTTAAACTAGTGTGCACCTAATTTGTAATTTTTTGGCAGAGAACACCCTCAGGAGTACACACGGCTCCTTTTCCTACCAGCCCAGCATGGCCTGTGTTTTGGGTGGTGGCTCCTATTGTTTGAGCTATCTAGTTCCATAAAGGAGCTTGATTGTTGCTTATATTTATCCTGAATGACAGGTGACTGTTACCACCCACCAGCTTCAACCCAACCCCAAGCATAACAGGATTTATCCTCACCACACCCCTGTGAGTTAGGGAACCGCTAACGCTCCCATTTCACTGCCCAGAGACTGAGGCCCAAGGTCACACAGGGAATCTTCTCTAGAGCAGGGACTTGAACCCCTGTCTCCCAAGTCCTAGGTTAGTGCCTGTGACAGGGGTGCGCCACTCACTGCAGGGATGGCACCTCCTACTGGTCACTCTGGGGAATAACTCATGAGCGCAATAATGCCTCTTTCTGCGGTTGCCTGCTCTCTCTCCGCTTCTCTCTCTCTGGGTCTGCGGCTCCACGAGTGGCTGCTGCCTCTTGGTGACTTGGCCCTCCAGCCAGGATACCAAATGGTTTTCCCGTCTGGGGCTGGAAAGCCTCTTCCCACAAACAGGCTCAGGCCGTCTTCCCATGCACTGCCTCATAGTGCTGCTCCCTCAGCTGGCCGGGGAACCCGGGAGCTCCAGGTTCTGGCTCAGGGACCCTCTAGCCAGCAGTCAAGGTCTGTTAGCTCTTAAAGATCACTGCCTTTCCCTGAGCCCTGTCCTACCACCTGGCACTCCCCGCTCTCTGGGGTTTGCTAGCCCTGCTGCACCTCCCTTCTCCCAGGGAGTGACTGCAGACTTTCCCAGCAGCCCTTTCTGCTGCCAATTTCCTGCCTTTATAGTCCCATCCCGGCTCCTTCCTCCTCAGCTGGGCTCCCTCCCTCAGTCAGGGGATTGCTTGGCCCCCTGATTCCTCTCCCCTGTGGCTGGTTGGGTTAATTAGCCCCCTTAACAATTTGCACTAACTTGCCTTTCAGGGCAAGTGTGGCACGAACACCTCGTCCCAGTGCCCTAACCACTGGATCACGCTTCCTCTCTACATCCCGGAACCCCACCACATGTCACCCTTAGGGGATCTCTGCTCACAAGAGCTGGCAAAGCCGGGAGTGCCGCAGGTCAGGGCGCTGGAGCATTGGCCCCGATGCGTGGGGAAAGATGACACCGTTCCTTCCTGCAAAGTGGGCTTGCCTCAGCTTTCTAAGCACCATCCTGGCTTTGGTCCAATTCCCCTGCCGACACAGCATCACCACAGTTGCACCAGCAGAGACTCTGAGCCTTTATATCATTTCTTCCCAGGTTGTTGTGAAAGATGAGCTGTCTTTGGGGTAAGTACACATTGGAGTATGACAGTTGCTCTATCTTGTACCAAAAGGACCCGGGGGGGGGGGGGGCATGTACCCATTACTACGACACCATTCTGACCCGATCCTTCTCCCACTGTAATCGACAGGCGTTATTCCACAGACATCAACGGGAGTGGGAGCAGGAACAGGCAGAGTATTGAATGGCTGTCAGACTTCAACTGCATTTCTTTTTATTACTTGCCTGCAGGCAATTCGAAGGGCCTGGTTCTGAGCTCCCACCCATTTTACTCTGGTGTTACTCCATTAACTACAGTGAAGTTACACCCACTTTACCCTCCCATCAATGAGAGAAGCGTCATGCCCTTAGTCTGTCTTCGTGCTGGCTGAGAGAAATCATACATCTCCGCTCTGATTCTGTAATGACCTTAGGACAGTGGTTCTCAAAGCTGGTCTGCCGCTTGTTCAGGGAAAGCCCCTGGCGGGCCGGGCCAGTTTGTTTACCTGCCACATCCGCAGGTTTGGCCGACCGTGGCTCTCACTGGCTGCGGTTCGCCGCTCCAGGCCAATGGGGGCTGCGGGAAGGGCGGCCAGTACGTCCCTTAGCCCGCACCGCTTCCCGCAGCCCCCATTGGCCTGGAGCGGCGAACCGCGGCCAGTGGGAGCCGTGATCGGCTGAACCTGTGGATGCAGCAGGTAAACAAACCGGCCCGGCCTGCCAGGGGCTTTCCCTGAACAAGTGGCGGAACAAGTTTGAGAACCACTGCCTTAGGAGACCCTCTGGAAACCTTGGCGCAATTCAGGGCTCCGTGCGATGGCTCTGCTATTGTAGTCAGCTTTTCTGGACCCTGTGCCTAGACCTCAGTGTGTGCACAGTCAGGATAGCTGATTACACAGGAGCTGGGGACACGTGTGTCTGGCTTCCCCAAGGCCAGCCAGGAGCCAGCCCATCATGAATCAGGAGGTGGGGTATATTTGTATCTTCCACTCTCTCTCTCACACACACACGGGTGGTTGTAGATTCCTAGAACCCATGACTTTGGGTGTAAAGAGTGCTGGAGATGACATCATTTGGCTCCTATCTCAGGCTCTTGGGATCATCCTCACACAAGCTTCTGTTCTCTTGGATTCACCCTGCTGATTCCTGCCCACTCGCCCAGCAACCTCAAGTATCTGGATCACTTTATAAATCTGCCTTGTTAGTTGAGTCAGGGCCAGATTGCAGCTAAAAATCGGAGCAGGACCCTTTTCCATGTTTTTCTGGCTCAGGGACAATCCTAATTGTGACGTATTAATATGCTGTTTGCATTAGCACCCTTCATTAATCCTTTTTACTGCAGCCTTGACCCCCGGGAATTGCACTGTGCATTTTTCTTCAGCAGCACCTGCCACAAGGCGAGGTGGTGCCAAGGAATAAAAGAAATCACATCGCTCCTTTTCCTAGGGTGATAGCTTTCTGCCCTTTACAGGGCAGTGTTAAACAGCCATCCCACGGCAATGCAGGAGATCTAGGGACCCGGCAAACGCTGCCTCCTTCCCAGCTTTGGAAGAACACATGGGTTGCATCTGGATAGCTTATACCACGCCCACTCCTGTCTAAACACTCCCGAGCCCCAGTCTGCGTCTTCAGCTGTGCTGGATTCACACTTCAGGCTGCGAGGGCTGTTTTGAAAGTGAATTTGTAAAGCCGTTAACTTGATTTAAACAGTTTAACCACAGAAATAGCCAGTGGTGGACTCCAGCTGCCAGAACTGACAGCGAGGCCCCTTTTCTTTTAGCATCAGAACCAACTCAGCCAAGGTCCTCAGCCCTTAATGCTAGGGCCAGGGTTGAGCCAGTGACATTACTAATTATACACAAATAATAATAATCGTGCCTAGAGGCCCCTAGTGAAACCAGAGCACCATTGTCCTAGGCATTGTGTAAACACAGCGAGAGGCAGTCTTTGCTCTGGGAAGCCTCCAATCCAAATAGACAAGGCAGGCGAAAGGGATACAAACAGAAGAGAAGGGTCTGAGGCTCGGAGAGGTTGTGTCTCTTGCCCAAAGGCACAAGGGAGTTTGCAGATGAGGCCAGACAGAGCCCAGTTCTCCAGAATCCCTGTCCAATGCCTTAACCACAATGGGGGCTCCCTAACTCCCATGTCACAGCTGGAAGAAAGTATAAAAGAGGGACAGTGACATCATCACTAGGCCTCTCTCCTCCCCCATAAGCTCGTCTGGAAGACACAGACTTTGAACTGGGGAGATTAGTCTCAGGCTGAGAAGGAAATTCCACCTATGTAATAAGAATAGGGATTCCACCTATGTAATAAGAATAGGGTGACCAGATACTAAGTGGAAAATATCGGGACCGCCGCAGGGGGGGCACCTTTTTAATTGTTACACTCACCTGGGTCTTCGGCAGCAATTTGGTAGAGGGTAATAAACTTTGCCCACCGAAGACAGAAGCACTCGCTGCCGAAATGGCGCCGAAGACCATCAGCGACTGAAGGACCCTCTGCCGAATTGCTGCCGAAGACCCGGACGGGTGAGTGTAAAGAAAAAAACACACACACACACACAAAAAATGCCCGTAACAAAATATCGGGACAAATGGCGTCCCGACCGTACTTCGGTTGGGACGCGGGACAAACGCCTCAAAATCGGGACAGTCACGATTTTTATCGGGATGTCTGGTCACCCTAAATAAGAACTGTAAACTGCCTGAAACATCCAGTGGGGGTGAGAAACTGCTTGATTCAACTCTTGCTTAGTTTTTAGAATTTAGACTGTGATTTTATTTTTATTTCTCATGTAACCAACTTTGATCTCTATGCCTGCCACTTAAAATCTCTCTCTCTCTCTGTGGTTAATAAATCTGTTTTATCGAAAACAGTGTGTTTTTGGCTGAAGTGCTTGGAGAATCTCAGCTCCGGTTAACAAGAGCTATTGCATGTCCACTACCCTTTGTTGGAGTGGCAAACTAATTAATGGGCTTGCACTGTCCAAGGAAGTCTTGTCCCGTGTAAGACGGTATATTTCTGGGGTGCAAGGCTGTGGGCTGGTGGGATTTGCTGGTGTCTTAGTGGCTTAGAGCACCTGGGTGCAATTTAGCTGGGTGTGCGTCTCCACATACCGATGGCTGAGTGATCACAGCGCCTGGAGGGGTTTGCGGCTTGTCACTGGCAAAGCATTGTGAGACACAGCCCAGACTGGAGAGTTAAAGGGGCATAACAGTCTCACAGTTTCAGAGTGTACCCCAGGGATCCCGTCACAATTACCCACATCAGGTCTGATTTCAGTGACAGCTTTGCTTGCATACAGGATTGGGCCTTTAAAGTAATTTTGTTTTTAACTTAATTCTTCTGATCCCTTTTAAGTGCACATATGAGTCAACAGTGTAACACTGTTGCTTCTGGGCTGTATCAGCAGGAGTGTTGTAAGCAAGACATGAGAAGTAATTCTTCCGCTCTACTCCACACTGATGCGGCCTCAACTGGAGTATTGTGTCCAGTTCTGGGCGCCACATTTCAGGAAAGATGTGGACAAATTGGAGAAAGTCCAGAGGAGAGCAACAATAATGATGAAAGGTCTAGAAAACATGACCTCTGAGGAACAATTGAAAAAACTGGGTTTGTTTAGTCTGGAGAAGAGAAGACTGAGAGGGCACACGATAACCGTTTTCAAGTACATAAACGTAGTTACAAGAAGGAGGGTGAAAAATTGTTCTCGTTAACCTTTGAGGATAGGACAAGAAGCAATGGGCTTAAATTACAGCAAGGGAGGTTTAGGTTGGATATTAGGAAAAACTTCCAGTCAGGTGGTTAAGCACTGGTATAAATTGCCTAGGGAAGCTGTGGAATCTCTGTCATTGGAGGTTTTTAAGAACAGGTTAGACAAACACCTGTCAGGGATGGTTTGTTATTACATAGTCCTGCCTTGAGTGCAGGGTACTGGACTAGACAACCGATTGAGGTCCCTTCCGGTCCTGCATGTCTATGATTTCTTCCATGAAGGCTTTAAAAACTGTTCTTGCCAGAGCCCCACAGCAAACTCATACCGGAACCTATTGTACTCAGGCTCCGTCTACACTACAAGTTAGAGGTGCGAGTTCTCTGCTCAAGTACACATACTCAAGCCAGTTCTCACCAAGCTAGTGCATGTATGAACAGTAATATCACCACAGTAGCACAGGAGCCTTGCTGAGTACAAACCTGCCTGAAACCCATTGGTACATACTCAGCGTGGCTTAGCTGCCAATCCCCAGGCTACTTTGGCTACACCGCTATTTAGACCGGTGCCCTTCGTTCATGATATAGACGTAGCTTTACATAACATGGTGATGGGTAACCTTATAAAAAAAACCTAGCTAGATGGATCTGAATGGTTGTGTGTCCATTTGTGCTAGGCTGTGATCCTAGGAAAGGCTCTAAGAGTCCACTGTTCCCTCTAAGCTGTGTGCGTTCACAGATCCTAAACACCGCGCACACGGCAAAACACCACGCACACAAAAATGTGCAAAGAAGCACAAAAATTTGCACAGAAGAAATTTTTTGCGCACACGGCCTGTCAAAAATTAGAGGGAACATTGCCTAAGACCTGCATTTGGTCAGGATAAAGCATAACATCACCTCCCAAACAAATACAGATGTTATTTCCCTTAAGTGTATTGCCTTAATTGGTGACTTTATGATGTTCCATTAAAGCCCACGGACACGAGCAGCAAGGATGAGCAACTGGTGATTGGGAGTGTTACACAGTTAACGTGAATGTGAAAAGCTGACAGACGCACAGAGATGTGTGTACGTGTTTGCTGTTGGTGGGATTCAGCCTCAGAGAACCCTCTAATGACCTGCCATAGGGGGGAATATCTCTGCCAGCTTATTCTAGCCAGGAGAAATCATCAGGTGGCTGGAGCTGCCCAGGAAAGGATCAGGAGGAACAGAAAATGGAGACAGGACCAGCAGGGCTGAATTTGGGGCTGTTTGCAAATTGACATGATTTACACCGTTTGAAATAAAATGAGCACAGAGGTTTAACTCTACAGCAAGTGGGGGTCAGGGGAAAGGAAGCTATTTCCATAAGTTAACTGTGTTCAGTAAAAGACCTGAGTGCATAGAAATACAGCCATGGCCAACGGTGCTGATGTCATACGTGGTGAGCGTCCTCAGGAACACAAGCACCGAGCATGAAACTCTGCAGAGAACGAGTTAAACGCAGAGGGCGGGACCCCGTGCAGTGGCTGCACCCAGCCAGCTGTTCAGGGAATTGCGTGGGTCAAAACGCTCCCCTTGGCCTGGATGGGCAGTCAGACCTTTGAGAGGTTCCTTGTGTGGTCAAGCAACTGCACAAAGGCGAGGTTAATGTGCACTGTGCAAGACCACGCAGTCCTGGGGGAGCAGTGTTGGACTAGAGGAGAAAAGCCCAAGGGCTTGAGGCAGGAAAAGCTCCGTGTGTGTTAAGCAGACAGAGGCCGAGAGCAGCGAACGCATGGCAGCACAGGCTTCGGCACAGGCTGTACAACCCCACCTCCCCGGAACACTCAGGTAGCTAGTTCACGTCGCCATGGCGTTCCTGCTTTGGGACCCGAGCTAGCTACCTCGGTATGGCTACGAAGCTGCAATCACACCCCGTGACTGCAACGTAAACACACCTGTCGCAGTTCAGGGCACCTGCATCTGTAGTTACCCTCCATGGTCCAGCAACTGAACTCACTCTCAGCTCCCCAGCCGTCACCTCTCTTGGACAGAGACCTGCATCTCTCTGCCTGCTGACCAGGGTGTTTTCAAGCCTGCGCCATTCCCTGCCTACCCTGTGTTATTTCCAGCAAGTCAGATGACCTAAACGGCCAGCGTCTGTGCTTTGCAGAGGCTATGAACAGCGCAATTGCCCACAGTTATAAGTTAGCGCCCAGCTCTTTCTAAATGTAACCCTTCTGCCAGGGTGGAGCCAGCAGCAACAAGGGCTGGGTTCAGTGTCTAGGGGTTCCTTTTCAACAATGCAACACAAAACCGGCTCGAGTGATCTAGGACAATTACACACGCCCCCCTCCCCCCCCCCCGGGGTGCCTCTAAGGGGCAATATTTCCCCTCTCGCAAGCACAGTCTGAGTGGAGCAAAAACTTTTAATAAAAGGAGGGAATTAACTCAGCATTAATTTGGGAAAACACCACAACTAGGGTTCATAAACACAAACCATGAGCAAAAGACCCACCCCCAAGTTGGGCAGTGTCCTTTTCCCCTCAGGGTATTAAGTCCAGCAACCCAAAAGTCCCTTTAACATGCCCGTCCCTTCTCTGTACCCCACTCACAGTTGCTGTCCTTGGCCAGTGCAGACCCAGAGTTCACCTCCCACCCTGTGTGGAGAAGGGGTAAGGAGGCACCTTACATGCTGCACTGCTTGGGCACTTGCTCGTTGCCCGAACAGCCAATTGCCACACCTCTGCAGGGCTCTGCAGGCTGGTGGCCACGCCTCTCCACCAGCTGCCCTGCTGGCCACGCCTCGCTGCCAGCTGGCCACTTGCCGTGCTTCGCTGCCAGCTGGCCGTGCCACCAGCCGCCCTGCTGGCCACGCCTCTCCGCCATCTGGCTGCTTGCTGTGCCTCGCCACCGGCCGCCCTGCTGACCACGCCTCTCCGCCATCTGGCCGCTTGCCGTGCCTCATCGCCAGCTGGCCGCTTGCGGTCCCTTGCTGCCAGCTGCCCTGCTGGTCACGCCTCTCCGCCAGCCGCCCTGCTGGCCACGCCTCTCTGCCAGCTGGCCGCTTGCCGTGCTGCCAGCTGCCCTGCTGGCCATGCCTCTCTGCCAGCCACCTGGCTGGCCGCTTGCCACACTTCTCCACCAGCTTCCGGGCTGGCCGCGTGCCAAGATGTCTTCGGGGTCCCCGTCCCCCCCGACACTTAACACAGCTCTCAGTGATTTCAGCTGTTAGTGGGGGATCCGCACTGCTGGTGCACACTGGGCAGTCTCTTGCAATAGAGATTCTGTCCCAAAGGATCAGTGATTTCAGCTCTGCAGCATGTAACAAGACTCTCAATTGAGTCTAAATTAGCTCTTTTATTATACCACGGAGAGGAAGGGTCAACCCACACCACCTGTCCCAAGTACCTGTCCCCTCTCTCAAGTCATTGGGCTTTGGAACCCATGTTCCCTGCCTAGCGAGTGTGGTTAAGTTGAGGGTGAGTCCCTCCATTGGGGTATGTCAGGTACAGTTCTGCTGCCCTCGGTTCACACAACAAGGATAACAACCCTTTATTAGTCCTGCCCCAATAACAAGGAGACTGGGGATCCAACACCAGCCACAAATGATCATTTGGGCAAAGCAGTCCCATCATGCTGAGCACCTAGGCAGGGTGGGTGTGACCATACAAACGAGATCAGCTTCTGAAGTCTTTTTCCACAGCTCACCACTAGATGTCAGGGGAGAGCTTATTCAGACTCTGCTTACATAAGCAAGCACATTTATTCTTAAGAGGAAAACATTACAGAGAAAACATTAAAAGCAATAAATGAACCTACACACATGCTGACAAGCTTACTAGAGATCACCCCAACTCCAACAAGGGCTCTGGTAGGTGCCAGTCCTTCAAATCCCACCATGGGGATTTTCCGTGGTTACCAGTTCAGAATAGCTTTTGCTCAGAAAAAGCACCCCCATAAATAGCTCATTCTTTCCTTTGTACAGCTTGGTCCTTTGACCGTATCTTCATCAAACAGGTGATCAGCAGACAAAGGCCCCACTCCTAAGTGTATAACTTCAAAAGCTAGACGGGGATAAATTTGTGTTCATCTTCCCCTTGAGATTCCCACTTAACTTTGTTTGTCCCATTGTTCAATATAGTCCTTTGAAGCTAAGACCACTCCCCATTGGCCACGTCTCCCCGTAGAAACATTAATACAATCCCACAATAATACATAATGTTTGCATTTTTAATACAATGGACTCCAAAGATACTGAAACTTAATGTAATAAGTCTTTTTTCAAGGATATTACAGGAAATTGCCCTGTTAAAATACCCTCATAGAGCTTCTTGGTGACAGGGTAGTGGTGCCTTCACTGAGGTTACTGCCAAATGAAATCACTCTCCCATGGGCAGTTTGTGTCCATCTCTATTCCAGGTAAATGGGACTTGGGCACATGTGGTAAGCAAACATCACACTAGGAAATACCTTGACTGTGCATCGCCAATTTCTTCTCCAATAGGAAACTGACCGGCTACAAATACCCAATGTCTGCTGCAGCTCAGCAAAAGGGGCAACAATACAAACCACATTTAAAAACCCAAACAAATTAAAATGGCATCTGAGGGTACTCGCTCCTTTTTGGTGAGCACAATAGGATCATCTGGCTCCTTGTTAACAGACTCCTGCTAGAGATTAGACAGAGTAGGAGAGGATGTATTTTACCACCTGGAGGCAGCTTTTGCAGCATATTGCTGACCGACACAGACTGTCCCTCTGGCCCATTTGAGACCAGTATTGTCACAGACTGTATCATGGCAGTGAGCAGTGGAGAGCAAAAAAGGGACTGATGATAAGACCACTGATATTCATCCCTAAGGATCTCAGGAAGGCAACATACCGTACAATTTCAGAGTAGCAGCCGTGTTAGTCTGTATCCGCAAAAAGAACAGGAGTACTTGTGGCACCTTAGAGACTAACCAATTTATTTGAGCATAAGCTTTCGTGGGCTACAGCCCACTTCTTCGGATGCATAGAATGGAACATATATTGAGGAGATAGATTCAATGTTTGTAATGGCTCAGCCATTCCCAGTCTCTATTCAAGCCTAAGTTGATTGTATCTAGTAATTGGCCTCTCAGAGTTGGTAAGACAACTCCCACCTTTTCATGCTCTCTGTATGTGTATATCTATCTCCTCAATATATGTTCCATTCTATGCATCCGAAGAAGTGGGCTGTAGTCCACAAAAGCTTATGCTCAAATAAATTTGTTAGTCTCTAAGGTGCCACAAGTACTCCTGTTCTTTATACTGTACAATTGCCGTCTGTCTTCCAATATTAAAAATAGGCTGGCTCTTTGGCCCCGACTAAGTGCCCTTTGTACCACTCCAATGCCAACTGATCCCATTTCCACAGGGAAGTGTTGTGGATGGGAGAGGGCAGGGCTCGAGTGTCGTTATGCTGGGTCCATTTTGACACCATTCAAGTTAATGGTGTTACACTGCTGTAAACGTGGTATGAGACTGTAACAGGATTGTTACTGAAACACGTCCCCTTTCAGAACATAAATCAGCAACAATGACGCTACGCTCACAAACATTCACAAGCGAGAGGTGATTCTCGACACTCACAAGCATGCTAAAGGCATTCGCTGATTAGATTTGTTTTTAAGGAAGCCTGACATAAGCAGAGCGGAGCCTAGCCTTGATTTCAGTGCATACGGCTCAACCTAAGTGTGGCAGGATCTGGCCCTATATGGAATAATACCAAAAGAATTGCTTCGCTTATCTGCTCATGGCGTTAGCAGGGATGCTGGCCTGAAATAAGACGTTAACACTGAGGGTAGGCTGCTCTTCAGAAAAAATTTAGCCTCTGGTGGGGAAAAAAAGGGCAGTTTTCTTAACCTTTCAAATGTCTAGTTATTCAAGAGGCTTGTTGATTCACACTAGAGATTTAACAGGGCACTAATGCTTCCTCCAATTGCCAGCAATCACCGGGGAATAGCTCTTCAAACAGATGGTGGATTTTCTATAGGTCAGCTACCGCTGGCCATGAATACATTGTGGCTGGAAATTAAAACACGGTTTCTAACCATCAGCGGAGAGAGGGTCTGGGACAGCCTCCCAACAGGAGTGGGGGTGGGAGTGGGGGCAACAACCTAACCAGTTTGAAGATGGAGCTGGATATATTTATGAATGGGGTTATATGATGCGGTAGCCTGTGATAGCAGGGGATGGACTTGATGACCCAGGAGGTCATTGCCCATTCTACATCCCTAAGTTCTCCCTCTTTCAGCTCAGAAGATAATGTTTATCCCCAGAAAGTTAAAGCACCCCAGAAAAATGGGCTTGGAATGAAAATGTCCCCTCATTGATGATAGTTTTGTGTGCCCCCATAATGGGGTGGGTGCTGCTGTTTTGTATTATAGTAACACTTAGGGAACCAGGTAGTGTAGCCAACTTTCCATTTTTTCATAACCGAACCTTACAGGCCCTCGTCACTTACTTCCCCCTCTCCCGGGACTCACCTGCCACCTGAAGAGCCAGGTGGGAGGAGCTGACATGGAGCCTGCCTGCCTGTCCCTGGAGCGAGGGGCCGGAGAAAGCCAGGGCCCTGGGAGGCTGAGAAGGTGGGATGGGCTGTCATGGGCAGCGAGCCTGGCCCTGCTCCACAAGTGCAGTGCAGTCAGGATCCCTCCTCCTCCAGCAGCAGCTGCTCTTCCCGCCCTCCCGGTGGCAGAGGCCAATTGTGGTTACTTCGGTAACTGGACTTTTGGGGTCCAGTCAGCAGTGCTGACCGGATACTGCACAGGTCCCCTTTCGAGTGGACTTTCCAGTTGAAAACCGGACACCTGGCAACCCTGGAACCAGCTGAGCATGCTCGGTGCTGTACAGATATATAGCAACAGGTCACCCCTGCTTGACGGGTATGTCTATACTGCAAAAACACCCCAAACAAAACCTGCGGCAGCAAGACTCAGAGTCCGGGTCAACTGTCTTGGGCTTGCACTACGGGGCTAAAAATAGCAGTGTAAACGTTCCCACTCAGGCCGGAGCCAGGCTCTTAGACCCTCCCCCCGGCTGGGTTTGAAAGACGGGGCTCTAGCCCGAGTGGGAACGCCTACATTGCTATTTTTGGCTTTGTAGCGTGAGCCAGAGTCAGTTGATACAGGTTCTGAGACTCGCTGCTTCGGGGCTGGTTTTTTGCAGTGTACACATACCGTATGTAGACAAGTCAGTTACAAGCAGTAGTATTATCCCCATGCTGCAGATGGGAAATGCAGGGAGTAAGTGAGTTGCCCAAGGTCACACAGGAAGTCGGTGACAGAGCCAGGAATTAAACCCAGGGCTCTTGAGTCCCCCTGCTGTGCCTCAACCACTCAACCATCCCAGCTTACTTACAATAATAGCTACTGGGGCACTCCTGCAGTGCTGTATTACTGTGTTCCTGAAGTCCCTATGGGCTGTGAAGTGCAGACCCACAACACACTCAGATACTCACCAGGAGCACTGCGGGGAGGTGCCTAAGCATGCTTTCCTGCTTCTGCCCAAACTCTTGAATACTTCCAATACTTCGGTTCTCAGCAAGCCACACGCTGCCCCCCCAGTGTTGTCTCATCCTGGAGACTTCAGCACTTTGGAACTCCTCCTTCTGCACGGCACGGCGATCTCGCACACGGAGTGTCTCCTCAGCATCCATTCTCGGTGGTATGCAGGCGCTGTCCTGACCACCCACAGACAGGCAGCCTGGCTGCTTGTGGGGATGGGAGAGGAGGTTAGCTCATACAAAGCCTGTTCAGACAGACCACCAACGAAAGAGTGCAGATTTATGGAAGCCAAAAACTTGCAACCTTTATTTACCCTTATATAAGGCTTAGCCCTGCTGCCGCTGAAATCAATGGATTTTTGGCCATTGATTTCAATGAGCGCGCAGATCTGTCCCAAAGTGCCAACTCTCCCAGGACCTCAGCGCTCTGCAGCGTTCCCATGAGGGAGGTGTGATTGTCATCTCTATTTACAGACAGAGAAACTGAGGCACAGAACGGTTAAGTGACCGGCCTAAGAGCTGGGATTAAGTGTCAAGATTCTGGACCAGAGCACACGAGTCCTGATTCCCTGCCCCCTTGTGCTAACCAGTAGTCCCTACTATCCTCAGGGCCCCTATTTTACCAGCTAAATTCATGTCACTTCTCCCCAGGGTAGCTGCTTACACTGGTAAGCCCCAGTCGCTGAATGGATTTTGATGAAATGCAGGTTCCAGGTGGCACAACCCCTGGGCAGCAGGTCTGCATCTCTGCCTGGTGAGGGGGGAATCCTGAAGCACGTGGGTCTGCACCTTCCATTTCTCTTCACTGTACTATTGTCTCTTCTCTTTGGGCTACACTGCAACCATGAAGCCAGAGCCCCGTGGCAGCAAGGCTGCAGAGAAGCACTCCTACACAGGAAGCTGACTTGGGGCTCATGCCTTTGGGAGCACCAGGGGGCAGCAGGCCAGAGCTACACCCTTTCCCAGGCTGAGTTGTGTGGAACATCCTCCTAGCTGGCCCACTCTTCTGTTGCCATTAGCCTCCAATAGTCCTTGCCCTCAGGAATGATTGTGGATTGCTGCTGTGCCTAACCGCTGAGCAACGGAGCAAAGGTGTAGGGGGTGGAGATGGGTATTTATAGCCCTCACACCTCTGCCCACCGGGGGGGGGTGTGAAAGCGGTTTAGCCCATTGCATCATGGGAGGACAATGCAATTCTTCACTATGCGGCAGCTGGCAGTGAAGCTAGGACTGGTTTTACACAGGAGAGCGTTTCTCTAGCCTGAGCTGTCCTGCCAGTCCGATTGCTGTCCCCATAGCCCAGTGATTCTCTCCACCACCTGTGGAATAGGCACAGTAAAACTGCCACAACCACTAAGACAGGGAGAAACCAGAAGCCAAATCCAAACCTTCAGGGGAAACTTCCTTCTCGAGGGCATGTAGCATGACCAGCACCTCCTATGGGTGCTGGAGAAGGTCGTGGCTGACCAGCCAGAATCCCCATATTAGGTTCCAATCCTTTGAAGTGCTGAGCCCCTCGGTGCTGGGCTCCAGCCAGATGTACCTTGCCGGAGACACTCAGCACCGCTCAGGATCAGGCCCCAGAGGGAGGATCACGAGTACAAAAATCCAACGGATTTGGACGTGGAGGAAACAGGGAAAATTATCTTTATTGCATTCCATTTGGACATACAACACGTCGCCGTTCACGCCCTACTGCATTCAGAGAGCCCAGAGGGGACCCACGTCACGGCAATCACTGGTACTGGGGAGCTGGGTGCAAACAGGCTAGACTCTGCACACGTCCTGGCTGTTCACCAGCAGATGGATGGGCTGCACACCCCTCTTCTCCTCATGGTGCATGGACAATTCCCTCTCGAACTGTGCTCTGTCCATCCGCCCTTTCAAGGAGTAATAGCGGAGCGCCACGCTGTGCCAGTCTATTGCCTCCTCAATGTGCAGCGGCCCTGCTGGCAGAGGGCTTCGAATGTGCCCACCTAAGGACAGAACAAGAGATGGCTAAGAGGGCAAGAGGAGAAAGTCACCCATCCATGCACCAAGGCTCCTTTTTTTTTTTTGGAGTCCCTCTAACAGGCGGAGTTGGTTCAGTGTAAGTGTCAGACCCCATAGCCCTCTCCTGGATGAAATCAGACCGCTCAAGTGTGAGCTGGAGGCTGGAGGACTACAAAGAGTATCTCACAATACTGCTGTAAAGGTAATGGGACTTCCCATTTTGTTCAGGTGGTGGAGGTCTGCTTTTGGAGCAAAGATCTAGAGTTCAATCCTGGGGCTGTGCAGATTAGTTGGCAATGGTGGTGTCTGCATGTGTTTGTTTATGGACCCTCACAAACTCAGTGTCTTAAAATCAGGGGTGGCTCTATGTATTTTGCCGCTCCAAGCACGGCAGTGAGGCAGCCTTTGGCGGCGCGCCTACGGGAGGTCCGCCGGTCCCGGGGCTTCGGCGTATCCGCCGCAGAATTGCCGCCAAAACCGCGGGACCTCCCGCAGGCGTGCCGCCGAAGGCTCCCTGACTGCCACCCCCCGCGGCTTGCCGCCCCAGGCACACGCTTGGTGCGCTGGTGCCTGGAGCCGCCCCTGCTTAAAATATATTGTCTGATATTATTTGGAGCTGCTGAGATTACTGACTTCTTAAACTCGTAGGTTCTCATGATTAAGGAAATAAACTTATATAAATTACTAAATTACCCAATGAAATATGTTACTTAGGGTTAACTGTATGATGTGTTGTATTATATATTTGATATTAATTTTCTGTAGTTAATGCAATGATTGCATCTGATTTAATGGGATTACTTACAGAAAAGATTCTGCCTTCAGACGTGCACTTGAAGCTCCTATTGAGGGAGCAGTGGTTTGGTAAATGGAGATAGAGCCTCTCACCACTAGTTTATGGGTTCAAATCCAGCCTGTATCAGACTGAAAGCTGTCAGTGGCTATGCAAATTAAGTTGGTCTTAGTCCAGTCTGGTGAGGCGGAGGCAGCAGCTCATAGGAAACAAATATGAATCAAGAATAAATGCGTCTCTGGTTTTCCTCTGTGAAACATGCTTTTGCTGCAATGCAGAATCCATCCCGTCCCACCTCTGTCTCTGTGATAGAGCAGGCTCAGAATGGCCCTGCGGCCGAGGGAGGAGGCACACTCTCATACTGAACCCATTCCCGGTGAGCGTACAGTGAGAGAGGGAAACACCCCATCCTCTACTCTTCTATCACTAAGGCAATGAAAGAGGGGGAGGCTCCCTTTCACCAAAGATGTGCCCCCTCCGCCCCCCCAAATTCATTCTGAATGTGCCATGGAATTCCATCGTGTTTATCCGATTTGCCAATATCTGGTTTCCTCTCTTCAAACTCATAGGGTCGGCCTAACCGACTGAAAAGAAACCTTCCTTCCAGCTGCCTCCAACAGCACTGTAAGTTCCAAGCCAAGCTAGATAACAGCGGAGGGGGAGGAGGAACCTTTGTGGAGAGTCGTGTTAGTGAAATGTTGTGTTACATTGATGTACAGTTTGGCCTCTCCAGACAAAACATAAGCAGCACTGGCTGAAACCCCCTCCCTCCCACTGCTTTGAAAACTGACTCCTAAGTGTCTGAACCAACAGCATTAAAGCAAAGACAGGCAGAGGAATGACTCCATCCTTAGCGCGCTCTGTTGTGCCTAGATATGGTAGCACATGCAGAAGTTCATTCTGCAGGGCACCTTTCAGCCACAATATTTCCCAAAATGGATAATGCTCTTAGGAAGTGGAACAAAGGACAGCAAAGGGGGACAAAAAATTCAGATGTGTAGATAAGGGGGGGGAAGAGAGACTCTTCCAGCTACATGAACCAATACGGAGAATCAGTGTGGTGGAGAGATATAGGAAGGCAATTGCAGGATACAGGAAGACAAGAGCTGCAGAGGAAAAGGCTATTTGCACCAACGGTACTGACG
This sequence comes from Emys orbicularis, assembly GCF_028017835.1. NCBI lineage: Eukaryota > Metazoa > Chordata > Testudines > Emydidae > Emys > Emys orbicularis. The sequence continues at coordinate 9,331,292 of NC_088684.1, read as the reverse complement.
CCGTACAGAAATAATAGAAGTGAGACATATGGCAACAGCCCAACCACACAGTCTGAGGATCCCAGAAGTACAGAGAAAAAACAACAGGTACATTAAAGATCAACTGTTCACCTTTCCTAGGGAAAGATTTAGAATCAAGGAAATGGCAAAGACCCTTTAGGGTGTCTAGATCATCCAGTGGAGGATTGTTCCCTGCATTTTGTATCCTCCAGCAATGGGGTCTTCTTTCCATTCCATTATCAGATAGCTCTCCTGATTAGGACTCCCCTTCCCCTGATATCATCATATGTTTTCCTTTGCTCAGTGTCAGAGGTGCACCCTACTGGGGCACCCTATGTAATTTGGTCCCCTTCTGGCGGTCTATTGTGGATTTCCAGCATATGGCTCAGCAAAGGGTCAGTACCTTCTGGTGATACTTGTGTCATCCTCTTGGCAGCAACCCTAATCCAACCCATGGACGTGTGAGCCAGCATATTGATGGATCGTGTGTCGGAAGTGCTGTCCAGGTCTTCCTCTTCGTTTATCAGGTCTCTCCGTTCAGTGGAGCACAGCTTACCTTGGAGGAGCACAGAAGCTCAGATGAGTAGGATTGTGTACAAACAGAATCTTAACCTCTACAATGAGGATTTATCTTCACGTTTTCCCATGCTTGTCTTATTATTCTGTTTTTGATACAATTGTGCTAGCTGTTACGTGAGATACATATAGTCTATACCAATAAACCCCCTATACCAATAAACCCCCCCTCCCATCTTCACACAGGAAATTAGTGACAGACAACCCTTGAACATATCATAGGTTCAGGTAAGAGTGCCAAAGTTGGGATGTTCATTCAAGGCTTACATGAGTCTTCTGAGTGTGGACCTCTCCAAAGACTAGGGCCTCCAATGAGATTTCTGTGCTACTTGGTTTAGATGAGATTGGAAATATCTCAGCAATAGCAGGGCCTCAGGTCAAATTGGGCAGAGAGCTGTTCAAGTTATCTTGAGAAATATTAATTATTGGATCCAAATAGTTATTACTGATTGTTTTCAATTTATTTTTTCACTGTCTGTGCCCAGCTGCGGTATTGGAAAGATCATATTGGAAAGATTGCCAATACTCAGGAGTGGAATGATTGGTTTACCCCTCTCCTTGACCTCAAAATAGAAAAACATTATTCATCTTTAATTTTTGGCCCTGAAAAAGAGTCAGATAACATCTGAGGATTACCGTAATCACTGGACAACATTTTCATGCCCTGGTGCCTACAGTTTAGCTCATGAATATGCATTTAGGCTCCTAAAGTAAAGCTTTTATTTGGGTGTCTAAATGTGGATTTTTAGGAGGCCACCTTTAGGGACCCAAGTTTGTAAATTTCATAGAGCTTTCTGAGAAATGCCCCCTCAGAAAAAAAATTGTTTTTGGATGAAATTTAAAGAAAAAACAATTTTTGTCAGTATTTTGGGTTGGTTGGGTTTTTTTGTTTGTTAAAACCTCTCAACGCTTACAGTTTTCAAAAAATGAAAGATTTCAGGCAGGCAGGGGAAAAATAGTTGGTTTTACTGAAAACTTTCATCTGACTTGAAATTTTTTTGGTTTTCAGTTACCAAATCCCTCGATCTTTTTCAATTTTGGGGATTTTGGCTTTTCATTAAAAAAAATGATTTTTTTGGTCAAAATTTTTTTTTTGCTTTGAGCAGGGAATTGGACTAGATGACCATGAGGTCTCTTCCAACCCTAATATTCTATGATTCTATGATTTGTCATGGAAATTTCCAGTTTGACAAAAAAGCCATTTTTAATTAAAAAATAAAAAAATTGTCCAACATCTTTCCCAATTTAGCATGCCCTGTGCTAACACCCTGAAGTAAGAGCTGACAAATGCAGATAATGTTTTCACCCCTCAGCTCACAGAGAGCCAAGAAGCGATAATAATACATTCACTGATTTTAGCCTCCTTTTCCATTTGCATGTTGTCCACTAGCGGCTTACAATTTTCTTGAATTTAATCATTATTAGATATTATTTGTCAATTAGTTTTGGTGAATAATTCTTGGCCTGCAGCAGTTTGAAATCTGGTTAGTTTAGATAGGTCACATAGCAATGCTTCTGATCTCTGTCAGGATGAGTGTAACACATAGCATTGCGGTTGCAAAATTCACTCTCCAAAAATATTTTCTCATATTCACTTAACATTTGTTGTTCACACCAACTTTCCCGCCACGAATACACTCTCTGGGTACACTCACCCAATTTAAACATAGCGAGTGAACACAGAGAAGTTAGATTTTCATCTGAGCAGAATATTTTTTTCAGATGTTTGCTCCTCTCTGTAGGACATTGTCCCTCTGCCAGTCCTGAGGTACTACGCGTTGAGCCACATTTCTGAACCAGACAACTGGGAAAATCATGGAAGGGAATGCTGGAAAATCACAACTTCAAATGCCAAGAGGGTCTGAAATGACTGAGAACGGGGCCAATGCCAGTAAACAGCCCTGATACAGACCTATTTATAGTAGGTCTGCCTAGGGTGAAGTCTAGTCCATTGACTTCACTTCTCAGGATCAGGCCCTCAGTCTCCTGGGATTACATTTCTCATAGAAGCACAGAAATTGGAGATGGGGAAGATTTATTAACTCATCTTGTCCACATATCCCTGCAGGATTGTCTCTAACAGTTCAGTTTCAAGTGCCTAGTCCAGTTTAGATTTTAATGTCTCAAGCAATAGAACTTCTTACTGCAAAACAATTCCACAGCCTACATGTTCTTTTTCTAAGGCTTTTTTGTTTGTATTTACTATTGATGTTAGTTTCTTAGTTCTGCCCTATAGTGGCATCATGAGGAAAAAAAGGGAATGAGTCCAACGTAGCCTTAGAAATCAGTTTAATCTGTTCTATGACACTATTATACACTAATCCTAATTGTATGGTTATTCCACGTGTCACTACAGGGCAGAGTTAACGTTGTCTGGGTGCCTAAACTGTGCATTGGCGTTTCCTTAACATAACTGAATTTCTTTTAAATTTAACCTTAACTGAATTTCCTGGATTGGTAATGCTTGGTTTTGGGATAATTACAACATCCCTGTAATTACCCTTAAATTACTAACATGTGCTCAACCTTAACTCCAATTTGATATCCTTTTTATCTGGGATTACAGTTATATATCCTGTTTCCAGAGCTTCTTGGGAAATAAAATACTATTATGTTGATTAGCTACTTGGTTAAATGATGCATGCTTGGTTCTGGTTTCGGGAGAAGCGGGAGTTGCAGCTGTCCATGTGACATTCATGTAGGAAAGGGCTATGTATATGAAAAACCCACCACTGCAATTACACCATGTTTTCTGAAACATTCCCAATGTAATGAGTGTCAGTGGAATAAAAATGTATAACCCCCCAACCCTTTATTTTAAAATAAATTAAAACTGATCTCTCAGAAGTTGTAATACAGCAGCCTCAGGTCATGTGAGGGCACTTATACCCCATTCTCTTGTATGTCTGTGAGAAGGAATGGAGCAGTGTCTCTTTAAGAGGACACACATCAGAAAACTCTTAGCCTCCTTTCCTGGAAAGTAACAGTTTCCATTAGACTTGGAGACATTCTTCCTGCACTTACCCTACCACCCATCTAGCCACACTGATGTCCAGGGCAGGGGTGTCATTTCCGAAAAATTTGGGGGCGGAGGGCAAAGTTGTGTCAGCATATAGAACATTATATGTGATAATATGGGTTGGGGAAGTGGAGCAGATAGTTTTCCTCTCCTCCCAAATTCACAGGTCTAAGTTTTGAGGGACTAACTGCCCACCTTGCCACCTAGCAAATGATACGCCTGGACCAGGAGTTGCCTGGGTCTATCAGAGAGCCATCTGTCTTCATTGGCAAGATATTTTTGTTGGAGGCAATCATTGCCTATGTACCCAAAACGTCTATATTGCACACTACTAGCCCACATTTAGGTGTAGATGAGTGGAAAGTGCTTTGATGCGTTGCTTGGAATGTAGTACAATGGTATAAAGTTACTATGCACTGTGGTAACATACATAATATTGTGAGCTCGATCAGAAATATCGAGGTTCTGTGGCCTCCAGACTAGATGTCCACTGTTGGGTCACCTGGAGGGTATTTGGTCTGTAATAAACTGGTTGGAAATTTTCTGATGGAATCTTTTTCTGTTGGAAAATATCGATTCGTTGAAAGTGAAACATTTCACCATAAATGTGTCAATTTTGATGCAGTTTAGTTTTGGGGAAGAAAAAAGAAAGGATTTGGATTTAGGTTGAAACATTCCATTTTGACACTGCTTAATGGAATGTTTGCATTTTTTGTTTTGAAATGACTTTTCATTTAGACATTTATTTTATAGTATAAAAAAATGTCAAAATTGGAATGAAACGCTTTGATTCACCTGAAATGAATTTTTTTCCCCATAATTTTGTTTTCCAGAAAATTTTGAATTATTTTGTTTTTGTTCCATTTTGGAACGGAATTTTTTTCAGACTCACAGAATTTCCCACATATTGAAAAATTGAGTTCCCACTCAACTCTAGTCTGTAATGTAAGCAACAGAGAGAACCAAGGACTCATGTTCTACTTTCTGTCTCAAAGGAGTTGCTTGACTGTAAGTGAGGACAGAATGAAGCCATGAGTGTGGTGCTTGACGCAGCACATACTGCCCCTCGGTGAGGACCTTAAATAAATCCAGGCACTGCCACTGCTCCCACTTTCCAAGGTCTCCCTAAAAACTCTTACAGCTGCCGACATTCAACCATTTCATTTCATTTCTTCTATAGGCTTCGGGAACATGCCTAGGACTGCAAAGTAAAAATGTTCTGTGACACAATCTACATATAAATTAGCAGTTGTACCTTTGTATTTGCAAAGTATTTTGATATAATAGAGAAGATTTGTGAAGAGGTTAAAGGGGGAAGGTGTTCCAGACTTCCTAGTCATGTCCCTGATGAGCATGGCCCTGCCAAACTTCCACTCTGTGTCAGACTGGGCCTGTATCCTCTGGTAGGTGTCACTCATCATGGCGATCAGCAGGTTGATCAGCACAATCAAGGTCACGATCAGGTAGACCCCAAACACAAAGCGGATGATGACAAAAGTGAACTGGGGAGTTCTGGTGAGTGAGGGCAGGGACTCGGGGTCAACGAGGCCAAACAAGGAGAAGAATAATGTGACCATGACGACAACGGGGTCCTGGATAGTGGTGCTCACAGTCGCGTTCCCACCGGCAGCTGAGAGATTGGTCTTTGGTTCAGGGTAGACTGGTTGGTAGACGGACGACAGCTGCATGGTGAAGGCTATGTGAAACAAGCCCAGGATGACTGCGAACCTGGTGAGATCCTTCATGAGGTTCCTGATTATGACAGCCCAAGGACCAAAGAGGTGGTGGAAGGTGAGGAACTCCAGGAACTGCACAAAGGAGAGTGTCATGGCCACCCCTAGGAAGATGTTCCTGGCAAACAGGCAGTGCAAGCGATCGGTGCCGGTGAACATCAAGGCCAGCAAATGGCAAAGGAAAGCAATGGCAGAGAAGCCCAAGACGAACACTCTGATCCAAGCCAGGCCAGCCCTTTCTCCAGAATGGGTGAGCTCGGTGACTAGTGTCCCCAGCAGCCAAGCTAAGAGCAACCACTCGTTCCAGTATGGTACCATGTGACCTTCATAGATGGGGCTAATAGGGGGATACACTATGGTTAGGATGAACAGGATGAGCAGGAAGATATGAGATGCCAAGTGGCTCATGAACTTCATGATAGGAATTTTATTGAACCTATGTTTCAGGGGTAGGGAGAAAACCAGCCACATGGGGGGGCACGCTAGGAAGCAGACGAACAAAAGGGCGATCTTCCATGGGGCCCACTTCAGGCTGCCATACCAGACTTCTGTCAGGTATTTTTGCACTGCTGGATGCGCTACTACATCCTTCTGTTCACATTCAATTAGCGAGTCCAGCATGGTCGTGCCTCTGTGATCCACTGCGCGGAGAAGGTAGCCAGCACTTCTACCTCCAGAGGCCAGCGTCAGGAGCTCAGTGGCCATGCTCTCAGTGTACTTGGCAGCAGTCAGCAAGTCTTTGGCGCGTTCCTTCTCCTTCAGGGCAGCCATGTTGAAGGCCCGGGAAAGCTTGATAGCAGTGTCCAGGGGAGCAGAAGAGTGAAGGACAAATTCCTCAGTCGCCTGGTTGTTGTTCAGCTTCCCACAGACCATAAGGTCAAAGATAAACTGGAAAAACAAACACCCTAGTTAATAACAGAAAGAGGAAGGATAGTCTTGTGCTTAAGGCACTGGCCAGGAACTCAGGAGATCAAGGTTCAATTCCCACTTCTGCTACAAGCTTGCTGTACAACGTTGGTCAAATCATTGAATCTCTCTGGTGTCTCAAGCCTTCTTCTGTAAAATGGGTATAACAATACTGTCCTTCCCCCCACTCTTTGTCTTGTCTATTTACAATGTAAGCTCTTCGGTGCAGGAACCATCTTTTCCTATATGTGTGTACAGCATCTGGCACAAGGAACCTCTAGGTGCTACTGTAATGCAAGTAACAACAACAATGCGTAATGCTTTACAAACATTGACTGACCCACAACACATCCCCGGGTAGGGCAGTATCATCACCACCGCTTTCCATATGGTGAAACTGAGGCAGAGATCAGGTGACTTCCTAAGGTCACAAAAGGATTCATCATCCGAGCTAGGATTAGAACTCCAAATTCTGTGCTAGGAGGCCACACCTAAACTCTGGATTTAGTAAATAGCAATGTGGGAAAAAACAATCCAATTTGAGAGGAGTATTTCCAAAATGCTGGGAACATTCACATATCTTCACCGGGGCTGAAGAAGGCTCATCATATAAATGCTGGATTTGTAGAACTAATGTTCAGTGATGTTTTTTTTCAGCTTCTAGAAACAGAGGAGAGGTGTCTCTGACCAGATCAACCCCCTGGTCAAGCTGGTTCTAGTACAGCAGGGTGAATAATAGATTTTTAGGTTCATTGGCAATTTTGACAAAGTTAAAAAACAAATTGTTTCAGGTCAGACCAAAAAAGACAATTTTTGCAGATTCAGAAGTCCACAACATTTTCATTTTGGGTTGAACAAAATGTTTCATTCCAATAAAATCAAAATGTTTCCTTTCAATTTTGAGTGTTTTTTTTTTTTTACACTTTTGATTTTTTAAAAATAAAATGGAAGGAAATTTTGAAATGAAAAGTCATTTCCAACTGAAAAATTGAAATGCATCATTTTGAACATGAAACATTTTGATTTTTTCAGAATCCCCCAACCCCCAAACCAAACAATTAGGTGAAACAGACACCAATTCATGAAACACTTCGGTATTGCAAAATCTGCATTTTTCACCAAAAAAAAAAAAAAAGTTTTGGCTGAAAAATTTTGCCTAGCTCTAGTCTTCAGCAACATATGGCTCTGAGCTTCGGGAACCCCATCGCCATTTCTACCACTGATGTGACCAATGACTATAAACACCTAAATTATTGGGATCCCAGTCATGCTATTGCACCACAAGGGCACAGTGTAGATGCTGAGGATTTTGCAAACAAGAGTAGGACATATGAGTCTTGGCTCAGGGCTTGCCCACGTCACCTCCCCAGAGCTCAGGGTCTCCCCTACCTTCCTGTCCTCAATCAGTTTCAAGGTGGTGGTGTTCTTTTTCAGCAGGAAGCTCACTACTTCTTGGTGGTTCTCAGCAGCTGCATACTGGATAGGTATCCTCCCCTCTTTGGACTCGAGAGTGGGTGTGGCACCGCTTTCCACTAGCAGCCGGACACTAGCCAGGAAACCTGATCTGGCAGCAAAGTGCAATGGGCCCCAGCCTTGCTGTGGAATTAAAGGGTGTACAGTGAAAATGCAGCATTCATTGACCGCAGGCGTCAGGCAGTCATGTAATAGGGAGTGATGCAGGAGGGGATGGAATCACCTTTAACCAGAATTGCATGAAACTTTCATAACTTTCAAGTGATGGGCACACTGGAAATCCATGGGCAGCTCAACCATGCTGCTGTTAGGAACCATAGAATTCAGGACGTAGGGTTTGGAGATACTGTGTAGCGCCCCCCCATGGCATCATGTATCATTCATGGCACTGGCCCTCCATCAAGGCTTGGTGCGAGACTCTCCATGAAGAGGTTGCACCGAAAGTGTGACCGCCCCTCACTGTTCCAGCAGGCTAACACCGACCGTGCGAGCTGCTGCTGTACCTTGTCGGTGACGTTGATCTCCGCTCCCTGGCCCAGCAACGCCCGCACCATTTCAACGTGGCCATTGGCTGCAGCCAGGTGGAGGCATGTCCGCCCTCTCTTGTCTCGGAGATGCAGCTGGGAGGTGGATTTGCTCAGAAGGAGCCCAACGACGGCGGTGTGACCATGCTGGGCCGCCAGGTGGAGAGGGATGGAGCCCTAAGCACAAGTGGGCTGGTTAGTATTTTACAGCATTTGGCACAGGGACAGGATGGCACTAATGGGACCTAACAAGGTCACCTGAAGTCACTGTCAGACTTGGCATGAGAGGCATCTCTCTTACAGCAAGGACAGAGGCTGAGGACTGTGGGTCAGGGAGACTGAACTACCCTCCACAGCTAGAGGTGACCCCTCCAGAACAGGGCTGGGGTCTACTGTCCAAGGGCTACGAAGCTTCCATTGCAGGAGCCTCTTCTGCAGAGGGAAGAGCTGTCTCTCCGGTTGTCAACCCGGCACTGGTCAGTAGTAGCACTTTGGCTACGTCTACACTACCCGCCTGAATCGGCGGGTAGAAATCGATCTCTCGGGGATCGAATTATCGCGTCTCGTCGGGACGCAACAATCGATCCCCGAATCGACGCTTGTACTCCACCAGCGGAGGTAGGAGTAAGCACCGTCGACGGGGGAGCCGCGGAGGTCGATTTGCCGCCGTCCTCACAGCGGGGTAAGTCGGCTCCGATACATCGAATTCAGCTACGCTATTCGCGTAGCTGAATTTGCGTATCTTAAATCGACCCCCCCCCCCCATAGTGAAGACGTAGCCTAAGTTCATGCAGAAACAACCAAGGTGGGCCATGAGGTGGCCGGATGGTTTGGACCGGCCTGAGCTGGAGAGCAGCCCAAATGTTAGGTCGTGGGATTGGCCTTGGACTGTCCCAAGAGGCTGATGCTTCATGGTGGCCTGGCTCTGTTGTCATCATACACATCAGTGCGGGGTGGGGGTACAATGCTAGCCAGAACGGCCACTCGAGGCCCCCGGAGTGCTGGCCTCGGAGAAGCTAGGCCCTGAGAGTTGCCCAAAAGGGCTTGGTTAGTGGCAGCTTTGGGGGAGACATACCACAGCCAGCAGAAGACATCGAGCTCCCACTCTGACGTATGCCCTGCATCTGCCTCTCTCTTCCGCACCCTTGCTCTGCCCCTCCCATCCCTGCTCTGCACCATGGACCCTCCTCCCTGAATCTCTGCCCTCTGTGTCTTCTCCTTCGCCCTAACCCTCTCTTCCTCTTGTGGGCCTTGTGCATCCAAACTGACTCTCCTCCTGACCACCCCCGGGGTCCTGCTTCTCCCACCTAGCGCAGAGCCAGAGCAGCCTCTGGGGTGGGAGGTGGAAGCTTCCCGGAGAGACGGTTACCCCAGATGTGACGCTGCAAGAATCAAAGCCGCCTGCCCCCCATGACAGGCTGCAGCCTTCTCCTGGGCTGAGCCAGTTCAGAGCACGGTGGCCCTCATGTGAGTAGAACAGCCCCACACTGAGCGTGGCTGGCCTCTTACCTGCAGGCTGGTCTGACAATCCACCTGCACACCTGGGTAGTTGAGCAGCAGCCGGACCAGGCCCTCGTGTCCCGACTGGGCAGCCAGGTGCAGTGGCGTGAATCCTGACTGAGATAAATCACACAGACGGCGGCAGGGCCCCTCTGATGCCCCAGACTCCTGGGCATACAGCAAGGGCAATACAGTTCCCAGACACTTCCCCCCCAGTGCGAACAAGTCAGAAACCAGAGCAGCTGTTCCCCCATTTTCTGCGACTCACGCCTGCAGGCGGGCCACGATGATCTACCTTCCTCCCTCTCTGAGGCCCTGAAGAGTCAGCAACCTGGCTGCAGCCTCCCCCACATGCACCATCACGCTGGGCCCCCTCAGGGTGCCTAGGCCTCGTGCTGGCCATCCCAAAGTCCCTCACTGACAACCCCTGCTGTCCCCTGAACATGCTGCCTGTGTGTGTTGTTGGATGTTATTTGGGCAACACACCTGGCCTGCAGCCTGGCCGGCAGTGAAGCTTTCATGCCTTTTTTGCTCCTGTCACTGAGGACAGGCCGCGCCACGCACACGAGCTACGCCGAAGATATGTGTGTGTGACAATCCTGGGGAGCAGATCGAATGCGACCAGGAACTAGGGCACTTCTAAACCTTTACGCCGCTGGGACAAGCTCATTCCAATACCTGCTTGCCTTCACCTGCCCCTTGAGCTAGCTGGAGGATGGCAACTCCGTTCTGTGGCAACTTTTGAGGTTTCCAAATTTGTTTTCGTTACGCACTGGAACAAGCCTGAAACCTTTCAAAGGTTTTCATGATACTCTGCATCACGATAGCCCGGTGGCTGGGACACTGCTGTGGGAGACCCAGGCACAACCCCTGCTGTGCCTGATTCAGAGCAGCGAATTTCATCCCAGTTAAGACTGACTCAGACAGAGCCGGGTCTTGAATCTGGATCTCCCAAATTCCAGGCCCAGGATCTGGCCTCCAACCCAAAACCCTCCTGATGAAAATTCGTGGAAACCAAAATGTTTTGGCTTCCCCGAAACAGCATCTTTCGGCAAGAACGTTCCAACCAGATCTACCCGCCCCCCAGTTCTGGAACAAGTGGCGCCGTGGGACTGAGGGCTGCACCGTCATGGCCTCTACGCCTCGCAAGTTCCACGCACCGCCCATCCCTTTCAATCAGGGCCTTGGAGCCATTTGTCGTGCAGGCCTCCCATTTTTGGCCCTTTGAAAGGCCTCCCTGTGCAGCCAAATCCTAACCAAGGAGAGCGGAGACGGGAAGAGGCAAAGGCAGATTTCCCAGAGTGAATACAGGGTAAATCGTTCTCCCCGCTCCATAGGCCCAAGGGAGAGAGGAACCAGGGCAGCTGTGTTACACAGAGTGCAGTGACATGACGCAGGGAGTTGTGTGTGTGTGTGGGGGGGGGCCTAGGGTCCATTCAGGTGCGGGGCCGCCCAGGAGTGTGTGTCGGGCGTAAGAAGGTTCACTGGCTAAAGCCACAGCAGAGAAGGGAGTAAGATTCCAGCTGATGTGGAAACTACTCGGGCAGTTCTGAGCTACAGCAGCAGGGAGGGGGACTCAGTCCGCAGCAGAGCACTCCTCTGCCAAGCCTGTCTACGGGGGAGAGGACTTGGGCCCACCACACGGTGCAATCAAATGGCTCAGTAACACGAGCCCCCATGTTATTTGGCTCCACGGGACTAGACAAGTGGGTTCGGGATGCCATGTGTCGGCTTGTCCCTTAATCTCTCCCCGGGGCTGGCTCCTGTCTTACCTCACTGCCTTGCTGCTTGACCTGCTGTCCTGCAGAGGTGAGCTTGGGAGGCTCGCTGCGCATGGCGGCCAATCCCCTGGCGAGCATGTCTCGGACGAAGTCCAGCTGGCCGTAATGAGCTGCCACATGAAGGGCAGTAAATCCTGTCTTGGAAGGGAAAGAAAAACACATCCACAGTTCAGGGAAAACAAACGAAATTTGCTCTTTTCAATGAACCAGAGCGCTCCCATTTAGCATCCGATCAAAGCGCAGTACAGGCCTGACAGCTGGAAGGAAGAAGGTTAAAAGGGAGAGGTCACAGAAGACATGAGAATGACAGGAACGAAAACAAAGAAAGGGGGGAAAGAATGAGAGAGTTGGAAGAGGAGAAGGAGCTTTTGGGGATACACAACATTTCAGGAAGCAGCCTCTGCATTTGGCATCCACAGTTGACTCCGCAAGGCTCTGGGCAGCGTCAGGAAAAGACGACCCCTGACAAAGCGATAGAAGGCGGGCCCTGGGTTAAGGGATGTGATTGGGCACCAGGAGCGTGCGGTTCTAGTCCCTTCTCTGCCATTGGCCGAGGTTTCAAAAAGGACTAACAATTTTGGATCTCTCTATTAGCGGGAGCCCGAAAACAAGCCTGATTTTGTGGAAGCGCTGAGCACCCACCCTCTGAAAATTAGGCCCCTGTAAAGCATTCAAAAATTGAGGCCCTCAAAATCACTAGTCACCTTTGGAAACCTCATCTCGCGCTCTCTGGGCCTCAGTTTCCCATCCGCACAACGGGGATGCTAATGCTTCCTTTCTCCCACCTTCTGTCTGCCTGGGCTCTTTGCAAGTGCGTTGGGGCAGGGACGGTCTCTCACTAGGTGTACGCATAGTGTCCAGCCCAGTGGGGACTAACCATTACCAATAACTATGTGTCCCAGGCACTTCCCTGCTTTGCTGTGTGGCCCTATCTCTGCTGGACATGCAACCAGGTCCTGACACTCACCTCTCACCCAGTTACAACAAACACCACCTGAGTTGGGTCCAAACAGCGGCTGTTTTCACAACACAGCCACACCCACGCCATAGGCAGCAAGGCCCCTGCTATGCAAAGCCGGCGGCCACGCACTCACCTTGGTGCTGGTGATTCTCAAGGAGACGCTGCCCTTTAAGGCCTCCAGGACACTGATGTGCCCATGTTTGGCTGCCAGGTGAATTGCCGTCATTCCTTCCTAATAAGGAGCAGAGGAAAAGCATCAGAAGGCAAGGCCTGGTGCAAATCCCAGAGTGTTGTCACAGCAACGGAGGAAGTCTGGGTGAGGGACAGAGCCTTTGAAAGGCCTCCTGGGGTCTACTCGTATTCTTTGAGGTTCTGACACTCCCAGCATGGCCCAACTCCATGCTATGATGGTATAATTCAGGGGTTCTCAAACTTCACGACCCCCTTCTGACAACAAAAATTACTTCACAACCCCAGGAAGGGAGACCAAAGCCTGAGACTGCCCAGGCCCCACTGCCCCGGGTGGGGAGGCCAAAGCCCGAGCCCCACCACTCTGGGCAGGGGGGCAAAAGCTGAAGCTCAAGGGCTTCAGCCCCAGGCAGGGAGCCTGTAACCTGAGCCCCACCACTCAGGGCTGAAGCCCTCGGGTTTTGGCTTCGGCCCTGGGCAGTGGGACTGAGGCCTCAGCAAGTCTAAGTCAGCCCTGGCGACCCCATTCAAAGGGAGTCACGGCACAGTTTGAGAACCGCTGGTTTAATTCAAGGTGTCACAGGCTGGCTGGGCATTCAGGACAACGGGCCACCGGATGGAGAGCTACCTTAGCCTGGAACTGTCCGAGGAGTCACGAAGAAAGAGGAGGCTGGTTCTTTATAAATGAAACATCACTGCCCTTCCGCTGCAAGGGGCAGAGAAATTTAACCCTTCATCCCTGAATTAAACAACTCACCACGCTACAATCACAGCATGGCACCATCCTGGGGTTAGTCTACAAGAGACACACTAGGGGACATGGGGGGAGATGAAAAGAACAAGAATAGGGATGCTTTTACTTTAGCATCTCAGCGAAATGTTAGTACTTCCCCAAAGGGGAAAGGGCTCAGACCCCTGCGCCCCATTCACAGAGGTGCACATCAAGGAGAGACACAAGGATGTGAATGTAAAGTTTGTGGATGCACCTTTCCCTGCCAAAGAGAGATTCTCCTTCTGAGCATGCACCCTGAAATGAAGGAGGGGCATTTGCACTCATGGGCAAGCGGGTGTTACTAGTCCCCTCTGTGCTGATTACGGAGGATGAGTTGTTACAGCCCCCAGCAGCTCATGCTTTTGACTCTAGAGGGCCAAAGCTGTCAGCCAAAGAGGGCAGCCGTCACCCATTGCGTTCACACCATCTGCATTTTGAACTGGGAGCTGCCCAGCAGAGCCCTTGGTACGTACGCCGTCCTCATCCGCTGCCGAGGCTCCCGTCTGCAGCAAGACCTTCACCACCTCGCCATGTCCACCAGCAGCTGCCAGGTGCAGGGGCGTGGAGTTGTTTGTCTGCAACACAAAGACAGACCGGTTGGGTAACTAACCATGTGCAAGTATCAGGGGGTAGCCGTGTTAGTCTGTATCCACAAAAACAACAAGGAGTCCGGTGGCACCTTAAAGACTAACAGATTTATTTGGGCATAAAAAACCTAACTGTCTGAGCTTCAGAGCAAGCTGGCGGTGGGTAGGGATTTTATCGGGACTGTCCCGATATTTGCTTATTTGTCCCACGTCCCAACCTACCTTCGGTCGGGACGCGAATTGTCCCGATATTTTGCCTCCGCTCACAGGCCGAGTGGAGCCCGGAGGGGGCTCGCGCCCCCCCGCCCCGACTCCGCCCCGTCCTTCCCCCATTGGATCCCTCCCCAAATCCCCGCCCTGGCCCCGCGCCCCCAGTCCCGCCCCCTCACTGCCCCATTGGATCCCTCCCCAAATCCCCGCCCTAGCCCCGCCTCTTCCCCAAGCACACCGCATTCCTCCTCCTCCTCCCCCCTCCCTCCCAGGCTTGCACTGATCAGCTGTATGGCGGCGCAAGCGCTGGAGGCAGGGGAGAGGTGGAGATGGAATGGAGGCAAGCTGGTGGGGGCGCGGGGCGGGGCGTGGAGCTCCGGCGGCCATTTTTTTTCCCGTTGGAGGGAGGGGGGAGGTGGAGATGGAGTGGAGGCAAGCTGGTACGAGGGGGGGGGCAGGGCGTGGAGCTCCGGCGGCCATTTTTTCCTTTTTTTTTTTTTGCTCCGCCCCCCCTCCCCCCACGTCCCGATATTTCACCTGTGTGATCTGGTCACCCTAGTGGTGGGGCTCACCTCACAAGGATCACAGCATATAAGATTGAGAGGCAAGGGCCAAGGGAGGTACCAGAGCTCCCTGCATAGAACAACACAACGGCACAGAGCATCAGGACGACGTGGGACTCTCTCACAGGCTTCTCCTCCAAATGCCTCAATCCTGGGTCTTCTCAGTGCTAACTTGCCCTAAGGATGCAACCTACGATTCTTCATGCAGGCCACAGAGAAAGTGTAGAGGGGCAAACAGCTGGGGGAGGGGGGTTCTTAGGAACTGTGACTGAAATCTCAGCACTCTCCTGTTTCGCCTGACAAACAGGGCTCAAAGAGACCTGCCAGCGACCTCACTGCAAAGGACACATTGCAAATACCCTCCCATGCAAGCAAAGCCCTACCTACATTAGCTACATACTAAATCAGAGGTGGGCAAACTACGGCCCGCAGGCCACATCTGGCCCGCGGGACCCTCCAGCCCGGCTCCTGAGCTACCCCCGGCCCCTCCCCTGCAGCCTCAGCTCGCCCTGGCGCAATGCTCTGGGCGGCGGGGCTGCAAACTCCTGGGGCAGCGCAGCTACAGAGCCGTGGCCTG